>NC_090278.1:9007240-9318435 GCF_040414725.1 Anabrus simplex | reverse complement strand
TGTGTCGGTGCGACGTAAAGCCCCTAGCAAAAAAAAAAAAAAAAAAAAAAAGTCACTCAGCTCTATGACCTGATGTCACCTTTCAGCATTATGCCCCTAAGAATAAAGCACATGTATTAATCTTTACACCATCTCCTTTGTCCTATTAAAATAATGCGAATGGCCGTCATCCAGTTCCAAGCTCATCTCCTAAAGCCCATGGACCATATCTCATCTTGTCTAGCTAGGTTTAAGCCTAAGATCGAATCTCAAATTCGAGTCTATAACGCCCTTGTAAAGGTTAAACCGGGCAACAAATCCATGACTGTTAGCTTCAACCAATACTATTGGAGATCAAACTTGAGCCAGTAAAGCTAATGACCTTGTGAGGTTAAGCCTAGGGTTGAATCCAGGGCCTGTGACGTCAGGCCCCAAGTCAAATCCGTGCCCGTTAGGTTAAGCTTGCACTCTTGGCCAAGCCCTACTTTCAAATTCTCCCCCCCACCACCACCAATATAAGGTCATGTGAGGTTAATCATTTTATTTAGGTGAACTTATTACATTATGTATCTTCATCATTTACTGAAAACTTTAACTTCATGAACATTCTGAACATTCTACTATTGTTGCCAACCTCACTGTAAGAACCATGATCGAATAACTAGATGACATTAAGAAGATTTGTCAATCTATCTTCACACATTATAGAAGAGAGACTAATAATGGTTTAAAATTTGCATTAATTAGATACATTTTTTATTAGACAAGCTTGGGGTTGTTAAGTGAGCACAAAGAGTGATTATTATCTTAAACTGTGCTTGTCGCTTCATGTGCTCAATAATATACTCTCCATAATGCAGTATTCGTTGCTACTTCCTCAGTGAACATAAATATGAGCTATGGTACCATTATGTCACTTGACATGGCTAGGCTATTTCCATTGAGCACTATCTGCCTTCATAAATAGAGCATCCTAGGTCATTAAGGCTTATTATTAACACTTGATCATTTACATCCACATACATTACTTTTAACATAACTTATTTTTATATCATAAGTTTAGTCCGTAATGCACATGAATAACATTTAGCTGACAATTTATACTTCACTAGCAAATGTACCCGTGCTTCGCTACGGTAATCTACAATGTGTATGGATATCGAAGTAATTCGCTGTACATGAAGTGAATAAGAATTTTTTAATTGCATGTCTTTTGGCGTTATCCGAGAAAAAGCATCGGGAGGTCCGCAGACGTTGTTTCCAATGTAAAGTGCGAGTTGCAGAGTTGTGATGACAACGACAGGTCCACTTGTCGGCCGCAATTCACTATACGTAACATCAGTCACATTTTCATGGGTAAATTTGTTTGTAATCAGGGGCACCTATACCTAATGATAAAGAGAATCAGGTAAAAGAGTTTTAAAGAAATGCACGCTCCCTTGCCTTCTGCTAGTCAAATCAAGAAGGGAATTATACATTACTATGGTACACAGGCGTTGGAGCAGGACACCATTCCTATTGCTAGTTAAATTGATGTGGGGAGTACTGATTAGAACAGCAGACGCCCTCCTGCTGACAGTCACTATTGATTTGTAAAGTATTAATTACCATGTAAGACACACCCCCTTCTAGATAGCTACAAATGGACTTAAATTAATAAATGTAGGTCGACGTAGCGAAGTATATGCATGTTCACCTTCATTTACAGAATAACTGCTGCTGAACGGTGCATTCATATTGAAAAACGGATGGTATGAAAAGACGCCTCTGGCCTCATTTAGTGATTCAAATGGCTGGCCCTATGATAGATCCTCGAATCTCATCTGTTTAAAGGCAAGATTATTTTAGAAACGTTGAATAGGGTGAAATTTGTGTAAGGTTTTCACACAGTGAATTACTTTTCAGATACTTATGGGACAGCTTCAAACATAGAATTTGGCTGGATGGGCCAATATTCGTGTAGAATTTGATGATCCTATCTTTCCTATAAGTGAATCAAACCATCAATTATACGAGTACAAAGTGCAAAATTTAAGTAAATCCAGAAATAGAGCCAAATTTAACATAAGGGATAGATATACGACAAAAAGTCATAGGACCAAAGTTGTAGATCGCTCCAAATTGAACCGAGATTGTGCCATCCGTTTTGTGATACGACTTACCGTTTAGCCACCAAATACCTCGAAAGGAAGTCTGCACCGTCATGAAAGTTGCCTCCATATTTCGATATTTTTCGGGAGTAAAAAATAAAATGTTTAAACATCTCGTAAATTTTCCGTCGGTTACAGGCTAAAAGCTACAATTTTGCCAAATTTCAATTTTTTTAACTCGTCTGGGAGATAGTGCTGCCATCTTGATATGAGGGAGGGGGTTAAAAATTAGGACTTTTAGGAAACTTTTAGCCCATGAAACCTATAGGTTATCGTTCTGGATAAATATCCCCGACTGTGTTCTTATCCAGATGTCAAACTCCCAGCATGTCCCTCTCAGACAATTAAGAGAATTTTAGATTTTTCTAGGGATCCTGAAGTCATCACGTTGCCTGATACCAAGTTTTCAGTTTCTAGGATGCCTAGAATGGTCTCTTTAGTTCACGCCTGTTTTCATTTTTATGCCTTAATTTATATATATATATATATATATATCGCGCCAAACTGACTAATATTTATTAATATGGATTATATTTCACCCGCTTCCGTAGTGGTTCTAGGGGCGTCTTACTCCCACAGTATGTTTTCCAGGTAGTAAGTCATACATGAAAGTCATACTGGAACATACACACGTCTATCACCTTGGGCATTTTTGACAATTTATTTTTTCATCCTTCCTCACCCTCTATGCCAAAGGGGGCTGAAGTTGGACTTTAAAAATCCGGAATGTTACTATTCATCTCAGCGATCCGGAAAACGATGGATTAGGCAGTATATTCGATTATTATTATATTTCACTCCCCCCTCCCCCTAACGGGGGTTAAACTTTGAGTTTTAAAAATCGAGAGTGTTACTATTCATCTCAGCGACACCGAAAACTATGGCATCGACACTATTTTCAATTATTTTAAAATCTGAATCACCTCACCCCCACCAGAAAGGTGATGAACTTGGAATAGTAAAATATCCGGGGTCTCGCCATTCATCCCAGTGACACCGACAACTATGGATTCAACATTATTTTCGTTTATTTTTATATATCACTCTCCCATTGCCACTCACCACGAAGTGGGCTGAACTTAAAATGTTTCCGGAGTGCCATTATTCATCTCAGCGACCCCGAAAAGTATGGATTCGACACTACTTTCGATTATTTTTATATCTCAGCCCCCTCGCCCCCTGCCCCTAAAGGTTCCTGGGGTGTCCTACCCCCACGTGGTTTGTCTCCTGATACTAAAATTTCGAAGTGTACATTTCACCTCGGCGAACCCGAAAACTATGTTTTCGACACTATTTTCGAATAATTTTATATATCACTTCCCCCTCCCCCCGATCCCAAAGGGGGATGGACTTGGACTTATAAAATAACCGGAGTCTCGCTATTCATCTCAGGCGACCCCGGACAACTATGGATTCGATACTATTTTCGATTTTTTATATATATATTGTACCCGTCTAAATGGTACCTCAGTTAATTTGGGAAAGCTGGGAATATTTATTACGGAGCATTGCTTACGAGTGCGCGTGTACCAGCTGTGACATAGTTGTGCGAGAGCGAGCCGGCCGAAACTAGGTCAACAGCTGATCGAGGGCGACCAGAGCGCAGTTACGTCATGACACCAGCAGACGACAGAGGGGAGGAGAAATGTTCTCATAAAATCCACTCGTAGCGGTCAAGGACGAGCTATGGCGCAGGTCGATTACCAGCCAATAGAAATTGAGGAAAGTGCTGGAAATATTAGGATTGTTCTGGAACTAAGTCGAAGGAAGTTCTTGGGTAAGAACGACAGAACAGTTCAGGAGAAATTTTACGAGACGACGGCCAGAACAGTTTTCAAGAGCACGTCGGACAGTTGTTTCTTACGAGAAGTCGAACCGTGTATTCTCTACGGGAGAGAAGAATATTTTCAGACGACGTGAATACTAGTGTAATCCTTGTAGGGCACGATCATTACATTACTTGAATGCCAGTGTAATTCATTGTTAGTTCAACGCAGTATCCGGCGAGCTTATTACAGTCATGCATTCTCCCGGGTGGAAAATGTTAAACCACAGACAGTCAGCGTGCTCATTAAAGCCGATTCTTGCCATAGAAGCTTTAGGAATGTTCCATTGGACATTATGAAAGGAAGTCACGATCTCAAGTGGATAGGCGAGAGGAAATCTAACCTTTATTTAATCATCATAATATTCAGCCCTATTATTTGTCAGCCTAAGGCGTATCGTAACTTAATGAATGTGTTCAGAAGACGAAGCTTATAGTAATAATGGACCTGAAGTACATCGTTGCGCCAAGTTAAGTGTTGTAAATAACTTAGTGAGTTATAGCTAGTGTGGATCCCTGTGCTAATAGAATACTTTAGTTTCAGCTATCTCCGAGGAAACCAAGTTGTCGACATGCGGCGATCAAGAGGGAAATCGAGAGATTTTCTGGGACTTTGCTGGAGTAAAAAGAAGACGCTGAATATAGCCACAGTCATGAGGAACTAAATTCCAGAAGTGCACGCCAACGCGATGACTTTGTACATCCGTAAACCACCATAGATGAGGCAAGAGACGTCGTCGCCTGGAGCAGCATCCCGACGCCAAGGATTCTCACCGGAAATATGAGTACCCTTGTAAAATTTCTTCTCTTTTAGTAGATGACTAGATTGTATTCTTGCGTAGAGTAAAGTAGTTTCCTTAGTAATTTTGTATTTAATGGTGATGGGAGAGCATTCCTTACTTCGTTGTTTTGTGATTTCAATATTGTTCTATCTTTGCATTTTCTTGGAATAATGATAATTTTATTTTTTGGACGTGATGATGAATAATCCCAGTTATTCTTGAGTTGACAAGAGTGAGTGATTATGATCTTCGAAAGTGACTTTAAGGGAGTAAGGTCTACTAACAATCATGATAATAATAATAATAATAAGAATAAATTAAACTCATAAAAATAGTAAATGAAGATATGATTAGATGTAGGAGTACACTATAATTAAATCGTAGTTTTAAAACCCTGTTAGTCATGTGTAGTGATTGATGGTAGAAGGGAAAGTGAACGACGAATGTGAGAAATATTCTTCGAGAGAACGATCTAGGAGCCATTATAGGATAATAATAATAATAATAATGCTAATAATAGTAAAGGTCGGATAATGTAAAAGTTGTTGAGATTAAACTTGTATGGTCATTGTGATAATGGAGTTCGCCATTAATGGACGACATGGGACTACTAGGGTGCATGTCGGGCCTAAAAGGTATTATGAGTCACAGTGATTGTAATGAATGATTATGGCGATAATGATTTATGAGGATGTACGAATTTAGGGACTAATAATAGGTCTATTTCTGGCTCAACAACTGATAGGAATAATACATGACTTAATCGTTATTAGATGTTTTCGAGGCTCGTGAGCTCTTATCATTGACGATGGTGATGGTTATTCTTCGAGAGAGAAATTTGGCTTTCTGTATCATCATAACTACAGTCCTGAGCGAGTTTTATTCTGGTCAGATGATTGTAAGGATCTTCAATAAAACTCAAGAGGAAGACGAGATAAATGACTGGATAATAATAATAATAATAAATATTACAGATTCATTGTGTGATAAAAATTTACTTATAACCAGTTGGTAGAATTGGGTTATTTGGTGTCATTTACTTATATCATTCCAAGGAAACTTATCTTGTATATTTTTTTTTTGTTTGTGACTGAGATGCATTGTTGTTGTTGATTCCGTGTAGGATCACATGATGCTCTATCCATCCATGAAATGCTAGGTAATTTAGAAAAGTTAAATAGAGAGGAAAGAATACAGTCAAACGTAGTCTACGAGAGAGAGGGAGTTATGCCAAAGAAATTGTAAAGATATTTCCCAACACTAAAATGAAATTGTAAAGGAATTTTATGATGACAAAATGAGTTAGAGGACTTTTTCACAGGTAGAGTGAAATGAATTTTCAAGAAATTTCCTCGAACAAGTAAATGCTGAGTTAATAGTAATTTTTCTTCAAAATGTATGAAATTATTTTACCTGTAAATGACTAAACATGAGTTATAACGGGAAAATGACAGCTTTGCTAATTTAGTGATTCATTCGATGTTACAGAGTAAAATGTTGGGTGGAGTTTCATTAATGAAGCAATGGAATCTAACTCCAGAAGCATGCGAGGACTTACAGTCGTGTTCATTTATTCACAAGCCATTAAAGATTGAGATATTTCTTTTGTTGCAAAATCACATTGTATTTAATAATTCTTTTTTTCTTTCATGCATTGTCCAGACTGAGTTTCCATTATGTTTTTAATAAACGTTGTTGTTATTTTGCCCTGATTTTCATTTATATTGTGTCACCTATCCAGTCACCAAGGGTCCTGAAAATATAAACTCTATGAAATTGTCCCTTAATAGCAAAATCGGCCCTGCGAACGGTCCACCCTTTTGGGACTCTCGCTCTGCCGACTGAGCGACCCCGGAGAAGGGGACAATATATCATTCTCCCATCTCCCCCCCCCCAACGATGGGGGCTGAAATTGGACTTAATAAAATTCCGGAGTGTCACTATTCACCTCAGCGACCCCCAAAAAGTATGGATTCGACACTACATTCGATGATGTGTATATCTCTGCCCCCTCGCTCCCTCGCCCCTAAAGTTTCCTGGGGTTTATCACCCCCACGTGGTTTGTGTCCTGATACTAAAATTCCGGAGTGTCGCTATTCATCTCAGCGACCCCGAAGACTACGTATTCGACAGTATTTTCTATTATTTCTAATATCACTCCCCCATCCGCCCCCCAACGAAGGGGGCTGAACTTGAACATTAAAAATTCCGGAGTGTTGCTATTCATTTCAGCGAGCCCGAAAAGAATTGATTCGACACTACTTTCGATGTTCTTTATATCTCGCCCCCCTCGCCCCTACGCGTTCTTGGGGTGTCCTACCCCCACGTGGTTTGTCTCCTGATACTAAAAATCCAAAGTGTACATTTCACCTCGGTGACCCCGAAAACTATGTATTCGACACTATTTCGATTAATTTTATATATCACGCCCCCTCTCCCCCCGACCCCAAAGGGGGATAAACTTAGACTTATAAGATATCCGGAGTCTCATTATTCGTCTCAGCGACCCCGACAACTATGGATTGGACACTCTTTCCGATTATTTTTATGTATCACTCCCATGGCCCCCTACCACGAAGGGGGCTGAACTTGGACTTAAAAATTCTGGAGTGTGACTATTCATCTCAACGACCACAAGAAGTATGGATTCAACACTACTTTTGATGATTTTTGTATCTCAGCCCTTTGCCCTCCCCCCTGCCCCTAAGGTTTCTTGGGGTGTATTACCCCCTCGTGGTTTTTCTCCTGGTACTAAAAATCCGGAGCGTCACCATTCATGTCAGCGACCCCGAAAACTGTGGATTCAACACTATTTTATATTATTTTTATATATTACTCCCCCATCGCCCCCCACCCCGAAAGGGGTTGAACTTGGACACTTAAAAATTCCTGAGTGTCACTATTCGTTTCAGCGACCCCGAAAAATGTGGATTCGACACTATTTTCGTTAATCTGTATATCTGACCCCCGTTGCCCCCCACCCCCATGGTTTTCTGGGCTGTCTTTCCCCCACGTGGTTTGTCTCCTGATACTAAAAATCCGGAGTGTACAATTCACCTCGACAACCCCGAAAACTATGTATTCGACATTATTTTCGTTTAATTTTATAATATCAGTACCTCATCGCCTCCCACGTAAATGGGAGCAGAAATTTGACTTTTCAAAAATCGGGAGTGTCACTATTCACCTCAGCGACCCCCAAAACTATGGATTCGACATTATTTTCGATTATTTTTACCTGACCCCCCTAACACCCACCCCTAAGGGGGCTAGAGGTGGCTTACCCCACAATGCTCGTTTCCAGATAGCAAATAAAAGTGTTCAAAATTTGATTGAAATTGCACAGTGGTATAGGAGACGTGTCTTTTACACACATATATATACATACATACATACACTTATATATTGCCCCCGTTTTACCGGGCAGCTCAGCCAGTAAGCAAGAGTCCCAGAGGCGGAACGTTCACTTACAGGCAACGCAAAAATTATTGAGGACAGGGACAACCTAAGGACTGACGACAAATGAAAACACAAGAAATGGGTTTTAACATTTATTAAAATTAATTAGCACTTTCCAAAATTCAATTAATATTTCCAAAATCTTGAATAAAATATTTAATTCTTCCCTGTTGGAATTCACCCACAATTCTTCATTAAATTGCATTCTGCAAAGATACGAAACTGAGTTTTATTAAATCGTATTAGAAAATTAATTAACTTATTATCTGAGAAAATCCTATCTCAAAATATCAAAAATCTGATTTTTCGTATCATTATTTAAATTAACAATATTCTGCTATTTACTCTTAAATGAATCAAACTTTCACCTCTCATGAAAAATCAAATAATCATTTCTATTAATTAAATATTATTTTGATGAATTATTTATGCTTCAAATTATTTAATTAAATTACTTTGAAGTCCTATATTCAACTCCTTATATTTTCAATCTCGAGTTATTTGACCTAGTGTTGTGCACAACTCACAATAAAGACTTAAAATTCTCACTAGGTAAGGTTAAACATTTTTACATTTCGTGAGCTTAGTTCATTGACGTGATCCTTGCTTAAGTATTTTTTCTCGAAGCAAAGATTCTAATCTGCCTTATTTTATCATAAAATCGCTTAATGATTTATAATTGAGCCAAATATGCTCGCCACAAAACAACAAGAAATCGAAAAACATTACGCGCACTGCGTACACATATCATGACAAAATATCACCATGAAAAATCACATTTACAAAATATCAATCATTCATCCATCTCACATTCAAGCTTAGGTTCCCGGTAGTCTTACCAAATAGATTTATCGAAACCTATCTCTTGATTTTTATTTTTAAAAATTATTTGAAATATGAGAGTTTTCCCGATGACGATATCAGATAAGGGCTACCATTGCGATCGTCTGGCGTGTGATTGTAACAGGATTATCACTTTTTCAACGAAATAGATTCCACAGCGATGTTCCAGGATATTTTTTCGGTAGAAATCATCATTAAAAATTCCATAGAATTGGCTACAGTCATAGATAAATAAGCATTCGCGCATACGGTCTATGAGTCACGCCTTCGTTATTTTTAATCTCCTATTTTCTCAAATTATCGATCAATATGTGCTGCATAAGAAGAAGTTATGTTCAAAGACATACTCTCTTCCTTAATTGACTCATGTAATGGACACACAAATAAAATCCTATCTCAAGATCCATTTACAAGTCTCAAAAATACCACACAACAGTAAATGCAAAATTTGTGAACATTAAAGTCACGACCAATATTCCAGGCCTACATCTACTTCAATATAGCACACATTAATCACTTATAAGCAGAGTAATAATTACACTCATGACCTTTAAACATTCTATTAGACCGTAACAATGTTTATTATTATTATTATTATTATTATTATTATTATTATACGCGCGCGGTCGCGTCATCGTAGGCTATGGTTTAATGAAATCATAGATGACTCTATCCTATCTCGAATCTATGATAAACTACAAAAACATCAAGGAAAATCCTAAATTCACAGAACACGTCGATATTCTGTCCCAAATAATTCAAAAATTATTCCAAAATTATTTAATAAATTAATAAATGTTATCGCGTGGGTCAAATACTTTTAACACTTTCCTCGACTTATTATGGGACAGTGAGAACATGTCACGAAGCACTCACTCAAATAGAATGAAATACAGGTCCCAAATACACTCTCACACACATCAAATCTACCAACACCAGTGAAAGAAGAGTGAAATTTCTAACTACGATTAGAAATGATCTCAAATATTCAAGCAAGGACTACGTCTACATAATTATTACAACAGAAAATAGAGAAAAATATAATTTAATATCTTAGCTGTAGTAGACTTGGCTTCTGGACTCGGTTGATGATCAGTGAATATTTAACCGGACTTCGTCTCGGATATTATTCTCCCTTGGGCTGAATTACGCCTCACATTCTAATTACACATGGCTGCCGCAGGCGAAGTCTTAGGACAGTTACCAACTCCGTCGCAATGTTGAAGTTCCATTCTTCCGAAATAATTCAGGACTGCTAGTGATCTTCCGTCTTCTGGTGAAAGCTGAAACTAAAAAGTTTGTTTTAGTAATAGTTCCCAACACACACTTGATTCTCCAAGTTGGCACAGTTTTTACGTACTTTAAAAGTTCCTCAGATTTGTAAAGTTAAGGAAATCTGAACTGCGGCGTTTCCAATATTTTCCGTATCTCAAAATTTCCTCAGAAGCAGAAATAATATCATCCTTCATCAAATGAATGCTTATAATTTTTAATATCGTATATGCCGTCTCCAATTATACATGTGTTCTTATAACACGACGACGAGTACTTGTACGAAGCAATTATTCACGCAGAAAGCCGAAGACAAAAGAGCGCAAATTTCCCCAGATACATGGGTATTTATTTCTTCAAGACGTAGGTGTGTTTGTCAGTTGAATTTTATTGGCTGAAATTTAGCGATCGGGCTAACCTTGCGATCTAATTGGTTAAATATCATGACGTCAAAATCTCAAAGTATTGATCGCTTTTGGTCTGGTAAAATTCGTGTCCACGTGCTACTCAGCTTAGGTCCCCAACAAGGCACAAAAAACCCATACTTGCTTGCACGGCGGGGGAAGAACCTGTTCTGCTGCTGGCTAGCAGAGACAGTGCAGAGTGTAACTCTCCTTCCTAAATGATAATTTTATGCATTGTTCCACCCCAGTAATAAAATATTCTTTCCATACAGACCAATTACCAATTTTCAAGGGTACATAATATCCCTTGGTTGAAATGATTTGATTGGCAGATTAAATCATTGTTATCTGGAAATATAATTAACATGTTCCTTGAAAATTTCGAAACACAGTTATGTGTCACACTATTCCATAATTATTCCAGATGACGTTCCAGCACGTAGCCTACTATTGTCCAGTTCCAGCGCAGCACAAAGCAAGCGTAGTTGACTCATGACGGAATCTTGTAACTCCTGGCATTCTTTACACATTTCTTCCGTCATATCGACCTGCGTTGAAGAATGAAGGTAGATTGGATCCTCATCTTCGTTCTTCGACGTTTCTTCTTCAAAGATGACGTTTATTTGATTTATAGCAGATTGTTTAGGACAATTATAACTCTTCAAATTTGAAACATTATGAAGTCTTTCATATGATTGATCAAGACTTTATATGCGATAGGCATTGTTCCCATAGACTTTTGTAATTTTGTACGGCCCAATAAATAACGGTGCAAGCTTGGCATAAAATTTACTTGTGGTTTCTGAGGAAGCTGGTTTCTTGAGTAACACAAGCTCATGTGATTTTAATGGACGATGAAATTTCTTGTTTTTGACACGTCTCTGCCTTCTCTCAGCTTGTTCCTTTAGAGATTTTGCTGCCTTCTCAATATTCTCCTCCAGAGTAGGTTTTACATTTCCCGGGCATTGAATGATACTATCCCAAGGTCGGCAAGGTCGTCTGTCGAAGTGAAGAACGACTGGAATCTGAGATGTTGCCTCATGCACGGTGTTATTTAAGCACTCTATCATAATCGGTAACCCATCTATCCATAACCAATGTGTATTTCCGCAGTAAATGCGACAATATTTCGACAGTTCCTGCATCACTCTTTCAGCTGGATTGCTCGATGGATGGCGGACAGAATTCAATATATGCTTGATGCCCAATTGTTCCATAGCTTGACGAAATTCAGCGGAGGTAAATTGTGATCCGTGATCAGTCAATATGGCTTTTGGCTTGCCCATATGAGGTATCAGGTTGCGGATTGTCCGACGGATTACAGATTTGAAATTCGCCTTTTGGATAGGATACAAGGCAATATACTTAGAAAATTCGTCGATAGTGACTATTACATGTCGGTTTCCCCTCCTAGAGATCGGGACGGGTCCAAATAGGTCCATTGCGAATAACTGTTTAGGCCCTGTAGGTATTATGGGAATAGGACTGTGCTGAAGCAGATGGAAGCTAGGTTTTACTCGTTGACAAGCGTCACAGGTGCGGACTACATTACGAACAATGGTTCGAAGTTTCTCCCAAGTGAATTTCTCTTGAATAGTGGCAACCGTCTTGTCAATACCACCATGACCAGTTATTCTGTGCGCATGCCAGATAAGGGATTCCTGTAATTTTGGAGGTACCACAACTCTAAGTTCATATTTTGCAGAATCAATGAATTTAAACAATATTCCATCTAAATATCGGTAGCCTGAAGCTTTCCTCTTACATCTTCTATAATTAGGTTCTCCAGGTTTGATTTTCTTCTCCAAAAAGTCTATGATATTTCTTAAATCCTTGTCTCTTTTCTGGGCTTGCCGGATATAACGTACTTTTCTTAAAATTTCATGGTCCTCTGGAACTAATTCAATCTGATGGATTTCCACAGTATCGGCATTCGGGTTACGACTTAAACAGTCAGCTAACAAATTGCTTTTTCCAGTACAGTGCTCCAGTTTGATGTCAAATTGCTGGACAAATATCGTCCACCTGAATATTCGCTCGGATGCCATGGTCGTTTTCAACATGAAAGTCAAAGCTTCGTGATCCGTCCTGATAATAATTTGATAACCATATATTATCTTCTGTCAGTATTTGAGGACATAAACTATCGACAACATCTCCAATTCAGTAACCGTGTAGTGCTTTTCGTGATTACGTAATTTTCTGCTGACGAAGGCAGGATAAATTTACCTTCCAGGGTCTTCCTTATTTTCTTGGAATAACACTGCTCCAATTCCAATACCTGATGCGTCTGTTTGTAATACGAACGGTTTTTCAAAGTCTGGATATCCCAACTTGACGTTTTGTATCAGCATTTCCTTGGTCTTATTAAAAGCTGTCTCACATTCATCATTCCATTTCCATCTGTTCCCCTTTTTTAGCATATCCTGTAAAGGTGCGACAGTCTGCGTAAAAATGAGGGCAGTGGTTGGCGAAAAAGTTGGCCATCCCTAAAAATTGCCTTACATGTTTCACTCTTATGGGCGTTGGAAATTTACTTATGGCTTCAATCTTGACCGGGTTAGGTCCGATTCCATCACCATCTATCATATGTCCTAAAAATAGAATTTCAGTCTGACAGAATTTTGACTTGGCTAGATTTATATGGAATCCCGTTCTAGAAAGATTCTCCAGCAATTTCTCCAGTTTAGATAAGTGATCTTCGAAGGTTTCCCTGGCCAAAAGTAAGTCATCTATGTACTTCGTCGTGAAGCTCTTTACTTCCTCCGTCAGACATCGATCCAATGCTCGAATAAGCGCACTTCCTGCATTACATATGCCGAAGGGCAGTTTTCGGAAGACGTTAGTCTGTTGGTTGAACATGAATCCAGTTAGGAGTCTAGATTTTTCCTCCAGGAGAATGTGGTAATATGAAGAGGTGAAGTCAACTGATGTGAAGAGATTCATTCCTCGAAATTTCCTCAAAACTTCTTTAATAGCAGGTGCCTGGTCTCTTTCAGGGATTAGCTTGCCATTTTCCTCTCGGGCATCCAAACACAAACGGAGGGACTCATCTGGTTTGTTTACAATGACTATCGAACTAAGAAAAGGCATACTGGCTTTCATTATAATCCCATCTTTCTCCATGCCTTCGATTAACTTTTCTACTTTAGAATGAAATTTCTCCGGGATTGGATATGGCTTTTTCTTGAAAGGAGTCCAGTCAGTTGCCACCAATGAATATTTAAAATCTGGGATTTGTCCTGGTTTGTCATCAAACAAGTTCTTATATTTTAATAATACATTTCGAAGTTGTTCCTTTTCTTTGTCAGTTCCCTGAGCTAAATTCACCTTCTGATTTATAAGATCCAAGGGATGTGTTCTATTTTCGCCCTCTTCAATGATATCATCCAGAACCTGATGTATTTCTTCTATGGCCTCATGGTCTTCTTTCTCCCTCGATGTTAAGGCGCTATTTATGTGGAACACCTCTTGGTCGGTTACATTAACAGGATTCATGACTGCAGTTTCTGAAAATTCCTCCCGCCGAAATACTGTTTGGTTGAAGTCCAAATTAATGTTTGCGTGGTATGATGTAACAAAATCCACTCCAAGGATGATATTAAATTTGATATTTGTCACAGCCAAAAATATATTAGGGAATCTGGTGTTTCCGATTTCCACATCGAGAAATGTCTGCTGCTTGCAGATTACAGTCTTATCAGGGATGATTCCTTTAATTTTAACATGTGAGACGGGAATGATGGGTATTTCATGCCTTTCTCTTAAGTCGTTCATAAATGATGTTGATATTACACTGATAGTAGAGCCGGTGTTAACTAAACATTTAACTCTTATGTCACAAACTCTAGCTAATATTATTGGTAGTGTCCTTGCGTTATTTCTATTAGCCTCAAGATTTTCTTCTAACAGATCATGAGATTTAGTAACCCACGAATCAATCTGAACTACTATCCATTCCTTTGGGACCTCTGAATTACAAGAGCTAGGATTCATACTATCATTTTATAGTTGGATGGATGTTTTTTAATAGCCCCTCGGCTGTAATCCTCCTTTTCATAGCGTTGTCGATTTTCTTCTTGCTTAGCCCTTTGGTATTCTAAGCTCTCTGCTCCTACGATATCTGGGTTCACGTCCTGATCCTGAATCGCGTGACGCCACTTGGATTTCTCCTGATTTTCCTTGCGTAATTCCTGGATGTATTCCTCTCTCTCTTCCTGCCTCCAGTTTCTTTATCTTCCTTCCGTACGGTTGGCTTCATTGTTTCTTCTCCACCTTCCTCGAATGTTTTCATAGGGTCTGCGTCGTACATTCCTTCGGTAATAATTTTTCTCCTCGTCACTCCTGTATCCTGACTTAGGAGAACGGTCTCTCGGTGACATTTCCTTTGTAGTTCGACCGCTAGGTCTCCCTTGGTTGAATGAAGTTCCGCTGTCGGCTCGGCCGACTGTAGTTTGTAACACCTGTTGCTCTTGACCAAGGTTACATCGGGGCTGTTCTCTCGAGGTTAAATCGAGCTGGCGAAGTATAGCTTCAGCCTGAATTGCTGTCTGCGCGTTCGAAGCAATCATTATACGTTGAATGTCCGCTGGAAGTTGCCTTATTATTACTCGGACGACTTCAAATTCTGAGGGTGGCATATCAAGCTCCTTTAATTTGCGTAATTGGCCTGCAAAATAATCGGCGTAGCGTGTGGGCGTAGAAGAAGCGTACCTCTTAGCGTAGAGTTCCGTTTTTAAATTATGCTGCAAGTCACTGTTCCAATATCTATCCAGAAATGCTTTCTTAAACCCCTCAAAATCTTCAAACGAATACTTGAACGCTTCATACCATGTTAATACTGAATTCTCCAAATAGCGTTCAGTCACCCTTAATTGGCGTTCAGGAGGTACTTTATTATCTCTAAAATACTCTTGAAGTTCATGAATGAAGCTCTTCAGAGTAACGCCTTTAACATTATTGAACTTCTTTGGCTGTTCCTCATGTAGTTTAATAATATTAACCATTTGAGTCTGTCCCGAAATATTGGCTGAATTTATTCCATTACAGTCCTGATTTATGAAAGGATTTGTGTTATTTATGGGATTAGCCATGTCCATCCTATTATCTATTTTGGAGTCGAAGACGGGACTTCACCAGACATCCGCTTCTCCAATTGACCTTGTCTTTCCAATAATGTTGAAGTGACAATATTGTGACTCTCGCCTTCAAGTTTGATTATCTTAAGCTCTTCAATAAGTCCCTTAATTCCATCCTGAAGTTCACGCTTCGATACTTCGGACTCGACTTCTACTTCACTAATCTCCTTGTCCACTTTCGTTTTTACTTCTTTAAGATCTGTCCGTGTCTCCTCGATAGTCTCGTAGAAATATTCTAGCCTTTCTGACGTGGTTACTTGGGAAACTTTTATTTCTGCAATGACTCCCTTTTCCACCTGTTTTAAAGTTTCGTAAAGGCCGGTAAACCTTTTACCCCAAGCTGCCTTATTTGCTGTAAGGTCCTCTGCGTTGTCCACAATTTTCTCCCCAATATCCTGAAAATTTTTCTCCACCTCATTTTTGTATTTATCGAGCCCATGTAATACGTCTGTCTGAACTATAGCGAGTCTCTCGCTTACTTCGTTCGACATATCAGCTAACGAACGTGTAATACCTGCTTGTATTTCACTTTTGAAATTTGAAAAATTCTGCTTGACTGCTACAAGTTCACTTTGAATGGATGCTATTTTTCCATTAAATAATTTCACATCCATGTGCAGTTTATTAATGTTTTCATCCGTCTTATTCTGTATTTCTTCCAATGCACTTTTAAGATCAGATTTACACTTATCCTGTCCCTCGTTCAGTTCAATTTCAGTTTTTCATTATTTTCACTTAATTCCTGTCTGAATCGTTCCTGATTTTCACTTAAGTCCTGCTTCAATTCCTGTTTTAATTTATCACTGTTCTCGGTCAGTCTAAGCTCAAGTTTAGCCTGATTTTCACTGAGGTCCTGTTTCAGGCTTTCTTTTAAATTCCCTAATGCATTCTCCAAAAATGCACGCCATTCATCCATAATAACAAACTCTTTCATAGAAACGGCAGATCAGACATAGGGGAGAATATTATCCGAGTGTAAACCAAAGTCCAGTTCCACGTCCACGAATGAATTAAACTCACCTCCTTAGGGAAGATTTGTATATCATTTCAATAATATTTAACTATTAAAAATCCGAAATGTTGCGCAAATACAGTCGCATAAAAAAATTAAATTTTCCGGATCTCATCAAGATTTTGTTTCAAGTATTCAACATGGCCCTTCCTAACTTTAAATACAGTGCACTCTGCCACAGAGATCTGGGCTAATAAATGTTATCAAATAACCCAAAATCCTATTGTCGCCGCATCTTGCTTATGTCCAAAGTTTGGACTACAAGATCGAGTCCTTAGATTGGCGTCGCCGATATAATTCGGGCCAAACACGTTCGGCGCCAAATTTGTGCTACCTGCCCCCGTTTTACCGGGCAGCTCAGCCAGTAAGCAAGAGTCCCAGAGGCGGAACGTTCACTTACAGGCAACGCAAAAATTATTGAGGACAGGGACAACCTAAGGACTGACGACAAATGAAAACACAAAAAATGGGTTTTAACATTTATTAAAATTAATTAGCACTTTCCAAAATTCAATTAATATTTCCAAAATCTTGAATAAAATATTTAATTCTTCCCTGTTGGAATTCACCCACAATTCTTCATTAAATTGCATTCTGCAAAGATACGAAACTGAGTTTTATTAAATCGTATTAGAAAATTAATTAACTTATTATCTGAGAAAATCCTATCTCAGAATATCAAAAATCTGATTTTTCGTATCATTATTTAAATTAACAATATTCTGCTATTTACTCTTAAATGAATCAAACTTTCACCTCTCATGAAAAATCAAATAATCATTTCTATTAATTAAATATTATTCTGATGAATTATTTATGCTTCAAATTATTTAATTAAATTACTTTGAAGTCCTATATTCAACTCCTTATATTTTCAATCTCGAGTTATTTGACCTAGTGTTGTGCACAACTCACAATAAAGACTTAAAATTCTCACTAGGTAAGGTTAAACATTTTTACATTTCGTGAGCTTAGTTCATTGACGTGATCCTTGCTTAAGTATTTTTTCTCGAAGCAAAGATTCTAATCTGGCTTATTTTAGCATAAAATCGCTTAATGATTTATAATTGAGCCAAATATGCTCGCCACAAAACAACAAGAAATCGAAAAACATTACGCGCACTGCGTACACATATCATGACAAAATATCACCATGAAAAATCACATTTACAAAATATCAATCATTCATCCATCTCACATTCAAGCTTAGGTTCCCGGTAGTCTTACCAAATAGATTTATCGAAACCTATCTCTTGATTTTTATTTTTAAAAATTATTTGAAATATGAGAGTTTTCCCGATGACGATATCAGATAAGGGCTACCATTGCGATCGTCTGGCGTGTGATTGTAACAGGATTATCACTTTTTCAACGAAATAGATTCCACAGCGATGTTCCAGGATATTTTTTCGGTAGAAATCATCATTAAAAATTCCATAGAATTGGCTACAGTCATAGATAAATAAGCATTCGCGCATACGGTCTATGAGTCACGCCTTCGTTATTTTTAATCTCCTATTTTCTCAAATTATCGATCAATATGTGCTGCATAAGAAGAAGTTATGTTCAAAGACATACTCTCTTCCTTAAATGACTCATGTAATGGACACACAAATAAAATCCTATCTCAAGATCCGTTTACAAGTCTCAAAAATACCACACAACAGTAAATGCAAAATTTGTGAACATTAAAGTCACGACCAATATTCCAGGCCTACATCTACTTCAATATAGCACACATTAATCACTTATAAGCAGAGTAATAATTACACTCATGACCTTTAAACATTCTATTAGACCGTAACAATGTTTATTATTATTATTATTATTATTATTATTATTATTATTATTATTATTATTATTATTATTATTATTATTATACGCGCGCGGTCGCGTCATCGTAGGCTATGGTTTAATGAAATCATAGATGACTCTATCCTATCTCGAATCTATGATAAACCACAAAAACATCAAGGAAAAATCCTAAATTCACAGAACACGTCGATATTCTGTCCCAAATAATTCAAAAATTATTCCAAAATTATTTAATAAATTAATAAATGTTATCGCGTGGGTCAAATACTTTTAACACTTTCCTCGACTTATTATGGGACAGTGAGAACATGTCACGAAGCACTCACTCAAATAGAATGAAATACAGGTCCCAAATACACTCTCACACACATCAAATCTACCAACACCAGTGAAAGAAGAGTGAAATTTCTAACTACGATTAGAAATGATCTCAAATATTCAAGCAAGGACTACGTCTACGTAATTATTACAACAGAAAATAGAGAAAAATATAATTTAAAATCTTAGCTGTAGTAGACTTGGCTTCTGGACTCGGTTGATGATCAGTGAATATTTAACCGGACTTCATCTCGGATATTATTCTCCCTTGGGCTGAATTACGCCTCACATTCTAATTACACATGGCTGCAGCAGGCGAAGTCTTAGGACAGTTACCAACTCCGTCGCAATGTTGAAGTTCTATTCTTCCGAAATAATTCAGGACTGCTAGTGATCTTCCGTCTTCTGGTGAAAGCTGAAACTAAAAAGTGTGTTTTAGTAATAGTTCCCAACACACACTTGATTCTCCATGTTGGCACAGTTTTTACGTACTTTAAAAGTTCCTCAGATTTGTAAAGTTAAGGAAATCTGAACTGCGGCGTTTCCAATATTTTCCGTATCTCAAAATTTCCTCAGAAGCAGAAACAATATCATCCTTCATCAAATGAATGCTTATAATTTTTAATATCGTATATGCCGTCTCCAATTATACATGTGTTCTTATAGCACGACGACGAGTACTTGTACGAAGCAATTATTCACGTAGAAAGCCGAAGACAAAAGAGCGCAAATTTCCCCAGATACATGGGTATTTATTTCTTCAAGACGTAGGTGTGTTTGTCAGTTGAATTTTATTGGCTGAGATTTAGCGTTCGGGCTAACGTTGCGATCTAATTGGTTAAATATCATGACGTCAATAACTCATAGTATTGATCGCTTTTGGTCTGGTAAAATTCGTGTCCACGTGCTACTCAGCTGAGGTCTCCAACAAGGCACAAAAAACCCATACTTGCTTGCACGGCGGGGGAAGAACCTGTTCTGCTGCTGGCTAGCAGAGACAGTGCAGAGTGTAACTCTCCTTCCTAAATGATAATTTTATGCATTGTTCCACCCCAGTAATAAAATATTCTTTCCATACAGACCAATAACCACTTTTCAAGGGTAAAGTATATAGTATAGATAGATTTTATATATCACTCCCCCCTCGCCTCCACCCCAAAGGGGGCTGAACTTGGACTTTAAAAAATCCGGAGTGTCACTGTTCATCTCAGCGACCCCGAAAATTATGGTTTCGACACTATTTTCATTAATTTGTTTATCTGCCCCCCTTGCCCCCCACCCCCAAGGTTTCCCGGGCTGTCTTACCCCCACGTGGTTTGTCTCATGATACTAAAAATCCGGAGTGTACAATTCACCTCGACGATCCCGAAAACTATGTATTCGACACTATTTTCGTTTAATTTTATATATCAGTATCCCCTCGCCCCCCACGCAAATGGGAGCAGAAATTTGACTTTTAAAATTTCGGGAGTGTCACTATTCACCTCAACGGCCCCGAAAACTATGGACTCGACACTATTTTCGATTTTTTTACCTGATCCCCTAACCCCCCCCCCACACCTAAGGGGGCTAGACGTGGCTTACCCTCACAGTGCTCGCCTCCAGATAGCAAATAATACGTGTTCAAACTTTGATTGAAATTGCTGCAGTGGTTTAGGTGGAGATGTGTCATTTACATACATACAAACATTCATTTTTATATATATACGAGTACTAGCTGTAGTACCCGGCGTTGTCAGGGTAGCTTTTGAATGTTTACCTTTAGTATTTGTATTTATTTGCTAGTGGCTTTATGTCGGACTGACACGGATAGGTCTTATGTCGACGATGGGATAGGAAAGGGCTAGAATTGGGAAGGAAGCAGCCGTGGCCTTAATTAAGGTACAGCCCCAGCATTTACCTGGTGTGAAAATGGGAAACCACGGAAAACCATCTTCAGGGCTGCCGACAGTGGGATTCGAACTGACTATCTCCGGGATGAAAGCTCACAGCTGCGCGCCCCTAACAGCACGGCCAACTCGCCCGGTAGTGTGAAGTGGGTGCTTATTGATTTATTTTTGAGGTGTTGATTTGACGACATATTATGTAGTTTTAGGGTTATTTAGGTGTATCTGATTTCAAGTTTTAGATTATTTAATTTTCGAGTAATTTGCATATCAGTCCCTCTCATTCCCCACACCCAGCGGAGGCTGTGATTTTTCATCTCCATAGTATTTTTTCTAAGTCATATGTGCACCAAGTTTCGTTGAGAGCAATCCTGGAACATACACACATGCAGTACATCCATAATATCCGTTATATTTACATTCATTTTCACCCCGTCTCAACCTCCATACTGATTGCGGCTGAAGTATGACTGAACCATCCAGAGTGTCACAGATCAACTCTGTGACCTCGTAAAGAAGATTTTCGACATTAATATCAGTAAAAAATCGTTCATTTTTATATTTCACCGTCTCCCCTAGGTGTGCTAGGGGTGTTTTACCCCAACAGTATTTTTTTTCAGATAGCAAGTCATAAGTGTACCAATTTCATATGAGGGCTATGCTGGATGAAAAATTCATCCGTATTTTTGGTCATTTTGAACATTTTCCTTTCCACCCCTTGTAATATGCATGCCGATAGGTGCTGAACAACGACAACCGGAGTGTGATTATTCATCTCAGCGACCTCGAAATGTATGGCTGTACCTTAATTAAGGCCACGGGCGCTTCCTTCCAATTCCTAGGCCTTTCCTATCCCATCGTCCCCGTAAGATATATCTGTGTCGGTACGACGTAAAGCAAATTAGCAAAAAGGAAATAAATAAATAGAAATGCATGGATTCGACACAATTTTTGATTATTTTTATATATCATTCCCCCATCGTTCCCCCACCCGGAAGGAGGCTAAAATTGGACATGAAAAATTTCAGGCGTGTCACTATTCATCTCAGCGACAGCGAAAAGTATGGAATTCAACACTACATTTGATGATTTTTATATCTCACTTCCTGGCCCCCTACCCCTAAGGGTAGGTGGGGTGCCTAACCCACACGTGGTTTGTATCATTATACTAAAATATCGGAGTGCCGCTATTCATCTCACTGACCCCGAAAAATGTGGATTCGACATTATTTTGGAGAATTTTTATGTATAACTGCCCCCCTCGCCCCCACCCCAGAGGAGCTGAAATTGGACTTATAAAAAATCCGGAGTCTCACTATTCATCTCAACAACCACGAAAAGTATGGATTCCATCCTTTTTCAAATATTTTATGTCACCCCCTCGCCCCCCCGCCTCGATGGGTACGTGGTGGTGTCCTACTCCCACGCGGTTTGTCAAAAGAAATCCGGAGTGTCAATATTAATCTCTGCGACCCCGAGAAGGATGGATTCGACCTCATTTTCGGTTATTTTGATTTATCACTCTCCCCTCGACCCCACCCCAAAGGTGGCAGAACTTCGACTTTAAGAAATTCAGGAATTTCACTATTCATCTCAGCGACCGTAAAAAGTATGGATTCGACACTAGTTTCGAAAATTTTATATGTCAAACCCCTTGCACCCCCCGCCCCTATGGGTACATGGGGTGACTTACCTACACGCGGTTTGTCAAAAAAATCCGGTGTGTCGCTATTCATCTCAGCGACCCCGAAATGGATGGATTCAACACCATTTCCTATTACTTTCATATATCACTCCCTCGTCGTACCCCCACCCAAAAGGGGGCTGAATTTGGACTTGGAAAAATTCCGTAGTATCACTATTCATCTCAGCGAATCCGAAAACGATGGATTCGACACTATTTTCGAATATTTTTATATGTGACACCCCTCGCCCCCCGCCCCTATGGGTACATGGTTGCCTTACCCCACGCGGTCTGTCAAAAGAAATCCAGAGTGTCACTATTCATTTCAGCGAACTCGAAAAGGACGAATTCGACACTATTTCCTATTACTTTGATGTATCACTCCCCCTCGCCCCCACCCAAAAGGCGGCTGAATTTGGGCTTGGAAAAATTCCGTAGTATCACTATTCATCTCAGCGAATCCGAAAACCATGGATTCGACACTATTTTTGTATATTTTTATATGTGACCCCAATCGCCCCCCACCCCTATGGGTACATGGGGTGTCTTACTCCCACGCGGTTTGTCCAAAGAAATCCGGAGTGTCACCATTCATCTCAGCGACCCCGAAAAGGATGGATTCGAGACCATTTCCTATTACTTTGATATATCACTCCCCCCTCGCCCCACTCAAAGATAGCTGAATTTGGGCTTGGAAAAGTTCCGAGTATCACTATTCATCTCAGCGAATCCGAAAACGATGGATTCGACACTATTTTCGTATATTTTGATATGTGACCCCACTCGCCCCCCCCCCGCCCCTAAGGGTACTTCGGGTGTCTTTCCCCAACGCGGTTTGTCAAAAAAATCCGGAGTATCACTATTCATCTCAGCGACCCGGAAAAAGATGGATTCGACATTATTTTCTATTATTTTCATATATAACTCTCCCTCGCCCCCAAGCAAAAGGGGCTGAATTTGGACTTGGAAAAATTCCGGAATACCACTATCCATCTCAAGGAATCCCAAAACGATGGATTCGACACTATTTCCGTATATTTTTATATGTGACCCCTCGCCCCCACCCCCCGCCCCTATGGGTACTTCGGGTGTCTTACCCCAACGCGGTTTTTCAAGAAATCGGGAGTGTCACTATTCACTCATTGGGCCCGAGCCACGGAACCGTTCCGTGCTTCGTCTCGGTGCACCAAACGCCGGATCACGGAACTGTTCCGTTGTCTCATTTTACTACGTAATTCAACTTTTCCTCAAGAGATGGCAGAGTGAGTTGCATATGTGATGTGTGAAGGGACACTTTCTTTGCAATGTTATATGCTCTTTGCTAATATTAATATATTTAATGCAGCCAAATAGCCATAACAGAGAATATAGGTTACACTGATGGGTTACATATTTGCATAATCACTTGTAGACATTGTTCTTCTTGTACAGAATTCCATGTGGTACTGTTCACACGTTTTTCCACATAGTTTACACTCACAGTCCTTGCTAATATATATCGATAGTGTGCTTGGTAATGTTAGTTTGAAGTGGGCTATCTCTAGCTTTGAGATTCGCTTGTAAACAAGATGGCTGCCACTATAGAACTGATATTTACCGATATATAACCTCTTTTAGGAAGTAATGATAATTAGGAATGTAATTTCTTCAGTGAAATTAGTAGTAATACTAGTACTAGTGTGAGCAACGCTCCTGAAGAACAAATAGATGAGGAAATCAAAGAGGAAATGCAAAGAGAAGACTGTGTTACAGCTCAGTAAGCGGACTGAGCACGGTCCCGTCATGCTAATAAAATAAAATGTTTTATTGTATTCCTTGTTCCGCAGTTTGTGGTATGAAAGCCTTTTGTTTTCATGTACATTTAAATCTTTAATGGTCTTGTAAGTAAGAAATTTCTCATGATATGAAGCGACACTATATTTCCGCCAAAATAATCCCAGCGCCAACGCAGTTTCAATCCAACAAATATCCAGGGCTCAATGGGTTCATCTCAGCGACCCCGAAAAGGATGGATTCGACTCTATTTTCTATTCTTTTGATATATAAATCCCCCCTCGCCCCCCAAGCAAAAGGGGCTGAATTTGGACTTGGAAAAATTCCGGAGTACCACTATCCATCTCAAGGAATCCAAAAACGACGGATTCGGTACTATTTTCGTATATTTTTATGTGGCCCCTTCCCCCCACGCCCCTAAGCGTATTTCGGGTGTCTTACCCCAACGCGGTTTTCAAAAAAAATCCTGAGTGTCACTATTCATCTCAGCGACTCCGAAAAGGATGAATTCGACACTATTTTCGAAAATTTTGATATATATCACTCCCCCTCGCTCCCCACTCCAAAGGGGGCTCAATATGCACTTAAAAATTCCGGAGTGTCACGATTCATTTCAGCGACCACGAAAAGTATGGATTCGACACTGTTGTCGAATATTTTATGTGTCAACCCTCCCCTCGCCCACCACCACCCCTATGGGTATGTGGGGTGTCTTACCCCACGCGGTTTGTCAAAAGAAATACGGAGTGTCACTATTCATCTCAGCGACCCCGAAAAGGATGGATTCGACACTATTTTCGATTATCTTGGCATATCACTCCCACTCGCCCCCCGCCCAAAAGGGGGCTGAATTTGGACTTGGAAAAATTCGGGAGTATCACTATTCATCTCAGTGAATCCAAAAGTGATGGATTCGACACTATTTTCGTATTTTTATATGTGGCCCCCTCGCCCACACCCCCGCCCCCACACCAAAGGGGGCAGAAGTTGGACTTCAAAAAATTCGGGTTGTCACTATTTATCTCAGCGACCATAAAAAGTATAGATTCGACACTATTTTCGAATATTTTATATGTCACCCCCTTGGCCCCCCCGCCCCTAAGGGATCATGGGGTGTCTTACTTCCACGCGGTTTGTCAAAAGAAATCCGGAGTGTCACTATTCATCTCAGCGATCCCGAAAAGGATGGTTTCGACACCATTTCCTATTACTTTGATATATCACTTCCCCCTCGCCCCCCACCCAAAAGGGGACTGAATTTGGACTTGGAAAAATTCGGGAGTATCACTATTCTTCTCAGTGAATCCAAAAATGATGGATTCGACACTATTTTCATATATTTTTATATGTGACCCCCTCGTACCCCCCGCCCCCACCCCAAAGGGGGCAAAATTTGGACTTCAAAAAATTCCGGTATGTCACTATTTATCTCAGCGACCATAAAAAGTATGGATTCGACACTGTTTTCGAATATTTTATATGTAACCCCCATTGCGCCCCCCGCACCTAAGGGTACATGGGTTGTCTTACCTCCACGCGGTTTGTCGAAAGAAATCCGGAGTGTCAATATTAATCTCAGCGACCCCGAAGAGGATGGATTCGACACCATTTCCTATTACTTTGATATATCACTTCCCCTCGCCCCCTCCCAAAAGGGGGTTGAATTTGGACTTGGAAAAATTCGGGAGTATCACTATTCATCTCAGTAAATCCAAAAATGATGAATTGGACACTATTTTCTTATATTTTTTATATGTGACCCCCTCGTTCCCCCGCCGCCAAGGGTACTTGGGGTGTCTTACCCCCACGCGGTTTGTCTCCTGGTACTAAGTCGTAAGTGTACCAAGTTTAGTGTAAATCGCTCCAGTGGTTTAGGAGGAGATGTAATACATACATACATACATACATACAATGACATTTATATAGATAGATAGATAGATAGATTGATTGATTGATTGATTGATTGATTGATTGATTGATTGATTGATTGATTGATTGATTGATTGATTGATTGATTGATGAAATTATGCAAGATGAGGTATCATATTCTATAAACATTCGCAAATGAATACATCGTATCCATTCCAGTTAGGTTCTAAGTTAAACAAATTGGTCTATGATTTTTAACACGTGATTGCTAGTGCACTACACTGTTAATGAATTTCAAATAATTGAAGACTTAGATTATCAACACATTTTATCTCATAGAACTACAATACACTCATGTTCATAAAAAGCCGAACATCTTGAAAGACTGGAGACAGGAAGTTCATATTCATACGACATGTTCATTAGTATGTTCTGCAGAAACGATTAGCATTTCAATCACCCAGAGTCGGCACGTATCCCGTTGCCTAGTAAGCACTCTATCCTCCAAGGGCATTGATAACTTATTCTATGTGTGATGACATCGACACGTATAAGGCGCGAATGGTGTCCTGGGGTATAGCCATCCATGCTGCATTCACATGGTTCCACAATTCATCTTTGGTGGCTGGCAATGTGTCACAGCGCCGCACCCGTCCTTTACACATTTTCAATTAACGACAAGTCCGATGATCAGGTAAACCAGGGCAATAGTCTGACATTCTGTGACAAGAAGAAAACACGTGTTCACGCAGCGATATGTGGTCGTGCATTATCCTGCTGAAATAAACCGTCTGGTGTGTCGTGCAGAAAGGGTATGGTTACGGGCGCCAGGATGTCATTCACGTAGGTCAAACTGGTAACATTGACCTGGACACGCACCAACTGTGATTTGTGGTTGTACCCAATAGAACGCCACACCATAATGCCTTGAGTTGGCGCTGTATGTCTTGTGTGAATTTAATCAGTGTGATGCCTCTCCCCCAATCTGCAGCGAACCAAAATGCGGCCATCATTTTTAAATAGACAGAACCTGGATTCTGTCCCCAGTGACGTTGTTCCATACACCATCGCAGTCTAGCATGTTTATGCACATTAGTCAAAGGTAGGCGGAGAAGTGGGCGACGTGTCGGTAACTCAGATCATAATAAACTGGGACGGTCTGCCACTCCTGAAAGTACGATATGTTACACTGTTCCACTATTGCGCCAGAGCCGAGGAGGACGCATATCTGTGCTTCAATGCCATTCGGATGGGGTGTCGATCTTCTCGGGGTTGGGGGGTCCTGGGTGGTGTGACCAGGCCCATCTGGTCATGTTCTACAGCCTTCTGTGAATATTCTGTACATACCCGTTGCACTGCCGACACACTTCTTTGCACACGAGCTGGAATATCCCAGATAGATGTATCACGTTCTCTCATGCCTCCTTCAGAATCACTCATTTGACAGTACTTTTCTTGCATATGTCTGCGAGGCATCCTGCACGTCTCCTCAAGTTACAGTGATCCACTACCTTCGGTAGACAGCGACAACGAGAGCCGCAGGCACAGTTTACCAGCCGATGTTGGTGCGCAGAAATATCAATATGGACCTTGTACCTGAGGGTCGATATGGTTCAAATGCTAATCATTTCTTCAGAACATACTATTCCACATGTCTTGTGAATACGAACTTCCTATCTCTAGTATTTCAAGCTGTTCTGGATATTATGGGCATCAGTGTATTTCAAACATTCACAAAATTTACCAACACCAATAAGTAGATGAGAAGCGGTAAGAATCTCTAACACAAAATAATATTTCAGGAATGAAGTCCTTTTGAAAAGGAAATTAATATTTAAAAAAGGTACTTAAATTTTTATGATGGAAGTTGATTCAGTCCTGGCTGTCAAATCTCACCATTGGTCCCTTTAGCACACTTTAGGGTGTGGTGGGATCTCCCCTCTTAGTAGCACAATCCGGAAGGAATATCCCTTTCAAGGTGCACCCCGATGAATGTAGAGATTCATGTTGCAAGCAGCATGATGATTACCCTTGTACCTTGTCTTGCAGGCTTCTTGTAACAGTAGGCTTCCTCACACACATACAGACACTGAAACTAAAACAGTACATTAGTATGTGATCCAACCATGCCTATTTAAATGTCAGTCGACACTTAACTTGCGGGTTCAGACGATTTATGCATACAACACGTGTTCTGGGATTAATATTGTAGTGGTTATGTCTTGCAGAAGACGAAATAAGGTGTTCCCTTTATGAGACATCACGGCTAATATACGTCGCTTGGCTTAGAATATCTTGTAAAATTGTAGTGGGAAAGCGAAGTGAAGTTGTGCTCTAAAGTAGAGCAGTATGAAGGCAGTAGAGTAAAAGCTGAGTAAGTTGAGCGTCGATTTCTCACTGGCTTTATCAGTCCTCAGCCTAGAACATGTGATTAGTTTAAAACCAATCATAAATTTTCTTCATGTATTCTTTAAAAATCATGGTTCGAAACTGGTCTTGTGAATAGTTCTGAAAATTTGCCGGGAGGTGCTAGCCTTGAAAACGTTAACTGTTCATATCTGTCGCATGCTAAGCTCCTGACCAGTACGAGAAGCGAACCGGATCGCCACGCGGCCATGCAGCTATGAGCTTAAAGGCGACTTGCTCCAAGGTTATCAGATTCTGGCCTTCACCACAACTGGTATAAATGCCCCAGTGACCGAATTAAATTAGGATTTTGCGGCAGTCTCAGTGTTAACTGTGATTATGCCATATGCGGATACAATATGTTGTAGATGAAAGATTTCTTTCCACAGTATATACTACTGTATAAATGATACAAAGTATTGAAAGTGTGTTATTTTGATATATTGATGCGTTGTTGAATTAGTAATATAATTTGTAGAATCCTATGTGTGATAATTACATTTTCAGTATACATTGTTGTGCAGAAATTTAAAGTGGTACTATCTGTAGATTTGTACAATGCTTTTGCAGCGTCATTCTGCGTTATTAACAGTTAACTTTTCTGAGATGCTCAGCTATCTTTTAGCTGTTAATTTTAATACTATAATTCGTTTTACGGTAAAATAATGATAACCATTATTTTATTATTTTTTAATAGATATTTCACCCAGGTGTCACTGAAATGTGTTTGATCCAACCCAGTCTCTTCACTTTCGAGAAAAATTGACCCGTGAGTATTTCTCTATACCCAGATACCTTTGATCCACGATTCCCGTTTACAGCATATACACTGCAATTTAGGAGTATTTTCGTACTCTTCTCTGAGTATTGGCTTCCAAATATTCCGTTGGATAATTCTGGACAGGTTTATCTTCACACAAGTGTGTACTTTGTTTCTTAATATGGATAGATCTGTGTTGATGTAGGTCAGTCTAAGTTCATAGAACTATTGTGATAAAATCTATTTCTTGATTGTTGTCTCTTTATCTCCGTCCCTCTGTGGGATTATTTATTTGTTTTATCGGGTGGTACTGAATGTTCACATTGTCAACAAATGTTCGTTGAAGTGAATTTTTGTTGAGTGTTTTACTCTAAATGAAGTTCTACTAGGTTCAAATTGCGTTAGCTTGATCACCTCAAGAATCATGCCTGGCAATTTTCTGAGTAGGGTTCTTTCGTGGGGTTACTTCGGACTGTGCTGCGAGGATATAAGCATAAACATGGAAGCATGGTCTATCGTAATTACAGTGCCGATAAGCTTGATAAGTCTCCTAAATGGATTCTTACCGGGCGAGTTGGCCGTGCGCGTAGAGACGCGCGGCTGTGAGCTTGCATCCGGGAGATAGTAGGTTCGAATCCCACTATCGGCAGCCCTGAAGATGGTTTTCCGTGGTTTCCCATTTTCACACCAGGCAAATGCTGGGGCTGTACCTTAATTAAGGCCACGGCCGCTTCCTTCCAACTCCTAGGCCTTTCCTATCCCATCGTCGCCATAAGACCTATCTGTGTCGGTGCGACGTAAAGCCCCTAGCAAAAAAAATGGATTCTTGTTGAAAGACATACGGAGAAGCTGCGAAGAAGGGCTACCTCGATCCTAGAACCGAAGAGCATAGGTAGGCAGCCCATCTTGATTTCAAGGGAGGAAATCATGCTCTGCATAGAATTTTGGAACATGTGCATTTGGGGTCCTACTTTACTCTTTACTTTTCCAAAGTAACCCCATGTATTATGATAATTATTTGGGGATATTAGGTCGTGTAATAATAAATAAATACCAGCTGACGCGTTTCAATCCTGCGACCAGGATCGTCTTCAGAGCAACAACAAAGCAAAATGGCTACGGTCTCTCCATAGTAAACAGACTCAAGATAGAGAGACCCTGTTAGAAATGTAGTTCATTCCAGGGCCTCCAGAGTCACGGAGAAAGATGTTGACGAGTTAACTATGGAGGGTAGCCATGATCTACTCAGTATATAGCCATCACCTTTGTTAAAATTATTCGGGCGTTTAGCAATTTCTATCGCCTTACGAATGATTCTGGGAATAAAATGTTTCTCTTTACAAATGACAGAAGTTGAATCAAAAATTATTTGATGGTCATTATGTATGGCATGTTCTGCCTCAGCAGACGTCTCTGGCTGGCAAAGACCTAAGTGCCTGCGATGTTCTTTAACCCTTGTTGCTACTTTCCTCCATGTTTGGCCGACATAAACCGATCCACAGGAGCAAGGAATCATATATATTTCAGCGCAGTTTAAACCAATAGGATCTTTGACAGATCGCAAACAATTGCCTATGGTGATATTAGGCTTAAAATTGGTCTTGATATTGTTCTTTCTGAGAATATTGCCAATCCTATCCGTGACAGATTGCACGTATGGCAAGAAGGCCAGACTCAAAGGACGAGAATCACGTGACAATCAGCCTTTTGGCTTAGGATGTAGCACTTCGTCAATCTGTTTCCCTGAATAGCCATTGCTCATAAATGTTCTGGATAGGAACTCAAGTTCACCGTTTAATTTATCCTCCTCACAAACTTCCCCTGCTCGGCTGATAAGAGTGTTAAGCATAGCACGCTTTTGACAAGGATGGTGATGAGAGGACCCATGAAGGTATCTATTAGTATGGGTAGGTTTACGGTAAACCGAATGACCTAAAGTTCCATCTGATTTCTCAGAAACCAAAACATCTAAGAACGGCAAACATCCTCCACGTTCCATCTCCATGGTAAATTTAATGTTTGGATGTATGCTGTTCAAGTGATCCAAAAATATAGATAATTCGTGTTCACCATGGGGCCAGATAACAAATGTGTCATCGACAAATCTCAACCAGATGGACGGCTTGAGCGTGCAAGATTGAAGACAACGCTCTTCAAAATCTTGTATATGGAAATTAGCGATGACTGGTGCCAATGGCGATCCCATGGCAACACCATCCATTTGTTCGTATATTGTACCATAAAAACTGAAAGATGTGGTAGTGAGAACAAGGTGAAACAGATTAACAATGTCACCAGGAAAGATTTTATCCAACAGAGACAAGGTGTCTATTTGGAACCCTAGTGAACAGACACACAACATCAAAACTGACTAGAATATCACCAGGAGAAACACGCAGATTGGATAAAATGCCAATAAAATGATGGATGCCTCATTACCTATGTACGGCTTGAGAAGTTCTCCAAGGTATTTGGCCAGGTTGTATGTAGGGGAACCTATACTGTTAACAATAGGTCTAAGGGGAACTCCATCTTTATGGATCTTAGGAAGGCCATAAAGTCGGGGTATTGTGGAAGACTGCTGTCGCAAACCACGAGAAACATCATCCGGAATCGAGCTAACTTTAAGAAGAGACGCTGTTTTCCTATCAATGGCGTTGGTAGGATCATTTTTTAGCACTTTATAGGTGGGATCGCTGAGAAGTTCCTCAATCTTGTTATTGTAGTCAACGGTGTTCATAACCACAGTTGCATTGCCTTTATCAGCCTTCAACACCACCAAGTCCTTGTTCAGTTTTAGTTGTTTAAGAGCATACCTCTCTTTGGAAGTAAGGTTAGGATGAGGTGGTTTGAAATGTCTGATAATGGTGGCCGTTTCAAGACGAATCTCCTCAGCAATATGATCCGGTAAGGGCTTTAGGGAAGCCTCAACACCACAGATGATCTCCTCCGTAGGAAGCTTAAGAGGTGAAATCGCACAATTTAATCCCTTCTCGAGCACAGACATAGAAGGATTATCCAAATTAGTGGTGGATAGATTAACCACTACTTTAGAAGAATTCAAGTGTGGGACAGAATTCTTCCTCTGGCACATCGATGAACGGGAAAATTTGGATACATGTCTAGCCCTTGATGAATATGAAAGCGATAAGAAAGCCATGTGAGATACAAGGTCTAGATGATTGAATGTGTTCACCTCTAATGGAATGGACAACCTGGAAGGCACTTAATCGTTTGAGGAGTGGAGTAGGTAAATCCAAGGATAACCTTAAAAAATGGGGTTATCTGAAAGATCAGTCTGACTTCTGCGATTGTGGGGAGCAACAAACTACCCAACACCTGTATGATTGTCAGTCCTGCCCTGTTCGTTGTACACTTCAAGACTTGATTCAAGCCATGGAAGAGGGAATTTCTGTTGCCCATTTCTGGGCAGACATTGTGTGAAACATGTTTTGTGACATAAAAGGTATTCTGTTTTATTTGTATATAATACCTTATATGTATTTTTAAGTTTCTCAACACTCTGACACGAAATAAATAAATAACCTCTAATGTCCGACTTAAAAGAAAGATGAAGCTTATAAAGCACACCTGAAACAAAATCCAGTTCCCTTCCCAAAGCATGAATGCGCTCTCGAATGAGAGCGAAGCTCGCCCTACGTAGAATTCTACGAGTATGTGGCGATTCAATCGGATGCTTTAACACCGCGAATTTAGGGACGATGTTATTGTCCCGACATCTAACACAGTAAGTTAGAGACGACAATATACGAGCCTTTTTCAGCCTCAGACGTTCAAAGCGGTTCATGTCGTAATAAATACTCTCCCCATAGAGTTTGGTAATCTTAATACGTAGATTTTCACGACCAATAAATGACATTATGATAATTATTTGGGGATATTAGGTCTTGTAATAATAAATAAATACCAGCTGACGCGTTTCAATCCTGCGACCAGGATCGTCTTCAGAGCAACAACAAAGCAAAATGGCTACGGTCTCTCCATAGTAAACAGACTCAAGATAGAGAGACCCTGTTAGAAATGTAGTTCATTCCAGGGCCTCCAGAGTCACGGAGAAAGATGTTGACGAGTTAACTATGGAGGGTAGCCATGATCTACTCAGTATATAGCCGTCACCTTTGTTAAAATTATTCGGGCGTTTAGTAATTTCCATCGCCTCACGAATGATTCTGGGAATAAAATGTTTCTCTTTACAAATGACAGAAGTTGCATCAAAAATTATTTGATGGTCATTATGTATGGCATGTTCTGCCACAGCAGACTTCTCTGGCTGGCAAAGACGTAAGTGCCTGCGATGTTCTTTAACCCTTGTTGCTACTTTCCTACATGTTTGGCCGACATAAACCGATCCACAGAAGCAAGGAATCATATATATTCCAGCGCAGTTTAAACCAATAGGATCTTTGACAGATCGCAAACAATTGCCTATGGTGATATTAGGCTTAAGTCGGACATTAGAGGTGAACACATTCAATCATCTGGACCTTGCATCTCACATGGCTTTCTTATCGCTTTCATCTTCTTCAAGGGCTAGACATGTATCCAAATTTTCCCGTTTATCGATGTGCCAGAGGAAGAATTCTGTCCCACACTTGAATTCTTCTAAAGTAGTGGTTAATCTATCCATCACTAATTTGGATACTCCTTCTATGTCTGTGCTCGAGAAGGGATTAAACTTTGCGATTTCACCTCTTAAGCTTCCTACGGAGGAGATCATCTGTGGTGTTGAGGCTTCTCTAAAGCCCTTACCGGATCATATTGCTGAGGAGATTCGTCTTGAAACCGCCACAATTATCAGACATTTCAAACCCCCCTCGTCCTAACCTTACTTCCAAAGAGAGGTATGCTCTTAAACAACTAAAACTGAACAAGGACTTGGTGGTGTTGAAGGCTGATAAAGGCAATGCAACTGTGGTTATGAACACCGTTGACTACAATAACAAGATTGAGGAACTTCTCAGTGATCCCACCTATAAAGTGCTAAAAAATGATCCTACCAACGCCATTGATAGGAAAACAGCGTCTCTTCTTAAAGTTAGCTCGATTCCGGATGATGTTTCTCGTGGTTTGCGACAGCAGGCTTCCACAATTCCCCGACTTTATGGCCTTCCTAGGATCCATAAAATGGAGTTCCCCTTAGACCTATTGTTAACAGTATAGGTTCCCCTACATACAACCTGGCCAAATACCTTGGAGAACTTCTCAAGCCGTACATAGGTAATGAGGCATCCATCATTTTATTGGCATTTTATCCAATCTGCGTGTTTCTCCTGGTGATATTCTAGTCAGTTTTGATGTTGTGTGTCTGTTCACTAGGGTTCCAAATAGACACCTTGTATCTGTTGGATAAAATCTTTCCTGGTGACATTGTTTATCTGTTTCACCTTGTCCTCACTACCACATCTTTCAGTTTCCATGGTACAATATACGAACAAATGGATGGTGTTGCCATGGGATCGCCATTGGCACCAGTCATCGCTAATTTCTATATGCAAGATTTTGAAGAGCGTTGTCTTCAATCTTGCACGCTCAAGCCGTCCATCTGGTTGAGATTTGTCGATGACACGTTTGTTATCTGGTCCCATGGTGAACACGAATTATCTATATTTTTGGATCATTTGAACAGCATACATTCAAACATTAAATTTACTATGGAGATTGAACGTGGAGGATGTTTTGGTTTCTAAGAAATCAGATGGAACTTTAGGTCATTCGGTTTACCGTAAACTTACCCATACTAATAGATACCTTCATGGGTCCTCTCATCACCATCCTTGTCAAAAGCGTACTATGCTTAACACTCTTATCAGCCGAGCAAGGGAAGTTTGTGAGGAGGATAAATTAAACGGTGAACTTGAGTTCCTACCCGGAACATTTCTGAGCAATGGCTATTCAGGGAAACAGATTGACGAAGTGCTACATCCTAAGCCAAAAGGCTGATTGTCACGTGATTCTCGTCCTTTGAGTCTGGCCTTCTTGCCATACGTGCAGTCTGTCACGGATAGGATTGGCAATATTCTCAGAAAGCACAATATCAAGACCATTTTTAAGCCTAATATCACCATAGGCAATTGTTTGCGATCTGTCAAAGATCCTATTGGTTTAAACTGCGCTGGAATATATATGATTCCTTGCTTCTGTGGATCGGTTTATGTCGGCCAAACATGTAGGAAGGTAGCAACAAGGGTTAAAGAACATCGCAGGCACATAGGTCTTTGCCAGCCAGAGAAGCCTGGTGTGGTAGAACATGCCATACATAATGACAATCAAATAATTTTTGATGCAACTTCTGTCATTTGTAAAGAGAAACATTTTATTCCCAGAATCATTCGTGGGGCGATAGAAATTGCTAAACGCCCGAATAATTTTAACAAAGGTGACGGCTATATACTGAGTAGATCATGGCTACCCTCCATAGTTAACTCGTCAACATCTTTCTCCGTGACTCTGGAGGCCCTGGAATGAACTACATTTCTAACAGGATCTCTCTATCTTGAGTCTGGTTACTATGGAGTGACCGTAGCCATTTTGCTTTGTTGTTGCTCTGAAGACGATTCTGGTCGCAGGATTGAAACGATTCAGGTGGTATTTATTTATTATTACACGACCTAATATCCCCAAATAATTATCATAATATCATTTAGTGGCCGTGAAAGTCTACGTATTAAGATTACCCCATGTAGCGTAAAATTTTCGACATGTATATGAAAACTTATGTCCAAATGTGCATGTAAACCTGGGGAACTGTAAACACCGAATTTTTAAAATAAAATATTTTTAACGTAATGTTTGAAATTACGTATTGAGATACACTCACAGTAAATATTGGAAGAGAAGGAATTCAAGCACCGAGCTCGATAGCTGCAGTCGCTTAAGTGCGGCCGGTATCCAGTATTCGGGGGGATAGTGGCTTCGAACCCCACTGTCGGCAGCCCTGATGATGGTTTATCGTGGTTTCCCATTTTCACACCAGGCAAATGATGGGGCTGTACCTTAATTAAGGCCACGGTCGCTTCTTTCCCAGTCCTAGCCCTTTCCTGTCCCACTGTCGCCATAAGACCTATCTGTGTCAGTGCGACGTAACGCCAATAGCAAAAAAATCAATTCAAGCAATTGCTTCTTTGTGGTACTGATCAACTGGCCGTTTAGCTATCGGCCTGCATTTGGTAGACGCTGGGTTCGAACCCTCTGTCGAGAGCCCTGGAGTGCATGTTTTCTATGGTTTCACATTTTCACAGCAAGGAAATGGTGCGACTGTACCTTAATTATAACCACAGTTGCTTCCTTCCCAATCCTAGCCATTTATAGCTCATCATCAGCACACTACCTATCTCTGTCGCTGTGAAAGAGAAATGGAAGAAACCATCAAATAAACAAAATGCCGTAGGTTATGTTCAATTAACTTTCATTAATGAAGATTAAATTTATGATAACTGGCCACTGTTGTTTGATAATTACATTCAGACTGTTCACCTTTTGTCTCTTTCATAAACCAAGGAAACTAAATATTATGTACGTAGTCAATGAAAAGTTACGTTCTCATAAGTTCAGTATATTCATAGTTTAGGAATATTTGTTGCTTCAGTAAAAACTATTGTAATTAGGATACATCTAAATGTGGCTTAGAATTATTGTACAATAGTAATTTTATTAGTAAATATCATTCTTCCTTTACTATTACTAAATTTTTCATTGTAGGGGAAATTTCTCCTTAGAGAATCCTATTGTTCCTGTTAACCTGTTGTAATTAGGATAATGTAAGTCCGGTTTAGAATTGATGAGTAGCTATATTAATTACATAGTAAGTTGCTTGCTATGGAAAGGCCAGAAATCGCATGACATCAGAGATGTCTGTGAACTCATCTACCAGGTTACATCCAGCAGGAATGGTGTTGACTTCATTGTGTGCACAAGACTGCAAGATTGAGTTGCTGTGGTTCAGCGCTATTCAGACAGCCTTATGTCAATTACACTCGACATTGCATCCTCTCGGACTTGTGTTTTCTGTGTCACAATCTGGCTGTGATGACTTGGATAAGGAACAGCATTGGCAGGAGCTACGAGATCTTGTTGCAGCGTGTTCTGAAGATGAGTTTCCACTTCTCTGTGGTGATCTTTATGTGCATGTTAGTCACACTAAGAATTTTTATAATAATAATGTTATTTGCTTTACGTCCCACTAACTACTTTTTTAAGGTCTTCGGAGACGCCGAGGTGCCGGAATTCGTTCCCGCAGGAGTTCTTTTACGTGCCAGTAAATCTACCGACACGGGGCTGTCGTATTTGAGCACCTTCAAATACCACCGGACTGAGCCAGGATCGAACCTGCCAAGTTGGGGTCAGAAGGCCAGCGCCTTAACCGTCTGAGCCACTTAGCCCGGCAAGATATTTTTTTTAAAGAATTTTTATACGATGATGGAACTCATATTTTAGGTTTCACTTGTGGTGACTGCAGCAACCAAATTGACCTTATCGTTGTTCAGCACCGTGATCTCCGACTAACAAAGTATGTGAATGTCATATCATCTGACTGTGTACCACCTCTGCATAAGGTAGCCATAGCGGTTTTAAGGAACTCTATGCATCGTAGAGGTGGAGGGATAAATGCCCCCGAGAAGATCGAGTAGTGGAAGCTTAAAGACCAGAAGGAGACCAGTAGTATAATTGGACAGTTCTGCCGCACCTCCGCCGCCGCACGCCTCCGCCCGCCTCCTCCTCCGCCGCCGCCTCCGCCTCCGCCCGCGGGAAATTTGAATTTTGGCGGGAAATTTGAATTTTGGCGCGAGATTTGAATTTGTAAACAAAGCCACGTGCTTTTTGACAGCTGTCATCGACAACAACGCATCGCTAACCTCACTGCTGCCATCTTGACGGGCCTAAACCTCACTAGTGCCAACTTAACCTAACTAGCGTGAGGTAAACAAAGCCACGTGTTTTTTGACAGCCACGTGCTTTTTGACAGACAACAACGCATCGCTAACCTCAGTACTGCCATCTTGACGGGCCTAAACCTCAGTAGTGCCAACTTAACCTAACTAGCGCGAGGTAAACAAAGCCACGTGCTTTTTGACAGCCACGTGCTTTTTGACAGATTTGTAAACAAAGCCACGTGCTTTTTGACAGACAACAACGCATCGCTAACCTCAGTACTGCCATCTTGACGGGCCTAAACCTTAGTGGTACCAACTTAACCTAACTAGCGCGTGGTAAACAAAGCCACGTGTTTTTTGACAGCCACGTGCTTTTTTGACAGCTGTCATCCGCCATTTTTGAGCACTGTGCTGCCCTCTATATCGCAGTAGCTGCAAAATTCGTCACCTGTCATCGGCAGTGCTGCCATCTTGACGGGTCTAAACCTTAATGCTACCAACTTAACCTAACTAGCGCGAGGTAAACAAAGCCACGTGCAGCTGTCATCCGCCATCTTTGAGCACAGTGCTGCCCTCTTTAGCTACTTACCTTTGAAATGTGGTGGCGGATAATTTGAAAAATGCTTTCTTGACAGCAGCCATCTTGCATCGCAAACCTCAGTGCTGCCCTCTTTAGCTAGATACCTGTGGTGGCAGATAATTCCACGTGACAGCAGCCATCTTTAATCAAGAGAGCACCGTGCTGCCCTCTATGTGGTGGCGGCAAATTCCACGTGCTCTTGTTTGGTAAACATAGTCACGTGCTTTTTTGACAGCTACCACCCGCCATCTTTAATCAACAGAGTATAGTGCTGCCCTCTATGTGGTGGCGGTAAATTCCACGTGCTCTTGTTTGGAAACAAACTCACGCGCTTTTTTGACAGCCGTCATCCGCCATCTTTAATCACAGTGCTGCACTCTATGTGGTGGTGGCAATTTGAAAAATTCTATGTGCTCTTGTTGGGAAACAGTGCCACTTGCTTTTTTTTTGACAGCTGTCATCTGCCATCTTTAACCAACAGAGCACTATGCTGCTGGCAATTTCGTCAGCTGTCATCCGCCATCTTTAATCCAGAGAGAACAGTGCTGCACTCTATGTGGTGGCGGTAAATTCCACGTGCTTTACAAACCTATGCGCTTTTCTGACAGCTGTCATACGCCATCTTTGAGAACAGTGCTGCCCTCTATGTAGCGGTGGCAAATTCCAAGTGCTTTACAAACCTATGTGCTTTTCTGACAGCTGTCATCCGCCATCTTTAATCACCGTGCTGCCGGGTGACGGCAAATTCCACGTGCTCTTGTTTGGAAACAAAGCTTTTAATCCAGAGAGAACAGTGCTGCCCCGGTGGCGGCAAATTCCACGTGCTTTACAAAGCTATGTGCTTTTTTGACAAAAAAAAAATTCTGCTCTCGAGATACTTACCGAACAAGACGATACTATACTTACGAAACTGCTCATCACCTTCTTTCTTCTTCTATGAGTAATAAACAAAAAACTCTATCTTGCAAATAAGGAGTGGGAGGAAGGTAATACCTAACCTAAAATAAAAGAATATGCCAATTCTACATTATTTATTTACATCTTGTATGTACAAGTTTTATCTCGAATCATTTTACCCTAGTGATGTTTTGCGTACTTCTCGATGCAATTCTTGAATGTACAAGTTTAGACTTGCCGTACTACACTCTCAGCGTACCTCTTTGTGATGTAAGACAGCGTAACGTAAGTACACACACCTCTAGCATAATGTTTATGTAAAGTAGTACTTATCAATACTACTATGCCCCCAGGCTAGCGTGTTGGTAGAATTTGGAATGACAAACCGCTTACAATCATCGCTATTAAGGGCTACCTTACTAATTAAATGTATGTACAACTGGTGCTTCTTGCTTCTAATGACAGACATTTGCTTATGCAAAACAGGTGGATTACTTTTAATGCAATTGTTATAGTTTTCAAAACTTAGCTGATTCTGAACGACATTCTTTTTAACCCCCTTCAATCTCTTTATTTGTAATTCATTTAAGAGTTTTATGCAATATGACTTGGATTTAGTACCTACAAATGAATCGATAATATTCCCAGCACATTCATCTTTCATTTTACCTAGAACCTTTTTGTTCACTAGCGGTAGATGATATTGATTATCTGCAGGATAGTTACTTGTATCAAACCTACCCAAGTCAGGCTTTATATCATTGTAATAGTCATCAGTTTTGATTTGATAAATAAACGAATCGGTATCTGTGTAGAGCAATTGCGCATTATGCGCGTACTTCTTCATCATATAATCGTAATGGAATTCATACATGAGTGTTTTAGCCAATTCAAGTACTGCAAAGCCGACGTAGGTAGGTTTGTCATACTTAACCTTGGCACGATTCATCTGTATAATAACTAAATTCTCATGTATGATGGTGCAGCTGTGGAAATTTGGTTTACTTATTAAATAGTTAGCACCATACCTTTTCTTAATATTATCCCAGTTTGTAATCAATTTTACATCAACGCGTTTGTCAACATTCTCCATAGTCTTACCAAACACACTGTTATTCATGAGCTTGTAGAAATCTTTTTCAAACTCGTTAACCGCATTCGTTCTTAAATTATTGTTCAGATCGATATATGGCTTTAGCCACGGTGACTGATTAAATTCTAGTACACGATGAATTTTGGATAACTTCAAACCATGCTGCAAACACTGTTTTAAATTTCGGTAATGAATGATATACTTAGATTTATCGCATAAATTAGCAATGAGCATTTTCGTCGTTGATGCAATGTACGGGGACTTCATATTTTCAGGGCAGAACGGTAGGTCATTATGAGAAGTGTGTAACTCTTTAGGATACTGTAAGTCAACTTCGAGGAAATAGCCTTTATCAGCTTCATCGCCTAGGGCGTGTAGCTGTAAAGCATCAATTTCGCACTGCGTCAGCCAGCGGAAACCACTCACCGGTAGATGCTGACTCATCGCCCACCCATACTGATTATTAGCATCCAGATAAACGATATACTGAGATTCCTGACTAGAATCGAAACTCGGCATGTACTTATTATTAGCCCTCGAATATCGCCCGCTGCACTGACTCAGACCGCCTCGAATTGATGCTTTTATAAAGTGCACCATATCGATATCGGTCAGCAGTTCCAAATTCACACGCGTGTATTTTAACATCGCGTCCCAACTTAACCCAGGTGCAGTAAAATACTGACATGGGTCAAGGCTGTAGGTGTTCATGCAAACACAGCGAAAATTTTCAAAAACATCAGCTAACAAAAGTACATCTGTCTTTAAAAATAAGTCGGAGTATTCACCCAGCGTTTGAATGTGGAACTGCTCCCAGATATGTTGTGCATGTAAATAGTCATCATCACTAATATCAGCTGAATTCAGCGAGCTGTAAAAGGATTGTTTCGATGGTAAGGCACGTTCTTCGAGGCGGTCTAAGCAGTCGAGATATTCATAACAAAAAACACCCTTACGCCGAAGTAAATTAAACTGCGCTTCTTCGGGGAAAACGCGTCGAATTTCCGTAAATTGTTCAGGCTGTAAATGACTAGAAAGTTTATCGAGGCTACTCGCCATAAAGCGAAACGAGTCAAGGAATCTCAGTTTTATAGAATGCTCAGCATCTACTTTTACAGACTTTGCAAACGCAATGTACCGCTCTTTATTCTGAGGGATTATATCTACTTTTTCATCTGAAGCTCCAAATTGTGAAATGATGAAATGAGAGTCGTAACCAGATAAGTTATGAAAAATTACAGGGATAAATTTAGGAACTCTATACTTAAGATTACAGCTATAATGAGCGGCACATCTGTAGAAACCAGTTAAATGATCATGATCAAAAACTTTAGGGTCATTTTCGGAAAATTCCCCATCACAAATGCTACACTTTGTAGCACGTTCATGATCATTTAACTGAATTTCGGTGAGTGGCTTCATAGGAATATTACTATTCAGAATACGACCGAGACGAACTGCATCACTTTCAAGTCTTTCTAAAAATACTTTAGCAGCATCATGTCCTCGATACAGCTCTAACTTGTTAAGCGTACTATCGTAACTACACTTGATGTAATACGCGAAGCTATACGGGACATGCATGTGCGTAGTATTAGTGAAAGAGTTGTCAGGATTAGGTGAGCATGTGTTGCATGGCGTGAGGATGGCTTCAAAGTCTGCATAAATCACGAACGGTACCCACATCTGCTTGTGAAAATTTGTAAATTTTAAAACATTATTGCCTGTAGTAGGTATCTCTGTACGTACATGATTGCAGTCATTCTTGGAATGCTTCGTTAACTGATCTTCAGTTCTAAAATACTGCAAGCATCCATCACATAGCCACTTTTTACCATCATGTTTTGACAATTGACTACCAACAAGTCTACTCAGATTTTTAATCCAGCAAAAGTGGCTATTCTCACTGTTTTCAATATAGAGTAAATTAACATGAGTACTCTTCTTATGACATGTATAATACAGAGGACCTACTACAGACTTTTTCTCTACACCATACACATTAATACTAATGTTATTTAGTTCCTCAAAGCGCTTAATATCTTTTAACTGTACGGGAAATTCTATACTATCGAAATTTAGCTGCGTTGAATAGTGTGGATACGATGATGTTCTATACGCTACATTCGATTTAGCAGGATTTATAGCTGACATCACCGCCCATGCGAAACATGCTTCGTCATTGTTTCGGATGTTTACAACAGCTTTTCTTTGCTGAATCCATGTCGGCAGCTCAATGTACGATGAACCTCGCATGGGATTGTACTTATTGATGTTAACTTCTAGATACATTATTTCAACTAAAGCCCACCCTGATTCCTTTTCCTGAAATTCCTCGCTCTTAGTTGAAATAATGTTAGAGACATCCCTAAGTACATCACCAAAATTAGTCGACTGACTTATGATAAAATTCTTCGTATTAAATGATTTAATGTCCGTTATTTCGGATTCATCCGCGCTTTTAATGTACAAGGCGAAAAGTTCAAAATTAACTTTAAATAAACTATGATTGGTCAAAGATTTAGCAAGAAGCTGTTGTACATCCGGTTGAACGCAATTTAAAAAGTTTGAAGTGCTCTGAAACTTTTGACTGGTGCGAATTCGGTAACTAGCAATCCTACTTTTAAATGCTGTATTAATTTCCTCGATGTTTGCGTTACTACCACTTCTACACGCATTATTTTTATGTGCATTAATCCGTAAGTGCCCCTAAAATGCGAAGATGGTACATCAGTGTTACAGTGCTCGCAGTGAATAGTTTGAAGTTCATGATTTTTTCTAGGTTTTTTACTACTAGTACTTTCTACAGCTACATCAGTAGCTGCACGCTTTTCCCCTACTACTACCTGAGGGCAAGTAGATATTTGATGTACCTCTGCTAAGTGATCCTCATATCGCTCTACGTTAGCGAAATACACACTACAAACTTTACATAAAGCTGATGTTATGCTAGGGTGTTTTGATTTCATATGGCGCGTGAAGTTATCACGCCTTGCAAACGTTACATTACATTCCTCGCAGCAGGGGGACATCTGTTCATGATTTTTTCTAGGTTTTTTACTACTAGTACTTTCTACGGCTACATCAGTAGCTGCACGCTTTTTCCCTACTACTACCTGAGGGCGAGTAGATATTTGATGTACCTCTGCTAAGTGATCCTCATATCGCTCTACGTTAGCGAAATACACACTACAAACTTTACATAAAGCAGATGTTATGCTAGGGTGTTTTGATTTCATATGGCGCATGAAGTTATCACGCCTTGCAAACGTTACATTACATTCCTCGCAGCAGGGGAACATCTGAAAAGAGAACGACCGATAGAGATTAGGTGAAAGTTACGGAAGAAACCAAGTTTCAGCGTATAGAGGTTGGACATGGCTGTGAGTTAGGCCTATAGCATGAGGATTGAAGAGAACGACTAAAGTTACGATGTTCGGAAGAAACCAAGTTTCAGCCCGTTGAGGGCAGACATAGCTATGTGCGTGTGTTTGAAATTATACCACGTCTATAGTATGAGGATTGAAGAGAACAACTATTTATCAATAGACTAAAGTTACGATGTTCGGAAGAAACCAAGTTTCAACCCGTTGAGGTCAGACATAGCTATGTGTGCGTGTTTGAAATTATACCACGTCTATAGCGTGAGGATTAAAGAGAACAACTATTTATCAATACTCTAAAGTTACGGAAGAAACCAAGTTTCAGCCCGTTGAGGGCAGACATAGCTATACCTCGTCTATAGTATGCAAGAACAACTATTTATCAATAGACTAAAGTTACGATGTTCGGAAGAAACCAAGTTTCAGCCCGTTGAGGGTAGACATAGCTATGTACACGTGTTTGAAATTATACTACGTCTATAGCGTGAGGATTAAAGAGAACAACTATTTATCAATACTCTAAAGTTACGATGTTTTAGAAGAAACCAAGTTTCAGCCTGTTGAGGGCAGACATAGCTATGTGTGCGCGTGTTTGAAATTATACCACGTCTATAGCACGAGGATTAAAGAGAACAACTATTTATCAATAGACTAAAGTTATGATGTTTTAGAAGAAACCAAGTATCAACCCGTTGAGGTCAGACATAGCTATGTGTACGTGTTTGAAATTATACCACGTCTATAGCATGATGATTGAAGAGAACAACTATTTATCAATAGACTAAAGTTACGATGTTCGGAAGAAACCAGCTTTCAACCCGTTGAGGTCAGACATAGCTATACCTCGTCTATAGTATGCAAGAACAACTATTTATCAATAGACTAAAGTTACAATGTTTTAGAAGAAACCAATTTTCAGCCTGTTGAGGGCAGACATAGCTATGTGCGCGTGTTTGAAATTATACCACGTCTACAGTATGCGGGTTGAAGAGAACAACTATTTATCAATACTCTAAAGTTATGATGTTTTAGAAGAAACCAAGTTTCAACCTGTTGAGGGCAGACATAGCTATGTGCGCGTGTTTGAAATTATTCCTCGTCTATAGTATGCGGGTTGAAGAGAACAACTGTTTATGAATAGCTTAAAGTTATGATGTTTTAGAAGAAACCAAGTTTCAGCCTGTTGAGGGCAGACATAGCTATGTGCGCGTGTTTGAAATTATTCCTCGTCTATAGTATGCGGGTTGAAGAGAACAACTGTTTATGAATAGCTTAAAGTTACGATGTTTTAGAAGAAAGCAGACATAGCTATGTGCGTGTGTTTGAAATTATACCACGTCTATAGTATGAGGATTGAAGAGAACAACTATTTATCAATAGACTAAAGTTACGATGTTCGGAAGAAACCAAGTTTCAACCCGTTGAGGTCAGACATAGCTATGTGTGCGTGTTTGAAATTATACCACGTCTATAGCGTGAGGATTAAAGAGAACAACTATTTATCAATACTCTAAAGTTACGGAAGAAACCAAGTTTCAGCCCGTTGAGGGCAGACATAGCTATACCTCGTCTATAGTATGCAAGAACAACTATTTATCAATAGACTAAAGTTACGATGTTCGGAAGAAACCAAGTTTCAGCCCGTTGAGGGTAGACATAGCTATGTACACGTGTTTGAAATTATACCACGTCTATAGCGTGAGGATTAAAGAGAACAACTATTTATCAATACTCTAAAGTTACGATGTTTTAGAAGAAACCAAGTTTCAGCCTGTTGAGGGCAGACATAGCTATGTGTGCGCGTGTTTGAAATTATACCACGTCTATAGCACGAGGATTAAAGAGAACAACTATTTATCAATAGACTAAAGTTATGATGTTTTAGAAGAAACCAAGTATCAACCCGTTGAGGTCAGACATAGCTATGTGTACGTGTTTGAAATTATACCACGTCTATAGCATGATGATTGAAGAGAACAACTATTTATCAATAGACTAAAGTTACGATGTTCGGAAGAAACCAGCTTTCAACCCGTTGAGGTCAGACATAGCTATACCTCGTCTATAGTATGCAATAACAACTATTTATCAATAGACTAAAGTTACAATGTTTTAGAAGAAACCAATTTTCAGCCTGTTGAGGGCAGACATAGCTATGTGCGCGTGTTTGAAATTATACCACGTCTACAGTATGCGGGTTGAAGAGAACAACTATTTATCAATACTCTAAAGTTATGATGTTTTAGAAGAAACCATGTTTCAACCTGTTGAGGGCAGACATAGCTATGTGCGCGTGTTTGAAATTATTCCTCGTCTATAGTATGCGGGTTGAAGAGAACAACTGTTTATGAATAGCTTAAAGTTATGATGTTTTAGAAGAAACCAAGTTTCAGCCTGTTGAGGGCAGACATAGCTATGTGCGCGTGTTTGAAATTATTCCTCGTCTATAGTATGCGGGTTGAAGAGAACAACTGTTTATGAATAGCTTAAAGTTACGATGTTTTAGAAGAAACCAAGTTTCAGCCTGTTGAGGGCTGACATAGCTATGTGCATGTGTTTGAAATTATACCACGTCTATAGCGCGAGGATTAAAGAGAACAACTATTTATCAATAGACTAAAGTTATGATGTTTTAGAAGAAACCAAGTTTCAACCCGTTGAGGTCAGACATAGCTATGTGTACGTGTTTGAAATTATACCACGTCTATAGTATGCGGGTTGAAGAGAACAACTATTTATCAATTGCTTAAAGTTATGATGTTTTAGAAGAAACCAAGTTTCAACCTGTTGAGGGCAGACATAGCTATGTACGTACCCCGCGTGAGGATTAAAGAGAACAACTATTTATCAATAGACTAAAGTTACGATGTTTTAGAAGAAACCAAGTTTCAACGAATAGAGGTCAGACATACCTTAAAATCTTCGCGCTGCAAACTGTTACTCGGATGTATAAAATGCGTGCGTTCAAGCCTGAAACTCGAATGATAATATTCTGGTCGTACCTAAAAAAAAAGAAGAAACATATATGAATGTAGTGTAGGGTGCATCATCTAACCTAATTATCTTTACAACTCAAAGTTCGAAAACATACCTTTAAAAAAAATGCACGTGCTGCAGGCTGTTACTGGGATGAATAAAATTGCGTACTTTCGAACGGTACCTAAAAAAGAATAAACATATATGAATGTAGATGTCCAGCGTAGAAGTTGCTTTGCAAATAAAAAAGTAACTAACAGTTCTACCTTACCTTAAGATAAAGGCTGAAGAATAATATTCACAGCAGACGGGAGACGTGTGTGTACGTAATAAACGCATACAGAGAACTGTGAGCACTTCGCGCAGACTGCAGCGGCTAAATATTCTGCTTGTTACCAAGCGGATGTGGAAAAATCGCTGAGCTGGCAACTGCGGTACAGTCGGAACGAATGCAACAAGAGCTCCCACCTATAGTCCTGCAGGCTGACGTATTCGAACCTCCTGTTGATGCCGAGGTGTCAGAATTTAAGAGTTCGATCCTTGGAAAGTTAGCGTGTGATCCTCGACTTCTCGAGGGTACATACGCGGTATTCCTTACCTGTAGGTATCGAGCTAAAGCTAGATCATGTAATGACGATCGCGCAGGCCCCTCGCCTAGCATTTACGGCTTCTAGTTCGAACCCGCTATCTACCGAAGTAGCGAGAATGATTGAAGAATGTTGAGGGTGATTCATTTGTCGGATGGAGGCGTTAAGCTATGTGCAGGCTTCTTCTAGTCGGGGTACGCGATTCAAATCCTGGTAACTTATGCCGTCGGGAAGGGTATCTAGCTAGATCATGTTATGACGATCGCACAGGTCCCTCGCCTAACATTTACGGCTTCCAGTTCGAACCCGCTATCTTCCGAAGTAGCGAGAATGATTGAAGAGTGTTTGAGGGTGATTCATTTGTTGGATGGAGGTGTTAAGCTGGCTTCTTCGGTAGGAGTAGGCTATGTCGGGATATCGATTTAAAATCCTAGTCAGGAGGGGCAACCGGTCGTATAAAACTATGGTGTGAGGACGTTAAACCTTGTGCAGACTCCCTCGAAAATGATTTTTTGAGTACAAGACTTGACGGTGATTCATTTGTCGGATGGAGGCAATAAGCCTTGTGCAGGCTTCTTTGGTAGGAGTAGGCTATGTGTCGGTACCGGGAGATCTAGTTATAAAACCCGCTACAACAAATTTATCGCGTATACTGCGATTTAAAATCCTAGTCAGGAAGGGCAGCCGGTCGTAAAACTATGGTGTGAGGCGGGGTGTGCAAAAAAGCCAGCATTAAGTAAGGGCTGTTGATAGGAGGCGTTAAACCATGTGCAGGCTCCTTCACCAGGAGAAGCCTACATGCCGGTACCGTGCAGGTTCTTTCGATAGGAGTAGGCACTGTGTGTGTTTTAACCTCTCCGTACAATCATGATATTTTACGTTAGGAACTTACATAGGCTAAATGCTACACATTCCGTGGCAGAGCCAGGAATCGAACTCGGACCTCCGAGGGTAGCAGCTAATTACACTAACTACTGCACTACAGAGGAGGACTATTTCAGAATATTTTACAACCTTAATTAGTACTGTGTTTTAAGAGCTTACATGCTACTCAGCTAAGAAGACGTTCGCGAGTTACAAGCACGCCGTGTCCTCGTTCAAGGTTGAGCCGGAAGATACGTGTACAATTTCAGCTAACACATGCATTCCACACAACTCGCTCAGAATGACTGTGCCGATACTTCGAGGACTGTAGAACAAATCTATAGCCTACAGTATGCATGCCTCTCACCCGGTAGTCTCGGGTTCGATTCTCTTGGGAATAAAAATGTGTTTAAATCACATGAATTTGTTGAGTTGTCCTTCCTGATGCATAACTAGCAGTATCTAACCTCATACACTATAGTTTTCAACCGGTTGCCCTTCCCGACAACTCGGATTAAGAATCTGTTTTACAACGTCTAACACGGGAATCGGGGATTTACAGCTAGATACACTTCTTAGATTTTAAATCACGAACTATTGTTTTACGGCCGGATGCCCTTCCTGACTAAGATTTTAAATCGCAAGAATTTGTTTTAAGACTAGTCGCCCTTCCTGATGCAAAACTGGCTGTATCTAGCCTCATACACTATGGTTTTCGACCGGTTGCCCTTCCTGACGTCAAAGAACTCGGATTAAGAATCTGTCGAGAATCGGACAGGATTTACAGCTAGATGCTCGCCGGATGCCCTTCCTGACTAAGATTTTTAAATCGCATGAATTTGTTGGGTTACCCTTCCTGACGCAAAACTAGCAGTATCTAGCCTCTCACGTCATACACTATTGTTTTCGACCGGTTGCCCTTCCTGACAACTCGGATTAAGAATCTGTTTTACAACTTCTAACACGAGAATCGGGGATTTACAGCTTAAAGATGGCGGATGACGGCTGTCAGAAAAGCACATAGGTTTGTAAAGCACGTGGAATTTGCCGTCACCACATAGAGGGCAGCACGGAGATTAAAGATGGCGGATGACAGCTGTCAAAAAAGCACATGGCTTTCTTTCCAAACAAGAGCACGTAGAATTTACCGTCACCACATAGAGGGCAGCACGGTGATTAAAGATGGCGGATGACAGCTGTCAAAAAAGTACGTGGCTTTGTTTCCAAACAAGAGCACGTGGAATTTGCCGTCACCCGGCAGCACGGTGATTAAAGATGGCGGATGACAGCTGTCAGAAAAGCACATAGGTTTGTAAAGCACTTGGAATTTGCCACCGCTACATAGAGGGCAGCACTGTTCTCAAAGATGGCGGATGACAACTGTCAGAAAAGCGCATAGGTTTGTAAAGCACGTGGAATTTACCGCCACCACATAGAGTGCAGCACTGTTCTCTCTGGATTAAAGATGGCGGATGACAGCTGACGAAATTGCCAGCAGCATAGTGCTCTGTTGGTTAAAGATGGCGGATGACAGCTGTCAAAAAAAGCACGTGGCTTTGTTTCCCAACAAGAGCACATAGAATTTTTCAAATTGCCACCACCACATAGAGTGCAGCACTGTGATTAAAGATGGCGGATGACGGCTGTCAAAAAAGCGCGTGAGTTTGTTTCCAAACAAGAGCACGTGGAATTTACCGCCACCACATAGAGGGCAGCACTATACTCTGTTGATTAAAGATGGCGGGTGGTAGCTGTCAAAAAAGCACGTGGCTATGTTTACCAAACAAGAGCACGTGGAATTTGCCGCCACCACATAGAGGGCAGCACGGTGCTCTCTTGATTAAAGATGGCTGCTGTCACGTGGAATTATCTGCCACCACAGGTATCTAGCTAAAGAGGGCAGCACTGAGGTTTGCGATGCAAGATGGCTGCTGTCAAAAAAGCATTTTTCAAATTATCCGCCACCACATTTCAAAGGTAAGTAGCTAAAGAGGGCAGCACTGTGCTCAAAGATGGCGGATGACAGCTGCACGTGGCTTTGTTTACCTCGCGCTAGTTAGGTTAAGTTGGTAGCATTAAGGTTTAGACCCGTCAAGATGGCAGCACTGCCGATGACAGGTGACGAATTTTGCAGCTACTGCGATATAGAGGGCAGCACAGTGCTCAAAAATGGCGGATGACAGCTGTCAAAAAAGCACGTGGCTGTCAAAAAACACGTGGCTTTGTTTACCACGCGCTAGTTAGGTTAAGTTGGTACCACTAAGGTTTAGGCCCGTCAAGATGGCAGTACTGAGGTTAGCGATGCGTTGTTGTCTGTCAAAAAGCACGTGGCTTTGTTTACAAATCTGTCAAAAAGCACGTGGCTGTCAAAAAGCACGTGGCTTTGTTTACCTCGCGCTAGTTAGGTTAAGTTGGCACTACTGAGGTTTAGGCCCGTCAAGATGGCAGTACTGAGGTTAGCGATGCGTTGTTGTCTGTCAAAAAGCACGTGGCTGTCAAAAAACACGTGGCTTTGTTTACCTCACGCTAGTTAGGTTAAGTTGGCACTAGTGAGGTTTAGGCCCGTCAAGATGGCAGCAGTGAGGTTAGCGATGCGTTGTTGTCGATGACAGCTGTCAAAAAGCACCTGGCTTTGTTTACAAATTCAAATCTCGCGCCAAAATTCAAATTTCCCGCCAAAATTCAAATTTCCCGCGGGCGGCGGCGGAGGCGGAGGCGGCGGCGGAGGAGGAGGCGGGCGGAGGCGTGCGGCGGCGGAGGTGCGGCAGAACTGTCCAATTATACTACTGAGACCATTGCAGACAGCATAAATTTACCTCTCGTTGATCTGACTGCAATTGACAACATGTGGACACCATCTACAGATCTTTCACTGTAATCGTTGCAGTGAGCTTGGGTACGACATAACCTAGTTCCTACTGTATTGAAAATCAAACGTTCTTATGGATGATTCCAGTCCAAGAAGAGGTGTCAAAAAAGACAAAGACATACTGTATATAAATTGTCTTTCACAAAAGACTCCAGAGCACAGGGAAAAAATTGTCTTTGCTTAAGGTGAGGCTAAGAAATCTGTCACTGAATCGAGGCGCACTCACTGTAATGACCTGTGTACAATATGTATCAGAACTGAACTGACAAAGAAATCAGGGATGCTCATCGTGTAATGTTGAGGATGATGGTGCAGTTGGATTGCCGGGGAAATGTTTCTTCTTTAGGAAATGAAGTATTTACTGTATTTGCTATACCAGAGAGTCAGCCGCTGTCCGTTGCTGTGCGTCAAAATAGGTAAGGGATCGGAAGTAAAAATTGGGAGGCATTAGTAATGCTCGGTGCGATTGCACAAATTTCTCGTTCATTTCGCTTAGTCGCTTCCGAGCTCCGGTACGCAGTGTACAGTTCTACACAAATTGACTACTATGTGATCCCCATAGAAAGAGAAGGCACACTTGTACCAAGAATACAGGCAGCTTTCCAAACCGTTCGGCACACACTACACATCCTGAACAGGGTCCAAATGTCACTCACTACTACACCACTGTGAACTATCCACCAAAATAGGAGGGGGCCATATTGAATATCTACTGTAATCTAAACGTTGGGCATGTTGATTCCTTCGTTTAATATTTCATTGAATTTACAATGTTGTGAGTGAAGGAATACACAATTGCGATGTGGCAGCATTGCATCTTCGAGCATGTTAATTAATATAGAATATTACTGCGACAAACATATGAGAAGAGAAACAATCTGGTAATTTCCTTGACTAACATGTGTGTCTTAAATACAGTGTGTTCTTTAACTGTGTGTTCAGTTACGGCTATTTGATAAATGGACTGTGGATATTGTATAATAGAGACAATCCTATTCAAGTTGTTTGAGGAATTTTTGCATACGCGCGAAGCATTATCTTTGCATCATACACTCCACAACCCCTCCCTACCCTTGTCTTACCTGAAACACGGCAGCAGCTCGTCAATTTGAATCGCGCACCCGGAAGTAACAATTTTAAACTATTTTCTCAAAAAGAATAATTTTCCCCGCCAGTCTGATTGAACCATTGTTTTTAACATACACGGGGAGCATCCTTAACTTTTTGTCGGTATAGTTCTGATACACACTGTACACCATTGAACTCAAAGGAAGGAGAAAGAACTATTTTCCAGCTGACCAAAATTGACACAGTTATTGAGCGCTCTGTGTGTGTGGAGAACACAAGTTATACCTTTGGCGACTAATCGATTTCAAGCATAAGAAAGACGGTCTTTTGTTCTATGTTGTTATGTAGTCTCCTTGCTTATAGTTTGGAAGATGGTGTTGAATTGTATGAATAAATTGTGTTAAAGTAAATGATTTGTTACTGTATAGAACATTTGGCGACCGTGACAGGACTACAGGCAATTTCAACATCAATATAAATTAGAAGAACGATGATCGAACGACGAGTATTACGCGGCGTGTTTACTCGCGAAGTGAATAAGCTTGAAGAACTACTGAATCTTGCCGATTGTGACCATATAGAAATTCGTAGCAGGTATGCTTCACTTGTGGAAAGATACGAGAAGTTAAAACGTATTGATGATGAAGTCTACAATGAACTGCTGCAAAGAGAAAACCTAGAAGACATCGTGCTTGAAACAGAGATCGACAATTGCAGTGAGTACGAACTTAAATTTTTTTTAAGGTTAGAGAGAAGGTGCAGGCATTACAAATTGCAGATCAAGATGTTTCGGAAGTCAATAGTAACTGTTCACGTTCTTCCAATCAGAGATTATTAAGACTGCCGAAACTAGAGCTCAAAAGGTTTGATGGGAATGTGAGAGGTTGGATTGGGTTTTGGGCGCAATTTACTAAAATACATGAAGATGGCAGCCTTAAAGATGAAGACAAATTTGTTTATTTGATTCAATGTATGGAACCTGGTTCACCTGCTCAGAAACTGGTAGAAAACTTTCCTCCTTCCAAGGAAAACTATAAAAAGGCTATAGATTTGTTGAAGTCTAGGTATGGGAAGGATGAGTTACTAATTGAATACTATGTTAGGGAACTTTTATCCTTGGTGTTAAAGAAAGACAGCTTAAGATCCATAGCACAACTGTATGACAGTCTGGAAGGACAGTTGAGGGCGCTTGACTCATTAGGAGTGACAAAGGAGAAATACGCAGCAATGTTATTTCCCCTTGTGGAGAGTGCCTTACCAGAGGTTATGTTTAAAACCTGGGACAGGTACCGTGTATCGAAAGAAACGTCTACCAAGGAACCTGACTGTTGCTTGACAGTACTGTTAGCCTTCTTAAAGACTGAGGTTGAAGGGGATGAACGACTTAAGCTAAGGCAATGTTCTTTTGAAGCTAAGGAGAGGGTAGATCGTGTTAAGCAAGATGATAAAATCAATATTAAGAAGAAGGAAATGCCTTCAGCAGCTGCTTTAGTTTCAGTAGAGGATGTTTCCGTTAGTAAGGGAAGTAAGAACAACAAAGAACTAGCATGCGTGTTTTGTAGCAGAACCACACATCCTTCTCAAGACTGTGCTGTAGCTATTGATTGTTCACTAGAAGAACGCCAAGGGACATTAAAGAAAAAGGGAGCTTGTTTTAGGTGTCTACGACAGGGACATGTCAGTGCTAAGTGTAAGATGTTTGTGAAGTGTCCATTTTGCAGAGGGAAACATTACGCTTTGATGTGTGCGAAGACAGCCTCAGATGAACCTAAAGATGATTCACTTTCAAATACAGTTAGCATGATAGCAGGTAGTAACGAAAGACAAGTGACCTATCTGCAGACTTTAGTTGCTAAGGTAGTTGTTGGTGGGTCCACTCACAGAGTGAGAGTTCTTTGCGAAGTGGATCGCAGATAAGCTACATTAAGAAGTCTTGTGCTAAGAAATTAGAGTTGAAACAAACCGGAAAGGTAACCCTAAGTCAAGAATTATTTGGAGGTAGGAAAACAGCACCTGTTAGCTTCGAGTCCTATCAGATAACCCTGTTGGGTATGAACGAGGAAAGGAGATGTGAGGCTACTGTGTTAGGTTCTGATTGTATTTGTAGTAGTGTTCCCCTAGTTGACGCTGACTTGTTTAATTTACTGAAGGATAAGGGAGTTGAACTTACTGATGTTAGACAGTGTGATGATAACAATGCTAGTGAAATACAGGTATTGTTAGCAGCTGATGTCTGGGCTCAGATAATCACGCCAGACTTTGTGCACGTATACAAGAATCTGGTGGCTGTGAGAACTTGTTTGGGGTGGACACTTATGGGCCCTTCTGAGACCATCTCACCAACTGCCTCGTCTTACACTTTACTTACATTGACTCAGTCAACAAGACTAGCGGATTTGTGGGAAATTGAAGCTATGGGTATAAAAGATCCTGGCGAGCAGATCAAAAAGGAAGAGAGGGAACAACAGGTCAAGATGTTCTTCGATAAGACTGTGAAGAGAGAAGAAGCATCTGGACGCTACATTGTTAAACTGCCTTGGATTGACGGTTGTGCTTCTCTGGAATCAAATCGTGAAGTTACTGAGAAACGATTGTTGAACACTTCAAGAAAGTTACGAGGAATGCAGAAATTTCAGGATTATAATGAAGTGTTTCAAGAATGGGAAAGTAAGGGGATCATTGAAGGCGTTGCAAACGAGGTTTCGGATGGAGCTACGCATTATCTGCCTCACCGAGCTGTGCTGAAAGACAGTGGTACTACAAAGATTAGGCCAGTGTTTGATGCTTCCAACAAGGACAGAAATGGTAATTCTTTAAATAAGTGCCTCGAACCTGGACCAAACCTCATTGACCTTGTTCCATCCGTACTCACCAATTTCCGATCCTACCCTATAGGTCTAATTGCTGTTATAGAGAAGGCCTTCCTGCAGATTATAATTGATCCTGAAGATAGAGATATGCTTCGTTTTCTTTGGTGGAATAAGGGAAAGGTCGCCACTTTTAGACATTGTAGGGTGGTTTTTGGGGTCTGTTCCAGTCTCTTTTTATTGGTTCCAGTACTGAACCACCTTCTGGATGGTGCCCCAACTCATTTGAAGGAAGTAGCTAATAAATTGAAACATGCATTTTATGTGGACAACTGTCTTACTGGAGTTGTTTCAAAAGAAGAGATTGGGCCATTTATTTTAAAGGCACAAGAGTTAATGTCCTCTGCAGGTTTCAATTTGAGGAGATGGGTGAATTCCTCAGATTGTAATGTTGGCACAACTGAAAATGTCTTAGGACTTCGATGGTATTGTGACGTAGATGAACTTGGATGCAACTTCAACCCAACTACAGGTTTGGTAACCCGAAGGTTGGTACTCTCCAGTGTACAGAAAATATTTGATCCGGTTGGATTTTCGGCCCCAGTAACCCGTATTCCCAAACTCATTCTACAGAAGACATGGCAAAAGAAGATAGGATGGGATGAGGTTTTACCAGGAGATATTTGTGAAGAATTCCATCAATGGAACCAGCAGTTACAATACCTACATGATTGCCGGATACCTAGAAGGATTTTCCTGCATGACAACAGCTCATTGCATGTATTTGTTGACGCCAGCAAACGGGCGTTTGGTTGTTGTATATTTCTGAGGACAGAAGATGAAAATGAAATCAAACTGAGCCTTCTGATAGCTAAATCGAGAGTGGCACCTCTCAAGCAACTAACACTACCTCGTCTCGAACTGATGGGTGCGCTCCTTGGAGTTAGGATGTCTCGGTTGAGCTTGAGATGCCTACATAGGGATAGTATACACACAGTGTTTTGGTCGGATTCAACAGTAGTCTTATCCTGGATAGAAAACAAAGGATATTGGTCTGTGTTTGTAGAGAATCGGGTAAAGGAGATTCACGAGTACAGTAAGGCTGATTCATGGAGGCACGTTCCGGGCGGTCTCAATCCAGCAGACCTGCTGTCTAGAGGATGTTCACCTGCACAACTTTGGAGATCCCGATGGTGGAAGGGCCCCTATTGGCTTAAAAGTAAAGAGTAAGAATGGGTCTCTAACCGTCCTGAACCAGTATAGGAAGAAGTCAACAGGGAAAGAAGAAAAACAGTTGTAACTGCCAAGATCACTGTTGTGAGAACGATCTTACTGCAACTAAGCTCACGATTCTCTGGATACACTAAAATCGTTAGAACTATTGCTTGAAGAATTTCTCTATGCTGAGAAGAAGCTGTTCTTCCTTATCCAGAGTGAAACTCTTTATGTAGAAGAAAGAAAGGAGCAATTGAAGAATCTGCAGGTGTTCACAGATAACGAAGGCATTCTTCGCATGAAATCAAGAGTTGTTGATTCCGACGATACTCCGGAATATACCTATCCAATTGTACTTCCATCAAGACATGTAATGGTTGAAAGGATGATTGAACAGTTTCATTATTTTCATAATCATGCTGGCACACATACGCTACTTGTTTTGTTGCGCCAAAGGTTTTGGATTCTTAGAGGAAGAAGAACGGTGGCAGCAGTTGTTCGGAGATGTGTGATCTGTCGTCGTAACTCTGCTAAAGCTTTGGAAGTACCTTTCCCTCCATTACCAGAGGATCGAATTAAAGCATCGAGTACTTTCCAGATCACTGGTACAGACCTAGCAGGCCCTGTATTTCTACGAGGTGCAGAAAAGGGATGGATTGTTATTTTCACTTGTGCGGTTTATCGGGCTGTGCATCTAGAGTTGATCACTTCACTTAGTACGGTAGCTTATGTCCAAGCTCTACGCAGATTTGTGGCAAGAAGAGGAAGAGTGAATACCATTTATTCTGACAATGGGACGAATTTCACAGGACTGCGTAAGGCGCTGGAACAATTGGGCTAGACTGAAATAGAGAAGACATTTGGTCTTCTGAAAATTACCTGGAAGCTGAACCCTCCCACGAGCCTGGTGGGGAGGATTCTGGGAGAGACTTATTCGGATTTTAAAGGACTTGCTACGCCGTAATTTGGGCAAGGCTTGTCTAAATTATGAAGAAATGTGCACTCTTTTGTGCGATTGTGAGAATTTGATGAACAACCGACCTCTAACTTATGTTTCTGAAGAAGATGAACTGAAGCCACTACGCCCTTCCATGTTCCTACAGAATCTAGAGGGTAATGATGTAACCGACTTGGACCAAGTTCAATCTTGCAGTTTGAATGACAGATGGCGTTATCTACAAGCTGTTCGAGAGAGCCTTAGAAAGCGCTTCAAAAAAGAATACTTGGGATTTCTTCAATCACGGAGCCAAAACAATGGGGATCCCTCCAAGTTGGAGACATCGTGTTGGTGGAGAGCAACGACAAGAAGCGAGTCAACTGGTCCTTAGGAAGAGTGGTGGAGCTGTTACCTGGAAGAGACAATGTGACTCGTCTGGGCAGGATTAAGACAGCAACTGGTGTCTTGCTTCGTCCATTACAAAGACTTTATCCTCTAGAGATAAACTGTCTTGAGAAGAAGGATTTTACCAATGCTTCACAATACCGAACAGGAGAAACAGTAAACAACGAAGATGTTGCCAGTAGTGACTCCAGGAGTGAAAACAGGAGTGAATTCAACACTCGCTGTGGTAGAGCTGTTCGACCACTCAAGAAACTAGACTTATAGTGGTTCACATCTATGAGTGAAGTGTAAGAGTATAAATTTTCAGTTGTCGATGTGTTGCAAAACTGCTTTTGCAAGGTGGGAGAATGTGGAGAACACAAGTTATACCTTTGGCGACTAATCGATTTCAAGCATAAGAAAGACAGTCTTTTGTTCTATGTTGTTATGTAGTCTCCTTGCTTATAGTTTGGAAGATGGTGTTGAATTGTGTGAATAAATTGTGTTAAAGTAAATGATTTGTTACTGTATAGAACAGTGTGCATCAGAGGCAAAGATGACAAACAAGGAATCCTCAAACATTGGCAACAACATTTATAGATATTTCCTGCATTGAATTCCCACATCACCCTATTCCAGATGGTAAGTCCCATCTTATGCATCGGATCAAATGAAGTGGACAGTGCCATTAGGAGTATGAAGAACCAAAAAGCGATAGGACCAGATGACATTCCAGCAAACTTCTGGAAGTTGTAGCAATTTAAAGAACTCATTATCAGCTGGCTGACAAGCTTGTTCACTGAAAGAGTTGACTCTGGCTCTGTTTCCAGTCATTGGGCTACAAACATCCTTGTACCTATTTTTAAGCAAAATGACGAACCAGCAGAATGTGCAAATTACTGTCCAAATTGCACCCAATTGTACATGAGGAGATCTTTGAGAGTATCCTTCATTATTGACTGGGTGAAATCGTCGGCATTATTGCTAACCAGTGCATTTTCATTAAGCCAGAATGCTAATTGAAAAGCACTGAGAGCACCAGCAGGCAGTGTACACTGCCTTCCTTGCTATTGAAATTACTTTCGGCCGTGTTCCACAAATATTGGGGTTTAGTGTTTGTAGTAACTGCGATTCGTGGTATTTATTTACAATTTTCACACTGAGTAGTTCCGTAGGCGTTCGCTAGATTAAAAGCTGTAATTGAGGACTGCGTGAAAGAAGTACAGGTATCTTTCTTTTTAATAGTATTATTAAAATATCAGTAGGTTTGTTAAAATACTTACAAAGGAGGGATATTAAAGAGAGTCGTAACTTGGCAGCGGTTATATTTGTGCAGGCAATTGATAGGAATTTCAAATAGCAGTTCTACTGTTCGAAGGTAATTACTTCTTTAAATAACGCGGTACTGTTTTAAATTTTGTTTAAAGAAAGGATTTCAACAGAATATACAGTATTTCACTGGCGAGACAGTTAAGAGTGGTTCTAATTTTATGGATTATTGTCGCTCGTCGTATTCAAATTTTTGGCTACAGTCGTGAACAAAGGTTGTAGTGTATAAAGAATATATAATTTATAAGTAAATATAAATATATAAATAAATATCAGTGATCCTTATATTCCGATCTTTTGTAGTTCTGAGCAGGCAGTTCAACTATCCGTAATTTATATTTCACACTTTCGATCTTGCAGTACTTACGAGCGGTTAGCTAATAATAATCAAGTTCCTGTATCCCAATAATAGCAATTAAAGTCCCTGGCGTAGTTTTGAAAGAAGTATTTTTGTGAAGTTATTGTAGACAACCGATATTTTTCAGCATTTAAGGACACTTTTATAATCCGTCCTGCGGAGTAGGGAAAATAATAGAATCCACCATCTGTAATAACCACGTGACCACATTTCAGTTGAGAATTTATTGTAGTGTAGATACGGTATATTAGATAGTATCTTGCCTGTTATATTCGTGTGTATCTCTGTGTTCGGTAACACTGTCGATACTCTAGCATTTCACAAACGGCAGATTTCACTTCTGTTAGAGCATAGAAAGATAAGGTAGTAGTAATTTAATAATAATCTGTCTAGGCGTTTGACTTTGTTTGTAATCCTTGAGTAGTTCTTGCGAATTTTATACTTTAGGCCCAATTGCAATTTTCATTTCTGTTTGTGCTTAGTAATAACCTATTGTAATCAGGATACGTCTGAACGTAGCTTAAAATTATTGTAGGGTATTGCAGTAACTTATTAGAAATTAGATTGCTTATTCTATTATTTTGAGTAGCCTTGCGAATTTCAAACTTTAATTGTAACTTCCATTTCTGTTTGTGCTTTGTAATAACTTGTTGTCATTAGGATACGTCTGAACATAGTTTAAAATTATTGCTGTGTATTGTAGTATCTGAACGTAGTCTGAACTTTGTTTAAAATTATTGTAGTGTATTATAGTATCTTATTAGATATTAGTGTGTTTATTTTATTACTGTGAAATACGAGTATTTGTGTAGTATAGTGTATGTAGTATCTGTGATAACACTTTTACCAGAATTCTGTTGTAGTAATTATGGTAGACTTAACTGCAGTTTAGAATTGTGTAATTCTTTTGTATTATTTTCTGTTTTCAGTAATTAACAGCAATTGTCATCCTGTTGGGGTGTTGTAGGAAAAAAATCGTAAAACTAAGGAGTGTTGTAGTGTAGTAGTAGCCTATATTCACTACCTTATTTTCGTGTGATTTTTGTGAACTATCCTAGACAATATTTCCTTCCTTTCATTTTTATTTTGCACAGAAGAAGTCATCTTATTTTTCCTTTTCTTTTCATTATTCAGTAAAGAATGGCTAAGGAGTGCAATTGTAGGAACTGTGGATGTGGCCAGGCATTAAGGAGTATGAGGGAGGTATTAGAGAGTTTGAGGGAGATAATTAGGATTCTCTCAGAGGAGAGGAAATAAAGTAGGCCTCCCTCAAACAATGTACAGGATACATTAGGTGTAAATGAGGGAAGGGAAGGAATGGAAAGGGGGGAACTATAGAAGACAGGTGGTCTAATGTTTTAAGTGGAAGGGGATTGCAGGCTAAGGGCTCTATTCAGGATCAGAATTCAGGACAGGTGTCTGTGAGAAATCAGTACGAGTCACTGCAGGTAGAATAATCGAGGGAAAATGAAGAACAGGGAACTGTTGCTGAGAAGTGTGGAAGTAGGAGGAAGGGAAAAGGTAGGAAAGGGAAATGTGGTGTAGTGGATAGGAAAAGACAGGTTGAACAGGGTCATGGGATGGAGAAAAGGGCGGAGGAAGTAGCTTCTGCAGCTGTCAGGGATGATAGGCCTGACCAGGAGAGAACGGGTCGAATGTGATGGGTAGGGTTGAGGCTCTGGTCCTGGGGGATTCCATCGTTAGACATGTGGGGAATTGTGTGGAGGAAGGGGAACCGGGGTAGAGTGTTATCCAGGAATTAGGTTAAGACAGATGTTGAGGAAAGTAGAAAAGGAAAAGGGAAAGGAGAAGGTCTTAGTGTTTCACGTTGGTACTAACAACGTAGGACAAGCAGGTATAAATACCAACATAGTTGGGATGTGTGGGATCTGGTAAATGCAGCACGCATGAAGTTTAAGGAAGCGGAGATTGTTATCAGTGGAATATTGTGTAGGAGTGACACTGACTGGAAGGTGATTGGGGATTTAAATGAGACAATGCAGTGGGTATGTGGGAAACTGGGAGTGAGATTTCTAGATCCTAATGATTGGGTAGGAGATATGGATCTGCACTCAGTTGGCTTCCACTTACACCGCAGTGGTACATATAAGTTAGGAAATTTGTTTAGGAGGGTTATAGGGAGGTAAATTCAGGGAAACGGAGAGCGGTGATAAGGGAACAGGGAACTGGAAGTCAAGTAGAGATGACATAAATGTTAGTGCTGAACTGTAGAAGTATTGTAAAGAAAGGAAATGAATTAAGTAATTCATTTAGTCTGATCCAGGACACCCTAGATGTGCCATAAGACACAGCATAATACACAATAGCAATTTTGAGAGAAGATAAAGAAGATTAATGTTAAAAAATGATAGGTTACAATTAACCATGTTAAATGGCATGAACTCCATATAAATGGTGACGAAGAATCGAAACGGAGTATTTGATGAGTGAGACGACTATTTCATCTAGTAGACTTCTCGGTAGTTTATAATGTCGCCATGTGACGAAAGATTTGGGAATTGTTCCCCTCGCGCCAAAGAAAAGTCCAGTCACCGTAATTTTTTTAAGGTTATACGACTCAAGAAAGAAAGGGATAGTTGGATTATAGATATCCTTTTTCTCGTTGTCTACGTCAGTCGGCTGAGAGGCTGAAGATTCAAAGCGTACCGTAGGATCAATAATTTCTGCTTCGTTCCTCCGTCTGTCAGTCGCTATAATATCAATCCTGCCTCCGGCGATGCAGTGGACTTCTTCGTACACTTCTAGATTTTGAGACGAAGAGCATTAGCAATCAGGTTTCTGATGATGTTATGGCGTTTGATCCTAAGTAGTTCTCCTTGAGGGCAACTCCCCAGCACATGTGGTAAGGTTTCATACTCACTGCAGTGTCTGCAGTGGCCTGTGCTGGTAGAACGTCCCGGCAGAGTACGTACTGGTGCAACCATCGCTGTCATCTTCAACATCTCCCTCCATTCCGAACAAGTTAAACCATCCCTTCTGGTAACCCAAGAATTAGCAGCAGGAACTTGAGCAAATAACTCAACACCTCTTCCTTTCTGTGGATATGCACACCAAGCTTCAAATTCGCGTGTTCTAAGTATATAGCGCAGTTGTCTAACAGATTTCGTTGATATCTCTTCATTGAGTTGAAGTTCAGATAGGCAGCGAGTTTTTGTTGCCGTGAAATTTCGAACAGTATTTACTGACTTAGCAAATGTCATGGGATAGTCACTTAATGGCGTGTGGGGCCTCCTCTGGCCCTGCGAACTGCAGTGAGACGCCGTGGAAGTGAATCGACAAGTCCCTGGTAGTCCTCTGGGCGTAGCTGACACCAAATCGTTTGCAGAGCGGCCGCCAATGCTGGTCTCTTCGTGGGTGCAGGATCCATGCCACGGAGCCTGAGTTCCAGGACATCCCAGATATGCTCGACAGGGTTCGTATTGGGCCTCCCGGGTGGCCATGGCAGTCGTTGGACCTCCGCTGCATGTTCCTGGAACCATTCCCGGGCGACGTGGGAGCGATGGGGTGGCGCGTTATCATCTTGAAACACCGTAGAACCGTCTTGGCGCTGGAAGGCCGAGAATGGGTGGAGATGGTCTCCGAGCAGCTCAACATATCGCGTACCATTCATAGTCTCCTCCAGAACAACTAGGAGGCCCATTCCATACCAGCAAAATGCACCCCACACCATAACAGAGACACCAGCGCCCTGGACCACACCTTCGAGGCAGGCGGAATCTATCGCTTCATGTGGTCTGCCCCATACACGGTGCCTTCCATCGGCATAGTGCAGTTTAAATCGTGATTCGTCCGACAATAACACGTTACGCCATTATTCCAGTGTCCATCCCTGGTGACTGCGGCAAATGCGCGTCGTTGTGCCCGATGACGTTGGGTTAACAGTGGCACCCGTGTGCTGCGCCGGCTCCCATACGCCATAGAACCCATGTTCCTATGGATGGTCCAGCGGGAGATGTGTCTAGCACGGCCTGTGTAGAATTGAGCCGTGATATGTTGCACGATTGCCCGTCTGTCACTACTGACAATCCGTCTCAGATGTCGCCGGTCACGGTCATCGAAGGTGGCTGGACGGCCAGTCGTTCGTCAGTTGTGGACGGTGTCACCCGCATTGAACCATTCACGATACACCCTGGACACGGTTGATCGTGTGAAGCCGAATATCCGCACCACTTCCGAAATCGCACTTCCCATCGGTCGGGCACCGACCACCATACCCGTTCGAACGGTGTCAGCTCACGACGACGTTCCATGTTACACCTGTCACATGCACAGCCACTGCTCACAAGGTCTCCTATGCAACTGCTGCTGGCACAGGGGGCTTGTGGTGCGCAGAGAACACACCTGCGCATTAGTGCTCCGCTATCCCATGAAATTTGCTCAGTCAGTGTATATTCACCAGATATTGTAATAGGAGTTGAATCATGGCTGAGAAACGATATAAAGGATGCAGATATTTTATCACGGAACTGGAGATAGGATAGGAATGGTAGGAGGGGGAGTATTCATTCTGGTGAAAGAAGAATTTGTAAGCTGCGAAAAAGTCAAAGATGAGAAACATGAAATTCTAGGTGTAAGGGTCATCTCTAAAAATAATAGGCAACTTGATGTCTTTGGAGTGTACAGACCAGGAAAGGTAGCGCAGATGTTGATTCAGAATTATTTGATAAGATAATCAGCTATGTGGGAGACGATAAGGAAAGGAACATGATTGTAGCGTGTGATCTCAATTTACCAAATGTCAATTGGGAAGGTAATGCGAACGACCGGAAGCGTGACCAACAAATGGCAAAATAAGTTAATATGGGAAGGGCATCTGATTCAGAAGGTGATTTAACCAACTAGAGGGAAGAATATTCTGGATGTGGTGCTGGTAAAACCAGATGAGCTGTATAGAGAAACCGATGTAATAGATGGCATTAGTGATCACGAAGCTGTTGTTGTGGTAGTTAAGAATGAATGCGAAAGAAAGGAAGGTATTAAAATTAGGACTATTAGGCAGTACCATATGGCTGATAAAACAGGTATGAGGGAGTTTTGAAAAAGTAACTATGATCGGTGGAAAAACGTAAATAAAAATGTGAAGAGACTCTGGGATGGGTTTAAAGTAATTGTTGAGGAATGTGAGAATAGGTTTGTACCTTGAAGGTTTTAAGGAATGGTAAAGATCCACTATATTATAACAGAGAGGTAAAGAGACTAAGAAGGCAGTGCAGTTTGAAAAGAAATAGAGTTAGAAATGGCTGTGGGAGTAAGGAGAAATTGAAGGAACTTACTAAGAAATTGAATCTAGCAAAGAAGGCAGCTAAGGATAACATGTTAGCAAGCATAATTGGCGGTCGTACAAATTTTAGTTTAAAATGGAAGACTATGTATAGGTACTTTAAGACAAAAACAGATTCCAAAAAGGACATTCCAGGAATAATTAATGAACAAGGGGAGTGTGTATGCGAGGATCTTCAAAAGGCAGAAGTATTCAGTCAACAGTATGTAAGGATTGTTGGTTAGAAGGATAATGTCCAGATAGAGGAGGTGACTAATACTAAAGAAGTATTAACATTTACCTATGACAACAATGACATTTACAGTAAGATACACAAGTTGAAAACTAGAAAAGCAGCTGGAATTGATAAGGTTTCGGGAGATATACTAAAGACAATGGGTTGGGATATAGTACCATATCTGAAATACTTATTTGATTGTTGTTCACATGAAGGAGCTCTACCAGGCGAATGGATAGTTGCTATAGTAGCCCCTGTGTATAGAGGAAAGGGTGATAGACATAAAGCTGAAAATTACAGGCCAGTCAGTTTGACATGCATTGCATGTAAACTTTGGTAAAGCATTGTTTCTGTTTTTATTAGACATGTTTGTGAAATTAATAACTGGTTTGATAGAAGGCAGTTTGGGTTTAGGAAATGTTATTCCACTGAAGCTCAACATGTATGTTTCCAGCAAGATATAGCAGATATCCTGGATTCAGGAGGTCAAATGGACTGTATCGCGGGAGACTACTGGCAAAAATGAGTGCACCTGGACTTGACAAAAGAGTGACTAAATGGGTGGCTATGTTTCTAGAAAATAGAACTCAGAGAATTAGAGTAGGCGAAGCTTTATTTGTCCCTGTTATAATTAAGAGGGGAATTCCTCAAGGCAGTAGTATTGTACTTTATGTTTTCGTATATATCAATGATATGTGCAAATAAGTGGAATCTGCAGATGATGTTATTCTGTACAGAGTAATAAATAAGTTACAAGATTGTGAGCAATTGCAAAATGACTACGATAATGTTGTGAGATGGACAGCAGGCAATGGTATGATGATGAACGGGGTTAAAAGTCAGGTTGTGAGTTTCACAAATAGGAAAAGTCATTTCAGTTTTAATTACTGCGTTGATGGGCTGAAAGTTCCTTTTGAGAATCATTGTAAGTATCTGGGTGTTAATATAAGGAAAGATCTTCATTGGGATAATCACATAAATGGGATTGTAAATAAAGGATACAGATCTCTGCACATCGTTATGAGGTTGATTAGGGGTTGTAGTAAGGATGTAAAGGAGAGGGCATATACATCTCTGGTAAGACCACAACGGGAATATGGTTCCAGTGTATGGGATCCTCACCAGGATTACATGATTCAAGAACTGGAAAACATCCAAAGAAAAGCAGCTCGATTTGTTCTGGGTGATTTCCGACAAAAGAGTAGCATAACAGAAATGTTGCAAAGTTTGTGCTGGGAAAACTTGGTAGAAAGGAGACGAGTTGCTCGACTAAGTGGTATGTTCCTAGCTGTCAGTGTAGAGATGGCGTGGAATGACATCAGCAGACGAATAAGTTTGGATGGTGTCTTTAAAAGTAGGAAAGATCACAATATGAAGATAAAGTTGGAATTCAAGAGGACAGATTGGGGAAAATATTCGTTTATAGGAAGGGGATTTAGGGATTGGAATAACTTACCAAGGGGGATGTTCGATAAATTTCCAATTTCTTTGCAATCATTTAAGAGAAGGTTAGGAGGAAAAAAACAGAAGGGAATCTGCCACGTGGGCGACAGCCCTAAATGCAGATCAATAGTGATTTAGAGTTGTTTAATGACAGCCCGTGTTCTCATTAAATGTTGATGTGTACACCAATGTTCCACTTTGTCCCCCATTCCTCTTTGTCCTCAGCATGGACACCACCACATGGGACTTGCAAAGGGGTGTTTGTAGGACTCTGTTATATGCAGATGATGTTGCACTTGCTGATAGATCCAGAATGGGACTGCGGCATCAAGGTGAAGATTGAATACCTGTTTTTCACAATACAACCTTAGAATGAACAAAAAGAAGAGTGAATACCTGGAGTCATCCGAACCATCTAATGGCTCCGTCCAAGTTGATTCAGGTACCTAGGATCTTGCCTACAGACTGTTAGTGGGTAGATGTTGAAGTGCGATTTATGATAAAGGCAGCGTGGATGAGATGAAGGGAAGTCACAGGCACACACAGTGACTGAAGTATAACACTACGTCTGAAGTTCAGAATATAATGCATGTCAGTACGTCTTGTTGCTGTGTATGGTGTTGAATGTCGACGTACTGAGAAAGGTATGGAGTAGCAATTACACAACATGGAAATGTGTATACGCCATTAGTCGATGGGCATTGCAGTCCTGCATCACATAAGAAAAAAGACAACGTTCACCAGGAAATGAGCATAGGTCGGTGTCCTTTTGTTGTACCTGACGCAGTTGGCAATTTCATCCAATCTTTTGAAATTACTTTGCAATGTCCACATGGACCTACTACAAAAAATACATTGAAAATATGATACAAAAGTTTAAAACTAGAAATGCTGCTGGGATTGGTAAAATTTCTGGGCATATACGAAAGTCAATTCTTTGAGATATTAATTAGTGTATGTGTGATTCAATGAATAATTGGTGTAGTAGTACCCTGTGTATAAAGAAAATGTGCTAAACATAAAGCCAGTAATTACACACTAGTCAACTTGACTGGTGTTGCATGCAAGCGCTTAGAATGCATTCTTTCTGATTACATTACACACATTTACGAAATTACGAACTGGTTCGATAGAAGGTAGTTCAGGTTTCGGAAACATTATTCCACTGAAGCTCATCTTGTAGATTCCAGCAAGATATAGCAGATATATTAGATTCATGTGGTCTAATGTATCACGATTGACATATCTATAAGGATTTTCACAGGGTAGATCTTGGGAAACTACTGACAAAAATTAGTGTGGTTCGAATAGATAAAATAGTGGCTAAATGGGTGACTATAAAGACGAGGCCAAATTATTAAACATTAAAAATTGAGAATCGAACACATAAAATCTTACCCATTTTTAAGTTTATGACTTTAGTACTTGGTAAGCACCCCCTTAGCTTTCATGAGTGACTTGATTAGACTGGACATATCCTCAAACAGTATTTTACCCAGACTCTTTAAATTGTCATCATGACACCAGATTTGAACGAGCTTCTCAATGAAGCCAATTTTTGTCGCTATATTCGCTTTTCGTACTTTTCTTTGCTATCGCCTAAGGATGTTCTATGGATTTCATGTCTGGACTGTTTCTAGGCTTTGTGGCAAGGAGGCCCATCTTGCAAAAAAAATAAATTCACTTTGGCCAAACCACTCTTGCATCTGAGCTACCAAACGGGTTCATAATTTTATATAGTTCACGTCTCATAGTTCCTTCTACAATATATAATCGTCCACAGCCATACCAAGAAAACACAATCCAGACCATCACTGAAGTTGGATGCTTCACTCTCTGCTTCACTCAGTCTGGATGGAATGCTTCCCCTTTACTTCTGACACATTGACTTGTCTCTTCATCGACAGGAAATACTGATTCGCCACTAAAACAAACCTGAAATAAATGAAACAAATAAGCTTAGCATTAAATGCAATAAGCTGTACGGTTTGAAAAAAAATCTTACTTGTACTGTGCTGTACGGTTACATCACTTAGATTGGGTAAAAATGGAATAATAAATGATAATTTAGGAATTACAGTAATTGTCATTGACTTGCCTGTTTCATTCATCAGATGACTAATTCTCGAGAGTCTTGGCCCACTGGAACCTCTTTGCAGCCATAGCAAGAGTAATCTTCCCCTTTCCTTGAGGTCGTCTTGCTTTCATTCCAGCATCAATCAGCTCTCGCCTCACAGTCCTGGCTGGTACCAATGACCCATACTCTTCTAATTTCTTACGTAAATCTGAACTAGTAATATTGCGATGGTTTACTGACAAATTAATCAGTTTTGCTTCCTCCTTAGGGTTAGTTTCTTCTTTCGCCCGCAGTTTCCAACACGTGGTTGACATTTTGTCTTCCCCTTATCTTCACATTTTAAAATTCTGCTTACAGATTGCTGTGATATTTGCAATCTAGAATCTATCTCTTGCTGTGAATAACGTTTCTCGAAAGTAGCTCTCTGACAGTACCTTTCTTGTCGAAAAATCCTTTCGTCTCCCCATAACCTCAAAATTTTACAATTCTCTAGAACCAGTCTGAAGAAATGTCAACCGAACTCATGAATAGTATCAATAATGCGTGTAACTTACAGAATGGACAGTTTTAACAATAGGTCACATTATTTACTTCCATACAGCAACAATATGCAGATATAGACAATAACTAACAGAGCATGTTCACTAACAAAAATGACACAAAACCATATGAATAATGAAATTACATTGTGGTTCTCACGGTAGCCACTATATGAAAAAATACAGTAGTCTAGACAGGGATATCCCGAGTGGTAACTCCACCAAACAAGTTCAAGGATTAGGCTATAAAGATTGATAATTTACATAAAGATAGAAATGTACGTTTTACCATTAGAATCTGGCCACGTCCGGTGTATTAAAGTATAGAACTCAGAGCATTGGAGTAGGTGAAGCTTTATTTGATCCTGTAACAATTATTGGATTGGCTCCCACAGGGTAGTATTATGAGACCTTTATTTTCTGATATATATAAACAATATGAATAATGAACTGAAATAAGTGATGAGGCTCTTTGTAATAAGTGTTTCAGGATTGTAACTGTAAAGAGACCTTGACAATATTGTAAGATGGACATTTGGCAATGCTATCTTGGTAAACGGGATGAAAAGTCAGGTTCTCTGTTTCGAAAAATAGAAAGTGTCCTCTCTGATTTAATTATTGTGTTGATGGGGTGAACGTTCTTCATGGGGATCTCTGTAAGTGCCTAGGTATTCATAATAAGAATAGATCTTCATTGTGGTAATCATATAAACATACTGAAAATAAACTTCATAGATCTCTTAATATGATTATGAGGTTATTTAGGGGCTGTAAATGAGAGGGCATATAAATCTCCAGCAAAGCCACAATGAGAGTATGAGTCGGTCACCAGTATTACTTGAGTGAAGAACAGGCAATAATCCACAGAAATAGCTCCATTTATTGTGGGTGATTTCTAACAAAAGAGTTGTGTTACAGAGATTTTGCAAAGTTTCAGCTGGGAAGACTTGGAGAAAGGAGACAAGCTGTTCAGTTAAGCAGTATATTATGAGATGTCATTGGAGAGATGGCTTGGAATGACATTAGTTGATGAATACATTTAAGTCATGTTCTTTAAGTGTAGGAAATGTCACAACATGAAGATAAGTTGGAATTCATGGGGAAAATTTTTGGCAAATGTTCACTTAAAAGAAGATGATTTAGTGATTGTAATAATTTACCAAGGGAGTCGTTTCACATTTTCCACAATCTTTTTCTACATAAACAATCAACAGCCCTAAATGCTGTTGTTTGATTGATTCATTGATTGATTCATTCACTGATTGGGACATTGACTGATTTATGTTTTTGGTCTCAATGTGATGTACAGGGAGGGATTATGGATATTTCTATGCTTATGATTTAAGCATTGTCCACTTGTTACGAAAGTGGTGGGAATAATGTGGGATTATTTGATATTACAGTGAAGTGTTTTCGGAAAGAAAGTATATAGGAACATGGAAATGACAGAGGTGACAAGTCAATTCATGTATAGAAAGATGGGAACAGGGGAATCTCTATAATTATAAAAGGAAGTGTTTGTCTGTCTGTCTGTCTGTCTGTCTGTCTGTGTGTCTGTGCGCGATGCCCAGCAAAATCTACAGCACGCAGAGATCTGAAATTTTGAGCATAGGTAGATGGAAGGGGGTCCGAATGCACCTCGAAGCCGTAATTTTCATTTTCGCTTTCGTTGGTGAGTTATGAACGAAAAATCATCAGAAAACGTGCATTGGGATATGACAATCCAACGTGCTGTCACCAAGATTAAATGCATAGAGTCGCTGTCGCTAGGCAACGTACATAAGATAGGTAGAGAACACAATATTCAAGGAGCCATTTTACGTCCAGGAGGTAGGAAGCTGTTTTTTGGCCTTATATGGTGTGAGGGAATATGACGGTGTTGATGATGATTCGTCCGTCGGATCGGGACGTTAAGTCTTGGGCTATTCGAGAGGAGTGGTCTATGTGCCGGCGGCGGGTTTCATCCTCTTCATTCTTGCTATCATATATCATGTCATTCATTTCTTTCAACAAGCAACTTTTACAAGAATTACCCCATGTTCTACACAGTTACAAGTCTATCGACTACACGGCAGAGCTTCGCAAGACTTGGAATCACCTGGAGTACCCTCGAACATCTTAGAGCGGACGATTGTGGCACCAGTTATCCTTCTTAAGAATAAGAATCCTGCCCTCTGCAACGAACACGTCTCTGAAACTGATGACTAATATTATTCAAGCCATTCTCATGATTGGGCATGCCGCGAGCGAACTAATATTCATTCCTCGGATTCGAATAATTTCTTCGGATATACAGTAAAGTTTATATGTCTGCAGTGTTCAAAATAAAATTTATCCATGTAATAATAAAGCAAACACAATCTTCTTCTTCTTCTTACTATATATAAAATGGATGTATGCATGAATGTGTGGGTGTAAATGACACATCTCCTCCTAAACCACTGGAGCAATTTCATCCAAACTTGGCACACTTATAACTTACTATCTGGAGACGAGCACTGTGGGGGTAAGCCATCCGTAGCTCCCTTAGGGGTGGCGGGCCAGGGGGGCATGGTATAAAAATAATCGAAAAAAGTGCTGAATCCACAGTTTTCGCGGTCGCTGAGATGAACAGTGACACTCCCGATTTTTCAAAAGTCAAAGTTCAGCTCCCTTTCGAATGGGGGCGAGGGGGGCGGATATATAATATAAAACGAAAATAATGTTGAATACATAGTTTTGGGGGGTCGCCGAGGTGAATTGTATACCCTGGATTTTTAGTATCACGAGACAAACCACGTGGGGGTTAGACAGCCTAGGAACCCTTAGGGGCGGGGGGTCGAGCAGGGTCAGATAAACAAATTAACGAAAATAGTGTCGAATCCATACTTTTTGGGGTCGCTGAGATGAATAGTGACATTCCGGATTTTTCTTTTAAGTTCAAGTTCAGCCCTCTTTTGGGTGGGGGCGACGGGGGAGTGATATATAAAATTAAACGAAAATAGTGTCGAATACATAGTTTTCGTGGTCGCTGAGATGAATAGTGACACTCCGAATTTTTATAATCAGGAGACAAATCACATGGGGGTAAAACACCCCAGGAACCTTTAGAGGCGCGGGGGGGGGCGGGCAAGGGGACTCAGATATACAAATCACCGAAAGTAGTGTCGAATCCGTACTTTTCGGGGTCGCTGAGATGAAATAGTAATATTCCGATTTTTTTAAACTCAAAGTTTAGCCCCCTTTAGGGTGGGGGAGGGGTGAGTGAGATATAATAATAATCGAATATACTGCCGATTCCATAGTTTTCCGGGTCGCTGAGATGAATAGTAACATTCCGGATTTTTAAAGTCTAACTTCAGCCCCCTTTGGCATAGGGGGTGAGAAAGGGTGAAAAAATAAATTGTCAGAAATGACCGAGGTAATGGACTTGTGTGTTCCAGTATGACTTTCAAGTATAACTTACTACCTGGAAAATGTACTGTGGGAGTAAGACATCCCTAGATCCACTAGGGAAGCGGGTGAAATATAATCCACACTAATAAATGGAAGCCTGTTTGGCGCGATCTATATATACTGTACTATATATATATATACTGTATATATAAATTATGGCATAAAAATGAAAACAGACGTGAATTAGTGAGACCATTCTAGGCATCTTAGAAATTTAAAACTTGGTACCTGACAAGCTGATGACTTCAAGGATCCTTAGAAAAATCTAAAATTCTCATAATTCTCTGAGGGTTGCATGCTGGGAGTTTCAAACCTGCATAAGAACACAGTCGGTGATATTTATGGAGAACCTACAGGTATCATGGGCTTAAAAGTTTCCTGAAAGTCCTGATTTTTTACCCAATCTTCCATATCAAGATCACATCACAATTTCCCAGACGAGTTAGAAAATTAAAATTTTGCACAATTATAGCTTTTAGCATGTAACCGACGGAAAATTTACGAGATGTTTAAAATTTTTACTTTTATCCCCGAAAAATATCGAAATACGGAGGCGATATTAATGACGGTGCAAGTCCTTTCTTTCGATGTATTTCGTGGCTAATGGTAAGTCGTACCACAAAACGGATGGCACAATCTGCGTTCAATTTGGAGTGATCTACAACTTCGGTCCTATGACCTTTTGTCGTATCTCTGTCCCTTATACACTGACTGACAGTGACAATGCAACACCAAGGAGGAGTGGTTCGAAAGGGATGAAAGTTAGGGAAAAAACAGAGACGGCATGGACGAATAATTGATGTTTATTTCAAACCGATATGCAGGTTACACAATGCGCACGGCATCGACTCAGTAGGATGGAGGACCACCGCGAGCGGCGATGCACGCAGAAACACATCGAGGTACAGAGTCAATAAGAGTGCGGATGGTGTCCTGAGGGAGGGTTCTCCATTCTCTGTCAACCATTTGCCACAGTTGGTTGTCCGTACGAGGCTGGGGCAGAGTTTGCAAACGGCGTCCAATGAGATCCCACACGTGTTCGATTGGTGAGAGATCCGGAGAGTACGCTGGCCACGGAAGCATCTGTACACCTCGTAGAGCCTGTTGGGAGATGCGAGCAGTGTGTGGGCGGGCATTATCCTGCTGAAACAGAGCATTGGGCAGCCCCTGAAGGTACGGGAGTGCCACCGGCCGCAGCACATGCTGCACGTAGCGGTGGGCATTTAACGTGCCTTGAATACGCACTAGAGGTGACGTGGAATCATACGCAATAGCGCCCCAAACCATGATGCCGCGTTGTCTAGCGGTAGGGCGCTCCACAGTTACTGCCGGATTTGACCTTTCTCCGCGCCGACGCCACACTCGTCTGCGGTGACTATCACTGACAGAACAGAAGCGTGACTCATCGGAGAACACGACGTTCCGCCATTCCCTCATCCAAGTCGCTCTAGCCCGGCACCATGCCAGGCGTGCACGTCTATGCTGTGGAGTCAATGGTAGTCTTCTGAGCGGACGCCGGGAGTGCAGGCCTCCTTCAACCAATCGACGGGAAATTGTTCTGGTCGATATTGGAACAGCCAGGGTGTCTTGCACATGCAGAAGAATGGCGGTTGACGTGGCGTGCGGGGCTGCCACCGCTTGGCGGCGGATGCGCCGATCCTCGCGTGCTGACGTCACTCGGGCTGCGCCTGGACCCCTCGCACGTGCCACATGTCCCTGCGCCAACCATCTTCGCCACAGGCGCTGCACCGTGGACACATCCCTATGGGTATCGGCTGCGATTTGACGAAGCGACCAAACTGCCCTTCTCAGCCCGATCACCATACCTCTCGTAAAGTCGTCTGTCTGCTGGAAATGCCTCCGTTGACGGCGGCCTGGCATTCTTAGCTATACACGTGTCCTGTGGCACACGACAACACGTTCTACAATGACTGTCGGCTGAGAAATCACGGTACGAAGTGGGCCATTCGCCAACGCCGTGTCCCATTTATCGTTCGCTACGTGCGCAGCACAGCGGCGCATTTCACATCATGGGCATACCTCAGTGACGTCAGTCTACCTTGCAATTGGCATAAAGTTCTGACCACTCCTTCTTGGTGTTGCATTTGCTCTGTCAGTCAGTGTACATTAAATTTTTCTCTATTTCTGGAGTTACCTAAATTTTGCACTTTGTACACATATAATTGATGGTTTGATTCAGGTATAAGAAATATGAGATCATCAAATTCTACACGAATATTGGCCCACCCAGTAGCCATATGCGAGTCAAATTCTATGTTTGAAGCTGCCGCATAAGTATCTGAAAAGTAATTCACTGTGTGAAAATCTTACACAAATTTCACCCTATTCAACGTTTCTAAAACATAATGAACTGTGGTAGACAAGTGCACCTGTCATTATCATCACAACTCCACAACTCGCACTTTACATTGGAAACATTGTCTACGGGCCTCCCTATGCTTTTTCTCGGATAACGCCAACTTACATGCAATTTAAAAATTATTATTCACTTCATGTACAGTAATTTACTTCGATATCCGTGTACAATCTGAAATACCGTAGCGAAGCACGGGTACAATTGCTAGTGTGAATATAAGAGAATGAAGAAAATAGCTAGTCTTTGTGGAAATAGGGACCAACAGAAAGAGAAACAGAAGCAAGAAATGGTATTGGGTAACGATTTGGAAAATGGTGTTTATTATTATTTATTTTCCTTAAATTGTACATATACTCGGAAGTATACCTACACATGTATGCGTAATATACTCTGCTGAATATTCACAAATATGTAGGTAATATTAAATGTACATATTTACAATGTTCCTCCTTTTCCATGCTACCTTGTCTACTGCTATCCAACGGTGTGTTCCTTTTCATGCTCTTATCTCTCTTATCAGTTGTCTGAAATGCTGTGGCAAAAGGGACTCGGGTTAAAACGCAGCAGGTCGTTGGCCCCAGTCCTACGATCTCCCCAAATCGCCCAGACAGGTCAGCCAATAAATAAAACAAAGGTGGAAGCACATATCACCATAACAGCACAACAAGAAGGAAAAATATAAATTAAAAGCAACTTACCATGAACAGTGCAGGTGATAACAAACCGTGGGACGTGGTTACTGTATACAATTTGATTAACTACTCCAAGAACAACATAATACCATTTAAATAAATAACGAGATTTTATTTAGGAAAATAATAGAGTTAAATTTAAAACTGAACATCCTCAAAACATCAAATTAAAAAAAAAAGTTAACAGGCGTGCGCAGGAATCGGCCGATACCCCTACAAGATTTAAGAAGAAAATTTTTAAGCTTACAACCCTTTTAAACAATTTGTTCAAATTCACAGACCTCGGGTCTTGCATATTTAATACTTTTTGAAGGTCTCTTATTCTTAGTATACCAGTTTAATATTTTACAATAAATGAAAATTTACTACATTAGTGACTTACTTCTCGATGAGTTTTCACAAGGAAACTCATCCCAAATAACTACAGAAATAGCCAAAAGGCACAGGTAAGTAATAACGCCCCCAGAACAGAAAAATTAAAGAACTCCTAGGCCTACAAGGATAACCCAATCACAAGATACAAGCACGACAATGCAAATAAGGAGAAACAAAAGAAAAACGGAAGAGTCAGAAACCCAAAAAGGGGCAAAAATAAGGAAACCATTAAACCCCGAAAGGAACAAGGAAAAGTGCAATTACTAAAGTCTTTGTGAAAACTTCCTCGCTATTTTACCTCTCAGCGAAATTATCATTATTATTATTTGAATTTCAAATGCCCAGAAAAATCATAATGTACTTAAGATATCCCCGAAGGATAACATAAAATTCATTAACTTTTTAAAAACCTTTAACAGGTTGGAAACATGTTAAAAATTAAATAATTGAAAAGGAGGTTCAACCTATTCAATACTTAAAAGAAGGAAATGCAGTAATCACATTCCTATTTAAATGGGACCAGTTTCGACCTTAGTCCAGGTCATCATCAGCCGTAAAAAGATGTACAATGTTTATGAATATTGGAGGTCAGTTTCACACTTTGATAGGTACAAAGACACGACACCACAGTCTGTATGCACAAAGTCAACACTATCAACTAATTATTTAATTTATTTTCCGGGTTGAACCGTGTTGTACTTGTACGCATATCACGTACAGTTTGCCGACGTTTCGAATACATTGCAGTATTCATTGTCAAGGCGACTGAAATACCCCTACTCGATCCGAGACTGATTACCTCGGATCGAGTAGGGGTATTTCAGACTGATTACCTCGGATCGAGTAGGGGTATTTCAGTCGCCTTGACAATGAATACTGCAATGTATTCGAAACGTCGGCAAACTGTACGTGATATGCGTACAAGTACAACACGGTTCAACCCGGAAAATAAATTAAATAATTCTTCACACCGTGGAAGCTTCACTTCTAAGATACTATCAACTAATATACGAAGATCAAAAAATAACTAGAAGTCGCAGACGAATAGATTTGTGGTAGAAAGCCGCTAGCTCCTGGTAATCAGCGCGGCACATTCAAGGTCATGCGCTGCGGTCGAACGCCAAAGTAGAGTGGAGAATGTTATGAAGGTCTAGAATTTGTCACGGTTGCGGGAAGTTAAGTACGTATATAAAAATATACGACGCAAATCAGAATAATTGAGTGAGTACTTGTACTCCTGCTAAGTTCTTGGAAAACAGTTGACTTGAAAAAACAATTGTAGAGAGAAGAAAAAAATGTAGTAAAACAATCGGAAAACAAATGAAAACTTATATGCACAGTGCGCTATTTTTAAATGAAAAATTTTTAGGTTATGATTGAAGTAGTCGAAGTTGGTGCAAGACAAGAGTTAAAATATGAAAGAGGAGAACCGAAATGAAGGTCGTGGTTTTTTTTATAGAGAAGGAAGAATAAATTAAACGAGGAAGAGTGATAGTGAAATAAGAGAAAGAATAAAAGAAATTGAAGCTAGATCGTAATGAGGAAGGATAAGATAGGGAAATGAAGGAGGGGTAGTTTAGGGTGGGTTAGGAGGGTGGGTTATTGGAGGTAGAAAATTTGGGTGGGAACTATGTAAGGCATGGAAAATAGAATTGGGGTTTTGGAATTTGGAATTTTTGAGAAGAAGAATTAGGAAGTCAAAAAGGATATTGGGTTTTTCAGAAATGTCGTTTAAATTGAAATTAGGGTTGAAGTACTGGTCAAGGTGGATAAAGCAATTTTCAGTAATGTTTAAGAGGGGGCCTTTGTTAATGATTTTAAGTATATTTAAGTCATTGTCAATACTGGTGAAACTATGCTTGGAGTCTTGTATGTACTGTCCTATGGCAGAGAATCTGTTGTATTTAATGGCGTTGACATGTTCAGAGTACCTGATATTGAAGTTGCGGCCAGTTTGTCCGACGTAGGAGGAATTGCAGTTGTTGCATTTAAATCTGTATACACCAGATTTAGAAAAAGCATTAGACTTATTTAGAGATTTAGAGTTGTGTAAGATATCAAGACTTCTATTGTTAGTTCTAAAAGAAATTTTCATATTATGTTTTTTAAAAATATTAGTTATTTTATAAGCATCCTGAGTGAAAGTGAAGGTGGAAAAAGCAGTTGGTTTAATTGTGTCTTTAGATAAAGTGGTTTTTGGACGGTGTTTGAATTTGTTGATGATGCGGTTAATGAAGGAGTTATTAAAGCCATTAAATTTAGCAATGTTGCGGATGGTGTTTAATTCATAATTTAAATCTTTTTTGGACATAGGGGTGTTGAAAACACGAAAAATTAAGCTGTTATAAGTAGCACGTTTATGAGCTTGGGGGTGCGAAGAATTTTGTCTTATTGTAGTTGCTGTTTGGGTTGGTTTTCTGTAAATTTTGTAAGATAAAGAAGAAGGATGTCTAGTAATAGTTAGGTCTAGAAAATTAAGAGTTTGGTTGTGTTCTGATTCGAGGGTGAATTTAATGTTAGAGTCTAAGTTGTTGAGATGAAGAAGTGTAGAGGCTGCGTTGGTTGATTCCTCATTTAATATTACTAAGGTGTCATCGACATATCTCGCCCAAAAGAGGATGTTGGAGAAATTATTATTATTATTATTAATTCTTGTGTTTTCTAAGAAGTCGAGGTAAATTTCAGCAAGAATGCCGGATCAGGTGAGCCCATAGCCAAGCCATCTTGTTGATAAATGGTGTTGTGAAAGGTAAAATAATTATTGTTAAGAACTAATTTTAAAATAGACATGAAGTCTTGAATTTCAAGTTTACTTAGGTTACTGAATTTGTTTACGTTGTTGTTTATAATGGGGAATAATTTTGGAATTGGAATACTAGGGTACATGTTGACAATGTCAAAAGAATGGAGAGAAAAATTTGGTTGGATTTCAAAATTATTTAATTTGTTGATTAGATCAGAAGTGTTTTTGATAGATTTGTTGGATAAAAATCGATAATTTTTTAGTAAAAATGTTTGGATGAATTTAGAAATGTTGTATAGGGGACTGGGTCTGTAATTGATAATTGGACGGATAGGAATGTTAGTTTTGTGAATTTTAGGGAGAGCTTTGGCAGTGGGTAGTCCAGGGTTCATGTTTATTAGTTTAGTTTTTCTTGATCTGTGAGGAGAAAGGATGCATTTTTTAAAGTATGTTTGAGTAGGCGTTGGATTTTTGTGGTTGGGTCTTTTTTTATTATAGAAAAAGAAGGGTCACTGAAAAAGTTTTTGGTTTTATCTAAGTAGTCAGTTTTATCCATTATGACAGTAGTGTTGCCTTTATCAGATTTGGTGATAATGAGGTTATTGTCATTGATTTTCTTTTTAAGATCTGAAATGGTTTTATTATCTTTAATTAAATTATTATTATTATTATTATTATTATTATTATTATTATTATTATTATTATTATTATTATTATTAAGAGAAGTGTTTTTGTTATTGTTAATGTAGATTTTTCAAGTTTCCTTTTTACTTCATATCTGATTTCATCTTGTTCATCTGTTGGCATTTTGTTAATGGCTATTTCAGATTCAATAATTAAATTGGTGGCTACATTGAAAGTGTTGAGATTGGGCCAATTGTGTTTGAAGACCTTCGAAAGAATTGAGTTTTCATCATCACTCAGAGTTGTTTTAGATAGATTTACGATGGGAGGGTGGAATTGTTCAATAGTTTTGGAGGGTGTGTTACGGTTCCTAAACTGGAATTTATGTGAAGAAGAGCTGTTCTTAAGAATTTTGAGTTTTTTCTCTAGGGTTTGTTGTTTGATTGACAGTACATGAAATCATTTATTGTCTACTTGAGTTAGGAAGAGGTTCCATTGTGTACTCGGGAGAAGATTAGCAATTTCTAGATGTGTTTCGTATAATCTGTTGTTTAAAAATGATTTTTTCTTGTATAAGAAACGAATTTCGTTTTTTAACCAAATTTTGTTGGTTATTTTTTGGGTTTTTAACATGTGAGGAGAAGAAATGTTTTTTCAGATACAGCTTTAAAGAAATTTGGGGGTAAGATTGTGGAATATGCATTGTTTCAGGAAGTCGATGTCTTTTCCTAATTTAGCGAACTTGATCTTAAGGCCCATGTAAGAGAAGGCTTTTTGTTTAGCTTGTGCCGCGCTGATCACCAGGAGCTAGCGGCTTTCTACCACAAATCTATTCGTCTGCGACTTCTAGTTATTTTTTGATCTTCGTATATTAGTTGATAGTGTTGACTTTGTGCATACAGACTGTGGTGTCGTGTCTTTGTGCCTATCAAAGTGTGAAACTGACCTCCAATATTCATAAACATTGTACATCTTTTTACGGCTGATGATGACCTGGACTAAGGTCGAAACCGGTCCCATTTAAATAGGAATGTGATTACTGCATTTCCTTCTTTTAAGTATTGAATAGGTTGAACCTCCTTTTCAATTATTTAATTTTTAACATCAATAATTTCAATACGGAACAATGAAGTTTTTATCTTTAAAAGGTTGGAAACATGTTAGACGTAGCTTCTACACCAGAACCCCGTAAACATTAGTGATTAAACGAAAGTCATTTCTCCCAGAATCAAAGCACAGTTTTGGTACTTCTTGAAAACCAAACCTAAATCAATTCTTTTAAAACGAGATCAATAGCAGTTGAAGAGGCGAGGTTCCCAGCTCAAAGCTAATCCCAGAGTAACAAATAATGCAGAACTTACAGTCTTGAAGTTTCCGATGAGATACCCAATACAGGAGACCACGAGGTTATGAGATAATCATAATAAAATAAATTTTGGAGGATGTATCAGTTACCAAAATATTCTAGAAGAAATAAAAACAAACTCTCCGGGAAATGCCCCGGGAGGATAGTTCCTTCTATCCTTTGTCCGTCGTGGTTCTTGAGTTCATGTGAAAGCGTGGGTACAAAGTACAACCAACCTCCATCTTTTCTAGTCTGAGATCAACAACCCTCCTTCTTACCAAGGCACGCTTAAATCGCCTGGTACAGTAAGAAAAGATGCGCGCGCATACCGCGCTTAGAATAAGAGACTTGACGGCAAGTTCATGCCTGCTCCGATACCGTGCAGCGGCAATTAGCCCTCCAAACATGGTTAAAAATATAAATTTTGTCATTGCCTTGGCGAAGGTTCAATTTTACAAATTTCTAGGTTAGAAGTACGAAGTCGAAAGGGATAATACAATAGAGGTTTTTTCACTTTAATTCCGTCACAGTCCTCCATCCTTTAAACCTCACATAGTCGCAAACGTAATCAGGCTAATAGACCAGTAGACCAGAAGTAATCAAGATTTTCTGTGAAGTAGAATTCGAGAAACAAGATATATATATATATATGTGACTCTCTAGCACAGTGTTCATTGTCCAACACCAACTGACCGGAGAATATATTGTCTTTGAATCACCAAAGCACATGTAAATTTGTCCCATACTGTTGAACTCATTAAACCAGAAATTGATTAGCACTTCACCTTCTTATTAGAAAGATCTTTGCACCATCGAGGTGTCAAAACTGAAATGACAAATTTCTAAGTTACACTCCTTCAATAAGTGGTATCGCACACTACGACGATCTCTCATTAAGTTCATCGCTTTAAATTAAGATGCAAATACTTGAATATTTCCAAACTAGAGATATTCTTTACAATTTCACATGGACACGCAAAATGAATTTTAAAACTAATCGTGGCAAGGCCACTTACCAGATGGTTAACCTACTAGAATTACAATTGCTGCATGGCAGGCATTACTCTGAAATGAAGTTACCAAATAATTAGTTTTAAGGAAATGCATCTCATTTTCTTGGTCACAGTAAACAGTAAAGATCACATCAAAGTAAAGGGGAAACAAACAGAGTGCGGAGCAAGAAAAAGGAACAAAAGGGAAAAGGAAGGGGGGTTATTAGGTGAGTTAAAATTTACTGGATCACATAAATCCACAATTAGTTCACATTTTTTTAAACTCTGGATTGTGCCAGGACCAGAGTATACCATAGAATTTACCCTACGAATACATAACTTGAACAGAACCTAGGCAGCCAGAACTAACTCAAACACCTAGAACGGTACGGAGACAAACCATCAACTCAGTGAGCATATTAAATTTCACAATTACACAGAAGCATATCTAGAGTTTTTTTTTAAATTTTCCAACTTAATTTGGCTCATCCTTCCACATACACATCATACATTACCTAATTGAACAAGAATAAGGCCAAGGAACCAATACACAATAAGTAATGCTGCAAGCAACCATGCATAGGGAATTAAATATTGAAAATCCAAGGCTTAAAGTGGTAAATACATTTAGAGCAAGGGAAGGATTGACTGGACCAGTTGGAGACCTCTAAAGATCCAGATGGAGAGTGCGCGTATAGTCTGTCGTCGGCAACAGATCAGCCAAGCAATACCAAGCAACGAAAATCATAGGTCACAACTGATACTTCATTAGACACTAATAAGCAACATGGAAATAACAGGACAGGAATAGGGATAGAAGAACCACAGGAGGGAACACAACCTGGAATCAGCAACTAACCTACTACACAGGACAACAAAACCCATTTCACAATGGCCGTCCAATCAAATTAAAAGGCAATGAAAATCCTCAGATCAGAAGACCAAAAAGGAAAATAACGAGCAATGACCCACACTACGTATACCATCGGTTATCCCTTAGGATCTCGGCATGATGCGGTTTATAAATACGTGATATCCACATCACACTGTCGCTTCACGGCTAAACAGGTACCTCCCCCTATCCCCCAGGGGACCAGGCAAATAAAATATAAGTGGCGGAATACAAGGCAAGTCCATGGAAAACGCTCAAAGTAACTTGAAGAAGGCAGTACACTACTAATAGACCCCATAATCTAACAGCAGTGAGATTCCAATACAGACTAGGGGAGAACTAACCAGTCCCATACACAACTAATAAACCCAGAGTACAGTAAGATGACTAATTAAACATGTCAACAGACACTAAGAGATCCACTGAGAAAAATAAAACACCATAGAGTGGCAGGTAAAATGAGCTTTACAGTAGATCAATAGGAAATGCATGGAGACAGGAAAAGAAGAAACCACAACACACAACACCAACAACTTATTCATAACAAGACAAGCTAATTCTGAGAGTAGCAGATTCATGTAAGAAGAAATGGCCATATCCACAGGACACGGAGGTAAGTTAAAGACAGACACAGACACTGCCCATACCAAGGTGCCATCACCACCCAATTACATAACACATGAAGTATAATCCAACCATGATAAACCACAACGGACATGCGTCAGCCCCCTAAAGGGATAAAAGGAACACAGACCATCCTCAACAACATGCCGTGAAGTCACCATGCCACCCCAAAGTATATCCCCGAAAACAAACCACGGTACCGTCACAACATAATCACTGAACACAGGACCAGAGCCATACCGTTTAGGTTCAAAGAGGCATTCTGCCCCTCAGGCAAAGGATCCTCACTTGCACAACGCAAGACCACAATAAGCAGATATGGTAGGGAATACATGGAATCCACGACCCAAAGGAATTATATAAATAACAATAGGTTAGCAGAATTTTTCAAAACACATATTCCAGGTACATAATTACCACGGCAGTGCACGATACAAACAATGTAGAGAACAATCGAGCATAAGGGACAGCAACGCACCAAGTAATGTTTACACCAGGATGAAAACAAAACTAATAGCTCAGAAAAACAAGTTAGGTTAATTAATATACAACAGGAAAAAACAGGAGTGGGAAAACTTGAGTTAGCCCAGACACCAGATGAATACTCTACAACAAGTTGATAGATCACACAAGGTAAGTGGGCAACGACACATGAGAAATAGCTAAACACATGCAAGCAATAATCAGGAAAGGGAAAACCAGTAAAAACTAAAAGTTCAGGTACGAGACCAACTAGTCGTCCCAACCTAATACCGACTAACATGGCTCAACCATAACTGATGACACCCACATAAACAGATGACACAGAGGATAAATCAAATCATTAACCAGAGCCTTCCATACACACATATACATGGAAAGGATGATAAAATGAAAGGGCTTTCATGCAGACAACACACTCTACTCAGCCAAAGCACAAACACACAGTAGCTCGGCAACGATAGAGTCACACCATATGTTTCAATTGACAATGTTCCACGCAGGGACAGGAATACGTCACTAGTAACTGGTCAGATAACCTAATCATGATCACACAAGGATGGATATATAACGGCACACTTGAAGCCCACTACACTTCAGATGGTAGTAAATTAAACCAAATTTAAAGACATAATAATAAGACAGATACGTTTAAGCAATTTCAAAATAAGAACAGACCAAAAGGCACTGAAGCATCACTGGTTGGATTAAATTCAAGATACCATGAAATTGCACTCCAGATTATCAGATATTAACAACGCAAGGAACAATTACTGGCATGAAAACAATAGTGAAAATCCAAAAGTTAGTACGGGCAAATAAATATATCCACACAGCACAGGTTAAGGGAATATACCCCAAGCACATACAATCATCAACGATAAGGTGCAAGCCGGGCTGAGTGGCTCAGACGGTTAAGGCGCTGGCCTTCTAACCCCAATTTGGGAGGTTCGATCCTGCCTCAGTCCGGTGGTATTTGAAGGTGCTCAAATACGACAGCCCCGTGTCAGTAGATTTACTGGCACGTAATAGAACTCCTGCGGGACTAAATTCCGGCACCTCGGCGTCTCCGAAGACCTTAAAAAGTAGTTAGTGGGACGTATTCTCGTCAAAAGGATTCGCCAGATAGCTAAACTTACAACGAACCGAGCTGTATTCGTGTAAAACTGTGGCACAACGGATGCAATCCACGCTGCACGGCTGTTAGTTGAGAATCACCATGAAAAACATAAGCCTCTTCATCTCGCTTTTCTGGATCTTGAGAAGGCCTTTGATCGGGTGCCACATGACCTAATCTGGTTAGCGCTACGAGGACATAGCATTCCGGAGCACCTTGTTAAATGGGTACAGATGCTCTACGTAGAACCAAGGAGTTATGTTCAAGCTGCCGCAGGAGCGTCCGATGATTTCCGCATCACTGTAGGAGTACATCAAGGCTCTGCCTTATCACCACTGCTGTTCATTCTTGTGATGGACACTGTTACATCCGATCTGCACAAGCCAATACCATGGACACTTCTCTATGCTGATGATGTCATGTTGGCTGCTGAGAATAAGTTTGATCTCCAACGCCAAACAGAAGAGTGGAACAACCGACTAGCGCAATACGGCCTGCGCCTCAACAAAAAGAAGACAGAGTACATGACATTAGATCCTCGAGAAGTTGGAACCATCCACGTTGATGGTGAAGATCTACCACGAGTAGAGAAATTTAAATATCTGAGCTCCACACTCTCTGCCGATGGCAGACTTACTGATGAGGTCAACACAAGGATACACGCAGCCTGGCTGAAGTGGCGAATGACAACGGCGTCACCTGCGACCGTCGGATGAAGGATCATCAAAAATGTAATATCTACCGGACTGTTATCCGTCCCGTCGCTCTCTACGGCACCGAGTGTTGGCCTGCTACGAAGGAGGTAGAACGTCGACTAAGCGTCATGGAGACAAAGATGCTTAGGTGGACAGCTGGCATCACTAGACTGGTTCATATTTCAAATGGCAATATTAAGAAACGCTATGGCGTTGCACCAATCCAGAAGAAAATGCAGGAAAATCGTCTGCGCTGGTTTGGACATGTATTGCGTGCAGAAGACAATACACTGACAAAGTCAGCGTATACATTGGAAGTCGCTGGAAAGAGGCCCAAGGGATTACCAAGACAGCGATGGATCGATACAGTGCACAACGACCTGAAAGCTGTAAGACTACATCCTGACGTGGCCCGTGACCGAATTAAGTAGAGACAACGAATCCATACAGCGGACCCTGTCACCAGGCGGGACAAACGCTAAAGGAGAAGATTATTTATTATTGACAAGGTGCAAAGCCTCAGATAATAACAATGGGAAGGTGTAACACATCACCATTAACTTCAGTACATATCCATTTACACAATGGAATAGACATAGTTGGATACGCCTAGAGGTTAGGTTAAGTTTTCCATCTGTTTCACACGCCAGAGTTAATGCAGTAGAACACATAATTTTGAAGAAAATAAATTAACAGTTAGCATGTACACTACCAAAGCACCACGTAGGAAACCATGATAGCAATAACACGGATTGGGAACCAAACCATAGGCCAGAACAGATAACATCATAAAATGCTCCAGAGAGCAGACTATCACTCGCTAAATAGCAACCAAACAAACTTCTCACAAAACATAAATGGTCAGATAAGCTCTCCCAGTTAAGATAAAATTAATTTTCACCGAAATTGCAAACACAGTACACAGGTAGATAGTAAAAATACCAAGCTGACAGCCAGCACACACAATACAGATGTAGCCAACGGTAGTACACTTGTTAATCCGAGCCCACCAACACCCACTGCGTGACAGGATTAAAATTCACACCTTTCGCATGCAATACACAAACACCACCATTACCATAAGCACCGATTAGACATTGTACTGCTGAAATTGAATTTCATTGCCACCAACAGATTGTATTGAAGAGAACTGATTACCTAGAGGTAGATATAGGGCTCCATGCTTCAAGTTCACTTTAAAATTAGATAATTTAATGGAGCTAGCAACCATACAACAGGAGAGATAGAATTTAAACATTTTCAAAATAACTAAATGACTAAGTCACACACGATTATCCAGAAATAATGACTTATACGAAACGGTCACAGACATACAGTGCAAATAAGGTAAAGCACACACGCCAACTACACAAACCAAGAAGGTTTTAAGAAAGGTTCATAAACAGTAACGGTGGGAGGGTGTCAAGAAACGCACAATAATTCAGCACTGAACCACGCACCTACAGAAATAGATACAAGGTGGATATGCCATAGATCATATCAAGTATGGATCAGGATCACACGCCAGTACCAACGCCGTAGACAATATTAATTACAGCAGATTCTCTTAATTAATAGTATGCACACTGCCCTAGTATAATGCCAAGTAATAATAATAATAATAATAAGACTGGGAACCAATATCAAACGCCGAGACAAATAGTATAATAATATGTTCCCAGAGTACTGAAAACCAATCATAATTAAGTGGATCACATAAACTTCACACGCAACGTAAAATCTCAAACTAAATAACTCAATAAAAATAGAATGAATTCGCACACTGAGGTGGTTTTCAAATACACCAGTAGGCAGTAAAACACCAGGTAGATTACCAGCACCGAAACACAGAACACACAGCGAACCGTGGTATACTTCTGGCCCTGATCCAATCCATCAGTACTCAACGACGGGTCGTTCACAAATTTCGAATTCAACAACTATCATATTCAGGCAATCATTAATAATAATAATAAATGCAAAACTCACCTAATAGCCGGGATACACAAGAGAATAAGTTACAGCTTACAGAGAACCACCAAGCAGGTAGGCAGCTTATAGAGGAACGTTACCGTTAAGATAAAAATCACCGAAGTCCACACAACTCACGTAAATAAAAAGAACGGAACTGGACACTCCATGGTTGAAACATGAAACAGTAAAACCAAATTTATACAACAAGATGCCTGCATTTCCTTTTGCAGATGAATTTTACAATTTCTTACTTGTCTTTCTTGGAATAGTTAAACCACTTAACATCCATACAGTAACCATGACAATAGGGGAGAAAGTAGGGATGGGCGCGACTGAAGCCTGGAATCGAGAGCGTCGACTCCATCGACTCCGAACACCGGTCTCGGTTCGCATGAAGCTTCTCGACTCCAAGTTAACTTGATGCGCATTGCGGGGCCGCACGGTCGCTTCGCATGAAGCCTCGCGACTCCATGTTAACTTGATGCGAATTGCGGGGCCGCACGGTCGCTTCGCATGAAGCCTCGCGACTCCAAGCGAACTTGACTCTCATTGCAGGGCCGCTTGCTTGTCGAGGCGCGGAAAATAACATGAAATATCATACATGTTGCTGCTGATTTTCCCATTTGTTTTTTTTAAGGAGTATTGTAGAGTGAAGTACGATATCGTTAACGAAGACGACGAGCGTAATGGTGTAGTTGAAATAAAATTAAACGTGTCATGTCAGAAAGTATCGGCATAGCAGACCACGGACATTTAATTTCACGTCTTTATTTGTCGTGATCAGGAAATTGATAAACGGATATCGATGGTAAATCATTATGAATTGCACATGAACGATGAAAACAAATCTAATATAGGTAAATCGTCTAACATAATTCGAATATAGATTACACCATTAAAAGCCTCCGTGGCTCAGGTGGTAGCGCGTTGACCTCTCGTCGCTGGATTCCGTGGTTCAAATCCCGGTCACTCCACGTGAGATTTGTTTTTCTCCGGGCACTCCGGTTTTCTCTGTCATCTTCCATTCTAGCAACACTCTCCAACATCATTTCATTTTATCCGTCAGTCATTCATCATTGCCCCAGAGGAGTGCGACAGGCCTCGGCAACCGGTACAATTCCTATCCTCGCCGCAGGATGGGGGCTTCATTCATTCCATTCCTGACCTGGTCACTGACTGGAAAACAGGTTGTAGGTTATAATTATAATTCAAGGACCACGTTAAGTCTTGTTGCATTACTATTATTATTATCAGTAGTAGTAGTAGTATACACAAAGGCCCCTTTTCGCGACAGCCCTGGTAGGCCTTGGCCTACCAAGTGACCTCTGCCCAGCTCGAAGGCCAGTAGATTACGAGGTGATGTGTGTTCAGCACGATGAATCCTCTCGACCGTTATTCTTGGCTTTGTAGACCCTGTCTCTACCTCAACGTGATCACAAAACCTGAGATACAGGTAAAAATCCCTGACCTGGCCGGAATCGATCCCGGGGCCTCCCTAGTATGCGGAGGCGGCTATTATGACGCACCATGTTTGGTAAAATATTCGTTGTAAAATCTAAGCACTCGCTTCTTTTTTTTGTTTTATGCCCCAGGCCAGGAGTATTAATAATTTACCATTTTAAAAAACCTAACCAGGCCGAAAAAATCGAACCCGGAACCGCCGGGTGACAGGCGCACGCATTGCCTCCTACACCGCGGAGCTGAACTAGTTGAAGACAATATTGGCGATTATGTAAAAGTATACTGTCAGATTATTATTACCACTACCGTACAGTTATTGTCGTCATTATCATCATCGTCGCCAAAATAGACCTAGAACATTAACACTAACGATAATAAAATCCCGAAACAATATTTAATGTTTGCTGGCTAATAACCATCTTGTACTCATCGTATCACGAGTTACCAAGGGAGGAACGTGGAACTATAATTCCAAGCAGTTCCGACAATAGTTGATAGATGGCGTTACTGCATCAGTGGAGTCGACACTGGAGTCGCGAGTGTCGGTTTCAGAGGTAACAGTCTCGACTCTTCGCGACTCCGTTCGCAGCCCATCCCTAGGAGGAAGTACTAATAGAACAGTTAGCTACGAGCCAACGAGCTAGAATAACATAGAGAGGCGGAAGCGCTGCCTGGGTAAAGCTAATAGAACGAACGTCCGCCATGTTTCCTGTTGTCACACAAGCAAGAGGGCATGGCCTTTAAATGACGAAAAGTGTAGAAAATACGCATTTTAGAATCACTGGGGGAGAATTAAAGACCGTTGCCGAAAGCTTGAAGCATTAAAGCGAATACCGCCACTTCATCATATTGCGGCACGAGGCCAACATCACGATCAGTTGATTGTAGGGTAGTTCGAAATCATCGCACAGTGACATACGAATAGGCCTCGAAATCGGAACAAGAGCGTTACCCTGCTTGGCTGTTGTGGTTAAGCGTAAATTAGAATAAAAACGATGGACATAAATATTTATGACAGGAAGCCTTAAAATCATAGGGACCTACAATAGGTTACAACCTCATTCTGTTCATATTTTTAAAATTATTGCATCCTCATGAGTACTGTGTTCCTTTCATAATCTGTTTACCCTGTTTATCCTTGGTTTTTCCTACGGACTCAGCGAGGGATCCCACCTCTACCACCTCAAGGACAGTGTTCTGGAGCGTGAGACATTGGGTCGGGGGATACAACTGTGAGCGAGGGCTACACCTGCTATGCTGAACAGCGGCCTTGTAGGGGGGGGGGGGGGAGAAGGAAGCGGCTGTGGCCATAAGTTAGGTACCATCCCGGTATTTGCCTGGAGAAGAAGTGGGAAACCACAGAAAATCACTTCGAGGATGGCTGAGGTGGGAGTCGAACCCACTTCTACTCAGTTGACCTCCTCAGGCTGATAGAATCCCTTTTTTAGCCCTCGTGCCCCTTCTCAAATTTCGTGGTGGAGCGGGGAATCGAACCCGGGCTTCCAGGGGTGGCAGCTGCTCACGCTAACCAGTACACCACAGAGGCGGCCCATGAATACTTTACCACAATAATCGTTTAGTGTAATTATTTATTATAATATAGGGGGGATATCATGTTTTTCCCATTACCATATCATACTGGGATTACTAGCTGAAAGGTAAGCTTGAAAGTTGTCCATTATGAAGTGTGGCATAGTTTTAAAAACCAAGGCAACAGACATCTACAATAAAGGCTGTATACATTTCAAAAATAGCAGTAAAATACTGTATTTACCATACTTGGTGTACGTTTGAACGAAATAAGTGTTTTGTTTTTGTTTTGTTTTTTGTGGTTACGTTTTCTTGGTGGTGGGCGCTCCATTTCCTTTATTTGTAAATGTGAATGAAAATTAAATAGGGCTGCAAATGTACAGAGCATAAACAACTGAATTGAGTGGGATACCTTTTATCTCTTTTCGCCCTCACAACGCATTGTTCCGTTAATTCCTTGTTCTTTAAACGAAATCTGAAACAAAATTCGATAAACAATTACCGTGGCTATCCGTACTTTCGCTAAGTACACAATAAAATGGATTTAATTACAAACAGAAATTACAAAAAGGAATCTCGGCTATAACTCAGTAATACTTACTTAAAGTACGATATATCCTTGGTTCTATTACTCCGATTAGTACAACCATACTCTGAGCTTACGGCTGGCATTCTTGAAAGCGAGAATCTTTGTTTTCACTTCTTAAAACTTAGGGAATTAAATTGGCATGCACGATCTCCCTGTCACCTCAACATATGCTCTCGCGCCAATTCACTTTGTTTTGACAACCGTTAACATGGCTGCCCCTTATCAACTTGCTTCAAGCAGGGAGCGCTGATGACAGGCATACAGCCCCTCTATGTTATTCTAGCTCGTTGCTACGAGCCCAAGACCCAACCGAGCATAGGACTCTTCTAACTGAGAAGTCGTATAACACAACCTGCATGAAGCACCGTTCGACAGTGAAACAAAATACCACCGCGCATAGCTGCGACCACTAACTGCCCCAGTCCTACGATCTCCCCAAATCGCCCAGACAGGTCAGTCAATAAATAAAACAAAGGTGGAAGCACATATCACCATAACAGCACAACAAGAAGGAAAAATATAAATTAAAAGCAACTTACCATGAACAGTACAGGTGATAACAAACCGTGGGACGTGGTTACTGTATAAAATTTGATTAACTACTCCAAGAACAACATAATACCATTTAAATAAATAACGAGATTTTATTTAGGAAAGTAATAGATTTAAATTTAAAACTGAACATCCTCAAAACATCAAATTTAAAAAAAATAGTTAAGGAGGCGTGCGCAGGAATCGGCCGATACCCCTACAAGATTTAAGAAGAAAATTTTAAAGCTTACAACCCTTTTAAACAATTTGTTCAAATTCACAGACCTCGGTCTTGCATATTTAATACCTTTTGAAGGTCTCTTATTCTTAGTATACCAGTTTAACATTTTACAATAAATGAAAATTTACTACATTAGAGACTTACTTCTCGAGGAGTTTTCACAAGGAAACTCATCCCAATAACCACAGAAATAGCCAAAAGGCACAGGTAAGTAATAACGCCCCGAAGGAATCGAACAGAAAAATTAAAGAACTCCTAGGCCTACAAGGAACTCAACAAGACACAAGCACGACAATGCAAATACGGGAAAACAAAAGAAAAACGGAAGAGTAAGAAACCCAAAAAGGGGAAAAATAATGAAATAAAACCATTAAATCCCGAAAGGAACAAGGAAAAATGCAATTACTAAAGTCCTTGTGAAAACTTCCTCGCTATTTTACCTCTCAGCGAAATTATCATTATTATAATTTGAATTTCAAATGCCCAGAAAAATCATTATGTACCGGTAGTTAAGATATACCCGAAGAATAACATAAAATTCATTAACTTTTTAAAAACCTTTAACGGGTTGGAAACATGTTAGACGTAGCTTCTACACCAGAACCCCGTAAACATTCGTGATTAAACGAAAGTCATTTCTCCCAGAATCAAAGCACTGTTTTGGAACTTCTTGAAAACCAAACGTAAATCATCTCTTTTAAAACGAGATCAATTGCAGTTGAAGAGGCGAGGTTCCCAGCCAAAGCAACTCCCAGAGTAACAAATAATGCAGAACTTACAGTCTTGAAGTTTCCGATGAGATATCCAATAGAGGAGACCACGAGGCTATGAGATAATCACACGTTCCAACGTATAATAAAATAAATTTTGGAGGATGTATCAGTTACCAAAATATTCTAGAAGAAATAAAAACAAACTCTCCGGGAAATGCCCCGGGAGGATAGTTCCTTTTATCCTTTGTCCATCGTGGTTCTTGAGTCCATGTGAAAGCGTGAGTACAAAGTACAACCAACCTCCATCTTCTCTAGTCGGAGATCAACAACCCTCCTCCTTACCAAGGCACGCTAAATCGTCTGGTACAGTCAGGGAAGATGCGCGTGCATACCGCGCTTAGAATAAGAGACCTGACGGCAAGTTCATGCCTGCTCCGATACCGTGCAGCGGCAATTAGCCCTCCAAACATGATTAAAAATATAAATTTAGTCAATACCTTGGCGAAGGTTCAATTTTACAAATGTCTAGGTTAGAAGTACGAAATCGAAAGGGGTAATACAATAGAGGTTTTTTCACTTTAAATCCGTCACACGTTATGCAATTTAGGTTCCGAAAAGCGTTAAAAAACGAAATAAATAAACGCAGTGTAATTTTTAATCTAATAGAAGTTGTATACTATAATTTGAAGTAGTTGCACAAGTTGTATATGTGTTGATAATGTTTGTAATACAGAAGATATTATAAGTAAAATTTTGTAAATTATATACATGTATTAAGGATGTGCTGTGTGTTTAATAGAAAAAATTTGCGGAAATTGTATAATACTGTATTTTAGGAAAGTGTCTTCTTCTCTGTTCATTTAAAATTTAGTGCTTGATAATAATGTATTTTTGTGTACCATTTGCCACCTCTCTTGCATTTAAACTGATTTTGATTTGATTGTTCCTTTCCATTATGTTTTTTTAAATGGGAGATAAATTAATTATACTCTTCTTGTGCCACTATGAAATTTATTTTCTCAGGTGTTTCTTGTTTAAGCCTATATTTTTTTATTCCCTTACTTATTTTATTCTACTTTTTTGTTTCTTACTTATAGCCTTCCGAAGATATTAAGGAGGAAATATTAATAGAAGAACATAGTGATGTTCAGCTGTTGCCGTACATCAAAGAAGAAACAAAGTACGTACACTACAAATCCTATATAATATGGAATATGTTGTACCCATTCACAGCTGTGTTCAGTAGTGGTTGGTTTATCTCCAGAAACTGGCCATTTTCGTCAGTTTAATCCTTTCTTTACAAGGTTACATTTAAATGCAAATATCTTAAAATTCTATTGGTTAATATTACCTAAATTTTCAGGAACTTTATGATCATATTTAATGTTCCATCAAGTAGTTTTATTGAATATATATCTACAAAAAAATCTCTAGTAAAGCTAGATATTTTGAAGTGTATTTGTTTACAATACCTTTAAGCAAATATGAAAAAAGTGTTTTTTCTTTTACCGTCTCTGCATCATTTGTTCATCTCATTCTTATCATCTCAAATGCCATCTGAATCTATTGCCTCCAGATATTCTGAGTAAGTTTTTGTACGTTGATACTAACAGTGACACACAGAGAAAGCAATGTTTGCAGATTAAAAATTAAATCTACAAATTTTGTAATTGTTAAGTTTTATGTACATTGTAAACAATATAAGTATTTCTACTAACATAATCAGTTTCATTAATCAATATAACGATGGCTGAGTTCAATAATGTAATAACTCAAAAAACGTCATTTTAAAATTATTTGGTTAGATTCCATTTTTTATGATCATTTCTTTTCTCTTGTGTGTGAAGTCAGACTCCTCCATTTGGCGATGCCAAAGCAGATAATGTGTTGTAGAAATGAAACGTTCAGATCAGTAGTTCTACATCTTCAATATTATAGTTTTCAAATAAAACTTCTGCATTGTTGTGAGCGTAAAAGAATGTGGTATTGAATTTATGTTCGTTCCAGTGTTGTGGTCACACTTGCTGAACCAATTTAATGTTCATTTTCAGTCAAGTGCTTGTAGTGTGTTGATTGCAAACGTACTTACACAGTTAGTATAAACTAATTAAATGGCCAGCTACAAGTGGAGTTTTAAATTTGTGCAGGTTGCCTAAAAATTCATAATTATTCAAGTGAAATTATTATCTCATAAAAGTAGGTAAATAATGCAATGATATAATATTATTTCAAAATTGTAATTATTGTCACTGACCTTACAAAGTAGCAAAAGGGTATATTCTGTTTTCAAACATTTAATACAGTAGTGTTTTTGAACTGTAGTTGTGCCAATGCTAATTAATTTTTTGCTCTCACACGTTTGTTGGTTACTGTGTGAAATGATCTTTGATAGTCCCTGGGAAATGATTGTATAGTCTCGGATTGGTGCTCTTAACAGGTACCCTGCATCGGCAGGTCATGCAGTGGCTAGTCACGGCCTAAGGTTTGACTTCAAACCGGATTAGTGATAGAAACTACAAATTCTGAATGGTTTATTTGATTTTCAGGGTGGTCAGAGTATCCTCGACTCTTATGTGATGCATCTACTTGTTCCTACTGTACATTCACAACTAGTGGCAAGAAATATTCATGTCAGTCCTCAGAACTACCAATACCAGCTTGTACTCTCTCCTTAGTCAAAGTAGAACCATGCACACAACTGAAGATCGCACTATTACGTCAACTCTTCGAGGTTCAGATCCTGCTGTTTCTTTGTAATTCATGTGTAACAGGACAAAATGGGCTACGTTAGAGAACAATCTTTTATTATGACCACCAGTAAAAATGTTGCTTATGAATGCTTTTCACACACGAAATGCCGATTTCTATTTTTCATGGGGTTTAAATTAGCTTTCTACTTCCTAAACATATTTTATGCAGAGGCATTTTTCGGACCAGCAAAGTGACATGAAATGTATTTGTCTTCGTTTTCCTTGGTATATAGGGCAGATGACAGTAGCTTAGTCAATTTTATATCAGAGATTTAAGTGCTTCTGAAGAATTCAGTCGACCGGATCTTATCTACTGCTTCCCTTTTTGTTTTATATCTCACCTCAGGCGCTATTTTATCCTGACTCTCATTTCAGCAGTGTACAAATATCTTGCAGCAATTTAAATGACTTCTTTTAAAATGACTAAAATATTTTCCATGCCAGTTTGGTACTCAATTACAGGAGAACAGGTTTTAAGATTCATAAAATCTCCTAATTGCTGACTTGTGGAAATAAAGTATTTCTGAGCTTACCAATTAGTGATGGGATTACCTTCCATTTGTGGAGAGGTGCCTCGTCCTGAGCTAAATAATTAATGATGAGGCCAACCTCCGTTTGTGTAGAGACACGTGGTCCTAAAGTAACCACTTAGTGATGTGGTTTCCTTCCACTAGTAGCGTGTCGAGTGTCACATGGCCCTGAGCTGACCACTTTATGCTACTCCTCCATGATCTTCATATTTATAGACTGATTGGGGTGAAAATATTCTGACTATTATGATCGATTACTATCTGTGACGTATGTATGCAGAAATATGAATTGCAAAATTCCACTCAGGATAGAATGCACTGACGAACTCCCCTCTTGTTGGTACTCATAGAATTTCACCGGATATTCAAACTGTCCCTCCCATATAACACAGATAATCCTAAAATTTTATTTTGTTGATTTATATATTTTTGTTTATAATGCATTTATAGGAGTCACTCTAACACGAAATCCAGAAGTGTTCTGCTATTCAAACCCTATTTTGGGAAAATAAGTCTTTATAGATATCGGACATAGGCTTTAGGGGAGAGAATTTGAACATACAACATACTAAGTTGAATGATAGGATGCATAAAGTATCCATTGCAACTCATTTTTATAACCGTTTATTCATCAGTCTACTTCTTGTTATTCCTGTTTCTTTAGTGTTAGTCCTGCTTGGTGGAAGGGTCCGGTGTAGTGATTCATTGTCTCCAGTTAGTTCGGTCTCGGGCCATGTCTGTATGTAGTCTCACTGCTTTCATGTCGTTGTGCACTTTATCTGTCCTATGATGACTTGTTCGTCTCTTGCGCCTCTTTTCACCATCTTTCTGTGTATATGCTGACTTTCCCAAAATATTGTCCTCTGCGCGCAACACATGCCCAAATCAGCGCACACGCCTTTCCTCAATTTTCTTCTGGATCGGTGCAATGCCAAAATGTCTTGTAATAACATTATTTGAAATGTGATCTAGTCTATTTATGCCAGCCTTCTGCCTAAGCATCTTCGTATCCATGATGCTTAGTTGGCGTTCTACCTCCTCTTTAGCTGACCAGCATTCGTTGCCGTAGAAAACGACAGGACAGATATCAGTTCGGTAGATCTTAGATCCTTCATCCGACGGCCGTTAGGGCGCCTCTTGTTATTCTCAACTTCAGCCAGCCTTTGTATATTCTTAAGTTGACTTCATCAGTAAGTCGGCCATCATCAAAGATTGTGGAGCCAATATACTCAAATTTCCCTACTCGCGCTATACCTTCAACGTCAACATGCATGGTTCCAATTTCTCGACGATGTAATGCAATGTTTTTGTTGAGGCGCGGGGCTTGTTGTGCTACTCGTTTGCTCCACTTTCTGTTTGACGCTGAATATCAAGCTTATTCCCTTCAGCCAAAATGATATCATTTGTTTAGAGAAGTGTCTATCGTATTGGACTGTGCAAGTTTGATGTAATGTTGTCCATTACAAGAATGAAGAGCGGTGGTTATAAGGCAGGGCCTTGTGTCCTCCTACAGTTATGCGGAAGTCATCAGACGCTTCTGCGGCAGCTTGAACATAAATCCATTGTTCTTTGTAGAGCAACAAGGTGCTCTAGAGTGCCACGAACTTGTAGCGCTAGCTGATTGGGTTATGAGGTACCCGAAGGAACGCCTTCTCAGGGTCCAGAATTTCGTGATGAAGCCTCTCATACTGTTCAGTGTGTTTCACAAATAACAGCCCTGCAGCGTGGGCTTCTCCCGTTGCGCCACAATTTTACACAAATCCAGCTTGGCTTGTTGTATGATTGGATAAATCGCCAATCCTTTTGTCGAAGATTTGTTCTAAGTCTGTCATTGCGTGGCTCAGACGTACGATCGGGCGGTAATAAGAGAAATCGGCAGGGTTTCCCTTATTTTTTAATGGATACTCCGTCGCCAGTCTGTTTGTTTTTGACCTTTTTTGATTATCTGGTTGAAAAGCTTGCTTTAGCCACACTGCTGCGTCCCCCATTTAGAGAAACAAAACTCTGCCTGAAGATAATCAGGACACGTGGCTTTCCCTGGTTTCATATCCTTCAGCATAGCCTGGACTTTGGTGACGTCATTTTCCTATATTGGACCTTCAACAGTGAAGGTGATTAGGATTGGTAGATACGGAAATTCCATGGCTCAAAATTAGTCAAAATAGTTCCGCCAGTGTACTCGCGCTTCCCGCCAGACCAGTAGCAAAACGTCTGTTTCCTCATTGATGCCTCGATTTGACTAGCCGTTAAATATTCCACTCGTTTTCGCGCGTGTCATATTTAGTATATAGACCTGCCTACCGGTTTGCTTTTGTTACAGAAATGACCTCTTTTACTTTACTAGTGGCTGCTTTGTAGGCATTCTAACGAGCAAGAAACTCGTGGTACAGCTGTTTCTTCAACCGTACTGCATACTTAACATCGTCATTACTTAGCCATATGCCACCGTTAATCGTTCGTTGTCGTCGCCCTGATTAGTTGTTCCAAGAATAAAGCCTACGGCGTCTTTCAGTTTAGTCCGGCTCACTTCAAATATGGTGATCTGTTTCTCTGTAACTTTTGCAACAAAGTTAGTCTCCTTCTTCAGGCGTCATCATTTGATCTTGTTGACTTTATCAGCAGCTTACAGATGACTGGTAGATGTTGCATCGCAACGATTTAATAAGGGACAACTGTTGTCTCTAGAATATCTTATAGATTTCTTCCTATCAAAAGGATGTAGTCAATGTGAGTTGGATGGGAGACACTGTAGTACGTGCCTGGGTGGATATCACTCTTTTGGAACCGTGTGTTCACGTTGATCAGTTTCTGCATTATCGGGAATTTGTTGGCCGTCGTTGTTCTTTTATCCATATCCATGGACGCCATAGACTGTGTGTTTTTTCCTCCGTCCGTCACGTCCATTCAGATCATCGGCAACGACGATATAGTCAGCGGTCTTCTTGTCAGGCAGTGCCCAGAACGCATCTTTGGTTCCCGAGCGCACGCCAGTTTGTGGAGCGTTGCACTGGGAAATTAGAATTTCCTTCTCTCCCCATTGCGGACGAGTTACATCAAGCGATTGTCAGACTTTTGCACCTCGGAGACTGAACTGTCAAATTTTGCTGATATGACAATGTCAACACCATGAGCTGTTCTTCGGCTCCCGTTGAACATCAGTTAGTAACCGCACCCCTTCTCCCATGACTTTTCTCGACCCCATCTTTTTTCCTGCACCTCACAGATGCCTATATGCCTTCTCTCAAGTGCTGTGGCTTATTTGCTTCTTCATCCAGGCATAGTTGTATGATAGGATTCAGAATTGGGGTACTCACTTGCTCAGCCGTCACAGCCCGTGCGACGGTAACCCTTGCATACATCTCATGCTGACTGGGCCCTGCCAACACGCGTCGCTTTCAGAGGATGCCCTAACATTGGTTCCGATTCAATGAGACATATTTCTGTGATGATGTGACGGTATTAATTTACGGCCGGCTTGTCTTGAAGCATTTTAGAGCTAATTAGAGCAGGTAGTTACGCCGCTCCGGACATGGGGAACAGACGTCTTTTGCAGCCGCAAATTAGTATTCCTCGCCCTTCTCTCCTAGAATATGTAGAATCACTCTGCGGTTGGGAGACAGGCACAGAATTGAATGCTATCCAACTATGTTATCCATCCACTAAAAATAATCACGTTGTCCATGATCTTTTGAAATAAATGGAATCTCATTACTTCCTTTACATAGCATCAATATCCACTACGGTGCAATTCAAGGTCTTGTCTTCACGAATTTTGGCTCAAGCCTTGATTTTCATGCTCTTTCTAGTCGTATTGTTAAAGGAATACTTGTAAGAATATTGCATTGTAATAAAACACTACCACCAAAGCCATAATCTCTCTTGCCTTCGTAATGTCTATAAGAACCGTGCCTGGAGGAGAAAAAACAGCATCAGTGTTAGGGAGAGAGCCGCCATGTACTTGTTATATTTCAGCTTTTCCAGGATTTCGTCAGGATGAGTGGATTCCACGTTGCATACGGCCTGTGTTAAAGACATAAATTAAGATGTAGACCCATGTAATACATGGTAGGAAGCATGAACGTCCTTGTATAAACCTACCGTCCTATATGTAGGTAGGCTCTGTTTGATAGCACATCAAGGCTACATATTTAGGAATAACTACACAGTGACGTAATAGAATGCAACACTGATATGATAACAATGTACAAATGCAATATGTATATTTGTGTGACAGAATAACATTCATAAAAGGTTAGCCATGGTTCAGCAATCTTGCTGACCGTCAGCAACTACTATTCTCATTTTATTAATATCTACAACACTGAAATTCTCTTAAACAACCTCAACAACAAGGGCTTTTACAAAAATTGTTACTTCCCTGCCACAAAGCGCAGAGTGGTTCAACAAGATCAAAACTCTAAAGCATATGACGTCCTTTATGTAGGAGAACAGACTACGGACTTCAATAGTATAATGTGTGCTGGATTAAAGAACTTGTATTTCTCCTTTTAGGCTGGACCATTTCTCATGCATTCTTTAGATGAGGTTGTGTATTAACTCGTACATTCTGAAATCGTGACAAGTTTCTGCTCGTGATATCGTGATTCGAGGGATAAGACGCAACACATCCTCGAAACAAGTGAGAGGTTTTGAAATTTAAGTCTCAGCTCAGAATTTGACCTCAGAAAATGCTTACTCTCAGGAATGTTATATTTATGAGTAATGAACTCTCTGCACGGATATGAGTGATTGGAATGTCCAGTAGCAATTTCTTTCTATGAGAGATGCAGTGGAGTTGGCTGTTGAACTATTGGTCACATGGTTTTAATTTGTTACTGTAGGTCGAGAGCCGAGGTGAGCTATAGAGATCATCAACCTCGGGATGGTGGATCACCTTGTTTTAGGTGCAATGTGTGTGGTAAAGTCCTGCCTGGGAAGTTGGGCCCCTTGCGACATCTGAAAAGACACAAAGATGATCGTCCCTTCAAGTGCAATCACTGCGGAAAGCTCTTCGATAGCAGAAGCAGCGTGTCGGAACACCTCAGGATCCACCCGCTTCTAGTGTGCGGATTTTGCAATAAATGCTTTACTAAGAAGAACATGCTGACAGAGCACATGCATTTACGAACAAATTTTTTGCCACTGATTGCTCAGTCTGTCATAAAAAATTCAGGAATTTAATATACTTAAACAACCACGTGCTATCTCATACAGGTTGGAAGTGATACACCTGCAATATCTGTGGCAAATCATTCATCCAGAAACTTATCACATGCGGACACACACAAGCGAGAAGCCTAACCTATGCAATGTTTGTGGCAAATCCTTAAACAAGAAAGCCTACCAACCTAAACACAAGCATACTCACACAAGCGAGAGGCCATACTTCTGCATTATATGTGGGAAATCTTTCAGGCAGAAAGTCCATCTAGCACAGGGCTGTCCAACGTTCGTTTCTACGCGAGCACATTCACATGATAACTAAGGGTTTGCGGGCGCCAGGTACGATTCCACTAATTCGACTACTGTTATCGGTACTACAACGACTATATAATAATAATAATAATAATAATAATAATAATAATAATAATCCCGTGTGGGATTTACCGGTTACCTCCATCGGGCGCGTCCCATTGGAATTGGGGAAGCTCGCTGGCTCTGCCGCCAGCAGGGTCAGAGGGTAATAGGGAAATAAAATACCACCGTGAAAAAAACTGATCCTTTGCCAGGGTTACGGCGAAGACTGGTAAATGACCAGAAGCCAGAAAACATCTTGAGGCAACCTCTAGGGCAAACAACCCTAGTTGTAAAAGAATGGGTACCCGTCCAAAGCAAAGTCAAGTCTAAAGCATGATGGCACAACACTTTTAAGAAACATTCCCCAGGGGGTAAATCTTCGGATAAATCCCTCGTCGTGAACGCCACGGCGCACGAGTTTCGTTCGGATTCTGGGGGAGACTCGACATCATGCAAGAGACGAGTCGGAGCGTCTCGGTGTACCCCGAAGAGTCAAAAACTCAGGCCAAAATCTAAAACCTTTCTAGCAACTTTCAACATAAATTCACTTACACAAACTGGCAAGCTGAAAACCCTCACCAAAGCTCTTCGCGAAAATCAGATATCCATAATGGCCCTACAGGAAACAAGGTACCCAGATGAAGAGATTTTTGAATCCGAAGGCTACCGATTTTTCAAGAGCAAAGCGCAAAGAGGAATCCTCAATGGAGCTGTGATGCTTGGAACCGCGTTTGCTGTTAGAACCAAGATCCTTAAATCGGTTGCAAATTTCGAACCTGTGAATGACAGATTGTCTATACTCACAATTAAATGCGCGAACAAAACCTACGCTCTAGTTAACGCACATGATCCTACAAACGATAAGAAAATGTCTGATCCAGACGAAGTTGATAATTTCTGGGACCTACTCGACGAAAAATTAAAGAAAATCCCCAAACACCATGTCAAGCTTCTTTTGGGCGACTGCAATGCCCAACTAGGTCGTGAACAGAAGTACAAGAAAGTTATAGGAAATTACCCTGCTCACAAAAGAACCAATCCCAACGGCAAAAGACTGGTGTCCATTTGCGAAAATCACAACCTGCAGGTCATGTCGACCCACTTTTGCCATCTACCCAGAAAGCAAATGACTTGGCGTTCTCCCGTCCAAGCTCTCGGAGAGTTCCAAATTGATCATGTTGCAATCTCCAGGAGAAACAGCCCTGAGATTATGAATGTCAAGGTAAAGAAAGGCATCAATGTGGCCTCAGATCATTATATATCTCTTATCAAATTCAAACCAATTCCCGCAAACACAAGGAAGACAACCAAACAGATCACACGCTTCGACAATAATAAACTTCGGCAAAGGGTCGAGGAGTTCCAGGAGAAGGCTAGACCAAATGACTGTGACTTTAACAACGCCAAAAGTCTCCTTGTTGAGGCCGCCAAAGACGTTGGAGAAATCAAGAGAAGCAAAAAGTATGCCTGGTGGAATAGTACCTGCGAATCAGTCCTCCAAGAACGACTCAATGCATTGAAACAGTACTACTCTACGAAATCAGAAAATGATTGGGAAACCTACAAAACCCAACGTGCCCAAGCAGCTAGGGTGTTCAGAACTGAGAAACTTAAACACGAAAAATCTCTCATTGAAAAGATAGAACAAAACGTTAGGAAGAATGAAAGCAGAAAGTACTACAGAGCCTTCAAACGCAAACTCGCTGGCTATTAACCACCATCTCTATGTTTTGACCGAAAGGACGGCACACTGGCGACGTCTAATGAAGAAAATTGCAGCATTCTGGCAGATTACTTCAAGAATTTACTTAATTGCTCTAAACCGAAAGCGCCATTGAGACCAAGGAACCCTTACCCAGGTACCCAGATTCCAGACCACCCGACAGAGATGAAATCAAGCGCCACATTGCCCGTCTCAAAAATAACAAAGCGCCGGGGGAAGACTCAGTAGTAGCAGGACTATGGAAATATGCCCCAGAGGAATCACTTGATATCTTACAAAAGCAAATAGAAGAAATTTGGAACAAGGAGACCCTACCCGAAGATTGGAAAATAGCTTTGATCCATCCATTACACAAAAAAAGGCAGCATGAAGAACATCATCAGATATTGTGCACTAAGGTCCAAGCAGTATGTGTCTGTCTTTGTGGACTTTAAGAAAGCTTACGACTCCATTGACTGGGAAGTCCTGCTAAACATCTTAAATGAATTTGGAGTTAATTTGAAACTGCTGGCATTAATTATAGCCACCCTGACCGATACAAAATCCAAGGTGAAGTTCCATGGATGTCTCTCGCATTCCTTTGACATCAAAACAGGAGTCCGACAAGGTGATGGGCTATCCCTGATACTCTTCAACTGTGTTCTTGACAAGATCATCAGAACCTGGCAGGGGAGATTACAGGAAACCAACTACAGTCCATTGAGAATAGGAACGAAATCCAAGGGGATCGCAACAGACTGCTTAGCATTTGCCGATGATATTGCTGTTCTCTCAAACGACATAGAAACCGCTAGAGCTCAAGTTGAAATTTTAAAGGAAATTGCCGAACAAACTGGTTTGCAGATATCGTTTGAGAAAACAGAAGTAATGACTAACATCGAAGAGGCTCCACCAAAACTCCATACAAAATACGGGGACATCACCCGAGTGGACAAATTCAAATACCTGGGTGAAATCATCATGAAAAATGGACTGGACAAAGAAGCACTTCAGAAGCGAATACGCAAACTGGAAATAGCCTACCAAACATCCCGCACAATCTACAACAAAAAATGCCTTTCCCAAAACACCAAGACACGTCACTATGAAACAGTTCTGAAGCCAGTAGTTCTATATGCAGCCGAAACCCTGTCTCTAAATGCCAACAAAGGACTCCTTGAAGAACTGGAGGAAAGAGAACGCAAAATTGTGAGAGGAATCTTGGGATCAAAGTACAGAAATGGAATCCATCAAAAGAGATCCAACAAGGAAGTCTACAGCAAAATAGAGAAAATTACCGACACAATCAGAAAAAGACGGGCACGATTTTACGGTCATCTGAAAAGAATGGACGAAAGTAAGTTAACTAAAGAAATATTTCACTTTTTTGATTCAAACCCCACAAAACCACAATTCCCTGGTTTAGAAATACCAAAGAAGACCTGCAAATGCTACATATCTCAGCTGAGGACGCCCTTAATAGAGATCTCTTCCGCAAGAAAATATTGACGAACGGGCTAAACCGAGACGAGCAACCGAAGAGAAGACACGGTGCCCCTTAGACAGAGGAGCGTAAGCAGGCCCACTCACAAAGAATGAGGGAAATTTGGGCTCTAAAGAAGGCCAAGTTCAGTGTCAAATGCAAAAAGACTTAACGTGGACCTTGATGGCCCCAGCGAATTATATAATAAATCTAGAATTAAGAATTATATGAAAATATATTTACTCACATAATTAATGTGAAATCTGGCACTGCATGCTCGCTGCAAGTTGAGGAAAGTCCGATGTGTAAGTTGAACAGGCTGCTCTTAACGCGTCATCCAGGTGTGAGGCTGTCAGGCAGGATGGGTATTTGTTTTTTATTATGTTCATAGTCGAAAACGCGACTTCACAAAGATAGGTTGAACCAAAACAAGACTGCATCTTCAGAGCAACACTGCGGGTAATGGGATATGTTTTACCGTCCACCAGAGTCCAGAAATTGCCACATGTTGCGTAGGAGGATTTCAAAGAAAGGTCTGACTGAAGGCTTAAAATTTCCATTTCTAATTCCTCAGGATTATAATTTTCGAATATTTCACACACCCTCCCTCCAAGCTCACAAACGTCACCGTCAACGTCCCATATTGACAAACATGATCACTGGTTCAAGCATTGAAAACTGGCTAAATCTGCTACCAAATTCGGACCCAAGAGATGAAAAATCACGCTTGCCACCATTTACTGTATCTGCCATAGATTTCAAATTTGGAAAATGTGAAAGGGAATTTTTATTTAAATGGACAATCCATACCTTAAGTTTCTTTTCAAATGCATTGACAATACTTATCATACCTGAAATATTATGATCTTTTCCTTGCAATTCGAGATTTAACTCATTTAATTTTGAGGTGATATCTGCCAAGAATGCTAATTCGATTAGCCAACATATATCATCAATTTCGTGATAATATTTCCCATAATGTCTCGTATCTCATCCAACAGGCAGCAAAACCGTTCGAGTGTTTCCCCCCTACTAAGCCACCTTACGTCTGCATAAAGGATGACGTCACCATACTCCGAATCTGACATACTTAAAATATTTCTGAACAATCGATGACGAGTAGATGACGATCTTATATAATTCACGACATGAGTTACAATTTTCATGATATGATCGAACTTTAAAACCTTTGCGCATAAAGCTTCTTGTTGAATAATACAATGATAAGAAAGAAATTTTGGAAATTATTCATCCTTAGCGCAAAGAGAAAGAAATCCATTATGTCTACCAGTCATAGACGGTGCCCCATCTGGTGTTATAACGACAAGCTTTGACAGTGGTAAGTTACCATCTTTGGTGAATTTAATGAAAGCATTAAATATGTCTTCTCCCCTAGGAAGTCCATGAACTGGCAATAGCTTGACAAATTCTTCCTTTACTGTAAAATAATTAAAAACCATTCTAGCAAATACACACAACTCAGCAGTGTCAGCAATATCAGCACTTGCATCAAACTGGAGTGAAAAATGTTCACACGATTTCAAATCCTGTTGTAATTGAGATTCCATATTATTAGAAATCTGTTCAACCCGCCTAGCAACAGTTTGGTGAGACAACTGAAGTCCTTTGATTGAAGATATCAACTCAGATTTATCTTTGTGAGATTCGAACAGAGTTTCAGCGGCATTTAACATAGCTTCTTTCACTACTTCCCCATCACTGAAAGCTTTTTTCCTTTTAGCTAGGACATAACAAACTTTGTAAGAAGCTATTGTCACGTTACGCGTTTGCTGAACTGGCTTCTTAAACGCACATTGTTGCAATGCTAATTTAGATTTTAGGTCTTTCACTTTGTGTTTTCTTAGTTCAGAATTAACAGGAAATTCACTGTCAAATTTTTTGTGATTAGTCAAAAAATGTCGCTGTACATTACTTCTTTTAAAACAGACACGCTAGCATTACACAATAAACACACAGACTTTCCTTTGTTTTCAATAAAGCAATACTGGTCCTCCCATTCACTGTTAAAGTTATAATTTCTTTGCCTTTTAGCAATGTTAAGAGTTATGTTTAATGAAATATAACTGATTATAAACTGAATAATTTTAAGTTTACATAGTAATGAAAAAAAGCACACGAAACATGTTGAATGTACAGCTTATCACTACACAAGGCACTCAAAACGTATTCCATAAGCCCTGCATAAGCTCACAAGTAATACTGAATGTTCGCCTGAAAGCTAGGAACTGGAAACATTCCAATTGCAAGGCTTTCATAAATCGCCTGTTGATTGTTTACGGCACAGCTTTGTTGGGATTAAAGTTACTTTGTGGGCAAATTGGGTGTCCCATAGTCGTCCTGGTGAAACTCTGTCATGGTAGGTAGTTTATGGCATTGCAATCAACTGAATCATAAGGAAGCGGTTCTGTTTGGCAGAATAAATATGCGGCTATATTTGGCTCCGTGACTAGAGACGTGACCACCGGTGATCACGGTAGAGAGGACCTTATACCTGGCGCTAGCCCCCCCCCCCCCCACAGTGAGAGGTTTGCGGAGGATTTCCCTTTGTAGCAACTACTTACATGTCGAATAGCTCTCTTTCTGAACCTTTCTTCTATCTCTTCACTAATTGCGGACACGAGTTAGTTAGGCCTAGATCACATTTATGGCTTACTCTAAGCTTTTTGTGAATTTGGAGGTACGGATATAACAAATTTCCTGACTTTGAGGACGGTATTTTTAAGAGAAAAGTTCGATTATTTATTGAAATGCAAAAGCATTGTTTTCAAATATTAAGTAAAATTTAATTTGGAAATTAAATGCGAAGGGCACCTCTGGCGCCGCGTTGGACAGGGCTGATCTAGAAGTTCACGTGCTTATTCACACACGGGATATGCCACACTGTTGCAACGTCTGTAGGAAATCCTTCAAGCTGAGATCCCAGCTAACTCGTCACACGCGTATTCACACGGGTAATAAGCCATACTCCTGCAATCTCTGTGGCAAATCATTCATTGAGAAGTGCAACATAGCAGGTCTCTTGCGGACACACTCAGGCGATAAGCCATAGTGTTGCATTGTATGTGGCATATTCTTCAGCACCAAAATCAGCGTAGTAAACCACATGAGAACTCACACAAGTAAGAAGCCATACTTTCCGTTGTCTGTGGGAAATCTTTCACCCAAAAAGACCATCTAACAGATCATATGCCTATTCATACTGGCGATAAGCAGCCCTGCCGCAACGCCTGTGGGAAATCCAACCAGAAAGTCCATCTAACAGGTCACATGCGTACTCACACAAAGAATATGCTACACTGTGGCAAATCCACAATCACTTTAACCTAACAAAGTTTTGCACATGTAGACTCAGGCCAGACGCCACACTGCTCCAATGTCTGTGGGAAATCCTTCTGCTATAAAGTCCATCTAACAGATTACATGCGTACTCACACAAGCGATAAGCCATACTGCTGCAATGTCTTTAGCTAATCATTCATCCAGAAAGGCGACTTAGCATTTGAAATGCTGACTCACACCGGCCAAGAATATATGTGGAAAATTCTTTAGCATCAAAACCAGCCCAGCAGTTCATATGCAGTATCACACAGGTTAGGAGCCATTCTGCTGTAATGTCTGTGGCAAATATCAGCCAGGAAGTATTCTAACGGTTCAGATTTAAAATGCGATAAAATGTTCAGAGCATCATGTAACTTAACCATGTACATGTGAACCACACTGCAGAGATGCTGCACTGCTCCGCGTTTTGTGGCAAATTATTCGCATGCAGCACCACGCTGTCGGTGCACACGGGCGAGACTGCGCACAAGCGTTATGTCACGCCGTGATGAAGCCGCGCGTGCTTTAATAGTGATGTTATTTTGCTTCACGTCCCACTAACTACTGCACGAGAGTCGGAGTTTCAGAAGACCTCTAATTCTGGAGATGTAGCCAGGGACATGCTTTCACACACAGCAGAGAAATAATGAAGTTCTTGCGCCAGAACGGCACCTTCTCGGCACGCCTCATGATGTACACCGGGGAGCGGTCCATCCCTTTATGTCATTTTCTCTGAAAGAAAATCTTCAGGTAACGTAATGCTAGGTCCGTTTGCGTAAAGAGCAAATTACATTTGATGTTAAATCTCGTCACCAATGACAGGTATATGACATCCGCTTGTTTCACAACCATGGACGACCTTTTTTCTGTTTTCGGACTAAAGTAGAAATGTGCACATTGACAATCGTAAGGGGGCCGTCGAGATGCGAGGAGAAGAATTAATCCGGATGAACACAGAAGTATCATACAGCTAAGACAAGTGGTGAAGCACTAGAAGTGCAGGAAAGAAATATTCAAACTTTTGAATAAACAATTTAGGGGATACACAAGTGCCTAATCAAGTAATAATAGAGTATGCAATTGAAGAAATTGTTACTGAAAACTGAGCACACCTGTGCTACCCCTTCGTACATGTCGTGTGTTCCTTTAATTAAGAGTAGTCCAGTAGCTCAAAACTGTACATGCTCCCTCGGCACTTGAACGATAATATTGTGTCTGTCAACCGGTTCTAAGTGCAAAATGAAAGTTCAACTTCAGTGCCCGTAGCTATTCATGAAGATCAGGTAGTTCTCGAAGGGGCGTCTAAGTAAGAACTCGTATGTCGACAGCTGCAGTATCCTCGCGCTTAAGTTTCTCCAATTTTGTTTACCTGGTGGCAGAGAATTGGCCACTCGCTTTTCTCAAATGAAGCCACGAGAAAGTCAGGAAAAATCTCTTATATCCCAACGTTGCAAGTGTTGAAGAGACATACTGTGTACTAAACCCTTTTTGTCATGTCAAACTGATGTTTGCCAGTTCCAGTTTTTCAGCATAAATTGTTAAATCTTGTGTCGCAGATGGTGTTAATGGCTCTTCGTCACTTCCAGGCAGGACTAATGGGTATTGAGGAAGGCCTACATAAATTAAAAGCTTACATAATCTGACAATATTTTTCATTGAAAAACAATGAAATACGATGGTGGGTATGTTTTCAAATATGGCCATAAACAGTGGTCTGCAGTCAGTGATATTAATATAACGCTGCGGCTGGACGATTTCAGGGTGAAATTAATATCCAGCACAAAGGAAAGCCTGGAAGACTATTTACAGAAAACCACTTTGTGTTTAAGTACAAAATAACAACATGACATTCAATCTGATCGCCTCCATAAACAACTGTGCATTATGCTTCCGATTTTTTTAATGTCTAAATATCAGGAAGTGATCTCCAGACCTTTTTAATTTATGCCATCCACTAACAGACCATCTGCATGGGACGAGATAACTGGACCCTCAATTGAATCTGAGTAACCTCGAATTCACATCACTGAGCTATCATGGCCACGCACTGCATTAATGTTTAAAGTTCAGGAAAGGTGCCTGGTGACCAAAGTGACCTTCCAGAGCAAGAGGACTGCAGGTGCCAGTGAATTAAGAGTGTAAAATGACACAACATAAAATAGTGTTATTTAAATTAAATGAATGACGTTTAATGAACCAAAACAACAGGTTGAAGTCGGTGATTAGAATAAATTCATGAAAACCCTGTGAAAAGAAATCTTTTTAACATTTAGCTATAACGTTCAATCAAACCCCAAAATAAACGCGATTCATTGGTAACTCTTACATATTATAGGTCATGGAGTTCAACTACATCCACTTATATAGTCCTAAAATATATACGCACACTATTTTACAACTCCGTTATGAACAACATGGCCATAAATCATGGGTAGCCCATGGACTAATGGCAGAGTGCTGCTACATCTTATGGATTACCATGTGGTACCAACTCTTTGCGTCAAACCTGGATACTCATCTAGGAGCAGTTGGCTAATTACATAATTTCACGGTCCTAGCATGGCCGAGCAATCCCAAGAATCCCATACATGAACTTCAACCACTTCAACCATTGGAGTACACGCCATCTGCAATCCTTAACACCTAGGTGCACTACGAATATATTAAGAATTGGAAATCCTAAATATCTAAGGACATCCTTCTGACACCAAACTAATTATTTAAATGCTCGGTGGCAATACGAACTATGCCTATGTTAAGGAAACATCGAAACTAGAATACATAGTCAAATGTTCGGCAATGTTACTGAGAATCCACTCTATCATTTGCCTATGCAATAGAATTGAAATTCAAATAATCGACATTTATTTTAACATCAATAATGTTGTAACACTGTCCTCTATTTCCGAACAGGTTTGCAAGTGAGCAAACAAATCTCGCCACGGACGGCCTTTAATTACAGCACAAATCTACGTCCAAATCCTTGTATTATCAGACAATTTATCGGTTAACATTATTGCCATCACAAATGAACTCTAGTCTAGTGGGATCTGTGGAATATGATAGGGGTTTCAATGGTATTAATGGAGTTATTAGATGAACAAGGGATGCCTCTGGATATAGGATCATATTCAGTGTTCTAACCTTGGACCTTACCATATTTCAGAACGTTTTGTCCTGATGATTTTCCATCGGGCCTTTTTACAAAGAAACCTTGGCATTATCTACACTGTTACCTCTGGAGTATCTACTAAGAACATATCTCACTAACTGAGTCGCATGCTTTCGTAATTACATGGATATATAGAACATACATACCACCGCCAATTATGGACAGTTACGATGTTTCTCACTTCACTTGGAAATACAATATTCCAGACGCATATGACACTTACTTCAACATCGTCCCAAACCTCAGTAGACAGAACCCCGTGCTATCACCTCCTGACAATTTTATCGCAGACTGACCTTTAATAAGACGAAGCATACCACACGGAGAGTAACTATTACTTACTCCATTACTTATTATTTCAAAATGTTGTGCCCAACTAAGGAGCGTGATTGTACTTATTTTGCAGATGAATGTGCTTTCTTCTCTTCCCATATTCTCTTCTTCCCTCGCTGTGTCTTTCATCCGTTCTTCCGTCCATGCAGTGGTGTTCTCATCTTGTGGTTTGCAAAATTATGTTTGTTCACCAACATTCTTCTAAAGCTAGGCCTCTCTCACATAATTTCATGTGCTATGCTGATTTCATGAAGTTATTTTTCAATTTCGATTATCCAGTTATTCTTGACTTTTGTGAAGAGGCATTATTAAATATCCTTTAGTGAGTCTTTCGTCATCCATTCTTTGAATAGGGCCATCAAATTTCAATCGCCTTTTTCCAATTGTATCTGATATTTTCTCAGTATGTTGGTGTAATACCGGAGACCTCCTATTCATGCAAACTCCATCTATGAATACTGGGTCAAGGATTTCCCTGAGGACTTCTCTTTCTTGTTTTTTGATAATTTTGGACAGTGATCTTTCTCCAATGATTAAGTTTTCTGACGTGTGTAATGCTTCACGCTTAATTACGGTGTTATAATGTTTAAATTTAGCGTTCCGGGATATTGAGTTTTTGTTGTACCTTTTCGATGTGATTCTATGGCCTACTTGTAATATAGAAACCTCTCCCTGTTTGTCTCATGAGTTAATGCAGATGGTTGGATGATTTGTCCACGTATTTAAAATTATTTTACTGAATAATTTTGTCAAACTGAGTTACCAGATTTTTTTGTGTAAGTATCGAGTAGATCCTTCCATGTATCGGGTTTTCTTATATGAGATTTGGATTCGTTTTAGATTCAATTGCTTGAAATTTTTCCAGGAACTGAATTCATTCTTGCCTATTGTTGGATGGAGTACAAAAACTGGACCATCGTGCAGGCCAAACATTTAATATGAATTTTATGATTAACTACCTTGCCAGAAAATGTCTTGAAGCAACCAAAATGCTAAATACCTTAGTTATACTGCGTAGATTGATTAAAATATAACTCTCCCCTGTCTTCAACTTACTAACGTGATGCCATAAGTTATTACTGTTATTACTGTTATTATTGTTATTAGTACGAGATTATTATTGTAAATATTACTTGTTTTAGCGATGTAGCCGTACGCCAAATAAATAACAATTATTGTCATTTAGAGATTACTTTCCAATTTGCATACATAACTGATTCTACGTAGGTAGACGTGAAATCTTGCGAATTGACGTACATAAAATTCCTTTAACCTTCACTGCTCTACTGCAAACATGTTTCTCATTACGTCTGAACAAATTCGTTGAGAATTGCACTAAATTTAACGTCCCATCTTGAAGAAATGTATGACAAATTTTCTGTTAAAAAGTGACACTTCTAACACACGCAAGCATCGTAAATTTCGCGCCATGTCTTCTCAGCACAAAATTAATAGTTGTGTCAAACTTCCACTAAAATAATACAAGGTCACATAAGGCCTACCCATAGCAGAATACACCGGAGTACGCTCTTGAAGTTACTGGAATGCACAGACCTTATTTAACTCTTATAACCTCCCATTTTCTGCTCATCGTCGCCATCTGCATATGTGGGTTTACTGGTTTATTTTACACAAGTTTGCATTTTGATTATTTTATTTTTATAATTGACTTAATTCTATGAATCTGAAAGACAACGCAGAATATATATCCTCACAATTTTCTCCGCACGCTAATAATATGCATTCAGGGAACTCAACGAAAATAGAAATTTCGACGTCCAGAAATTATAGCATGCGTTTAATGGTTGAACACACTCAGTGCTATCCAACGTCCAGAATCTCTCCCGTGATGACATTGAAACTCTCACAGTAGAACTCAATTAATTAGCCACCAGGTAGTATATTTAGATTTGTGGAGCCTTCCAGCGTCAGTAATGTGTAATTTGTGGATGGAGATTTCAACAGTCATAATACAACATGGGGCTACCCAGGTACCGACAGAAGCGGAGAGGATAGGGCAGAATGGGAAGACTCCTGTGATCTAATTCTAGAGCATGATAACAAACTTCCAGCATCATTCAAGAGTGCCAGATGGAGGCATGAATACAATCCAGATATTATCTTACAGTATCTGCGTAAGCAAACATATCTCAGTTATCGACGAAATCAGTGGAGCGAGCAATCCTTTATAGTCCTGTTATATGCCAGATATATGCTACAATCTGACCGCAGACAGTACCTTTTCATACAGACATCTTTATTATAGACTGTTGTGCTTTTCGGCGTTCAGTCTGCGACCCGCCTTGAATATACTAAACGCCACCACAATCCCCTATTTGCAGCTAGTTCTGTGGCCTCGTCTTAGATCTATACACCTTATTTTCAAATCGTTAGAATCTGAATTCCTCTTCGAAGAAGATATCATTTTAAGAACTCTGATTGGGAGAAATGTACCATTTCATGGGACGAGAACATTCTGAATATCGAGCCTTTTCTTGGATCATATGATGATTATGTAAATATCGTGAAGCATTGTTCTCGTTTCTTGCTTCCCTGAGGCTGCACACTATATACAGAAACTAGGGAAATATTGAGAAAATATCGCGATCTCTTTGACAACGATCATTTGAGCTCCGATACCGTCCAAGCTGGGGATGATTTGCTAAAACCGATATCTAATAACAGGAGCGAATGAGGAGAATGATCTAAGGAAGAGTAGCCAGCAAGCCTGGAGGATTCTTAAGCGTCCAAGTTATGTCCCAACAGCTAGAGAGAGTCATGCGAATGTAACAGCTAAACAGCCCGCCAGCTCGTGGAAAATGGTTAACCTCGTCATCAGACTTCAAAATTTTACGGTCAGAAGATTTTGAGTCTAGTCATCTTATGCCGGTCTTCTGCATGGCAGCAATCGACTGTTGTAAGAGCGGTAAGCCAGGAGGGATAGACGACATGAGATTACAGCAGATTAACCACGAACCTACTACGTTGTCGTAGCAGGAAAGAGGTGTTACTCCCACTGCTACGTCCCAGGTGGCGGGTAGGTGGGTCCTACCTGATTTACCGGCCGACTTGAGCGAAATATAATACCTTTCGCGGACCTATCACACAAACCTCTGTGGGTAGCGTACGAGACCCAGGGATGCTGAATTTTGAGCCAAACTACCTGTGTTTAATTCCATCATCCTTGTGATTAGTACCTACCACCAACTGAGGAATATCATATGTCTGTTCGAGGATCACTATGGGTTTTGAGTACCCATGTATAGTACCCACCACTATGACGGAGGCTAACCCTTTACTCAGATTCGGTTGGAGGATCCCAGGGAGATATAAATGGATTAACCTCGCTAGGGTGTTTCATCATCTGGTTGTGGACATCTTGCGTCTGCGTTCCGAGCAACACCACGGGATAGTATGGGTTTCTGAGATTTGTACAACTATGTGAGGAGCACCATGGGTTTGCGTTCAAGGAACATCACGGGATAGTACGCGTCCCAGAGACTTATAAAACTATGTGAGAAATACCACGGGATAGTACGGGGCCCTGTGATTAGCACCAATTTAAATGAGGAACACTACGTGTTCTGTGTTCTGAGGAACACCACGGATCTACGTTTTACCTGTCATTAGTACCCGTATGTGAGGAACACCACGGGACAGCACGCGTCTCAGAGATCTGTACAAGTATGTGAAGAACACCATGGTAGAGTACGGACCCCTGTGATTTGTACGACTATGTGAGGAACACCACGGATCTACGTTTTACCTGTCATTAGTACCCGTGTGTGAGGAACACCACGGGACAGTACGCGTCCCTGAGATCTGTATAAGTATGTGAAGAACACCATGGTAGAGTACGGACTCCTGTGATTTGTACGACTATGTGAGGAACACCACTGTGGAGTACGGGTCCCTGTGATAAGTACGCTTATGTGAGGAACACCATCGTAGAGTACGGGCCCTTGTGATTTGTACGACTATGTGAGGAACACCACGGTGGAATACGGGTCCCTGTGATAAGTACCCTTATGTGAGGAACACCATCGTAGAGTACGGACCCCTGTGATTTGTACGACTATGTGAGTACCACCACGGTAGATAACGGGTCACTGTCATTAGTAACACTTTGTGAGGAACATCATGGGTGCGCGTTCTGAGGAACAGCACGGGTCTGGGTTTTACATGTTATTAGTACCCACTATGTGAGGAACACCACGGTACAGTACGGGTCCCTGAGATTTGTACCACTATGTGAGGAACATCACGGTATAGTACGGGTCCCTGAGATTTGTACCACTATGTGAGGAACACCTTGGATTTGCGTTCCGAGGAACACCACGGGATATTACGGGTCCCTGTGATTATTACCACTATGTGAGGAATACCATGGGTTTGCGTTTCGAGGAAAACCACGGGTATGGGTTTTACCTGTCATTTGTACCACTATGTGAGGAACACCACGGGAGAGTACGGGTTCCTGTGATTAGTACCACTGTGTGTGGAACACCAGGGGTTTGCGTTCAGAGGAACGCCTCAGGACAGTACGGAGCCCTGTGATTAGTACGACTATGTGCGGAACACCATGGGTGTGCGTTCAGAGTAACACCACGGGATAGTACAGGGCCCTGAGAGTTGTACAACCACGAGAAGAAGACCCTGGGTTTGCGCTGCAAGGAACAGCACGGGTCTGGGGTTTACCTGTCATTAGTAGCAAGTACGTGAGGATCACCACGGGATAGTGCGGGTCCCTGTGATTAGAACCACCACGTGAAGAATATCATGGGTCCGTGTTCCATGGAACTCCACGGGTCTGGGTTTTACCTGTGATTAGTACTCACTATGCGATGAACTCCACGGTATAGTATGGGTCCCTTAGATTTGTAGAAAGATGTGAGGAACACCGTGGGCTTGCGTTCCGAGGAACACCACGGGATAGAACGGATGCCTGTAATTAGTACCACTATGTGAGGAATACCATGGGTTCGCATTTCGAGGAAAACCACTGGTCTGGGATTTACCTGTTATTAGTACCACTATGTGAGGAATACCAAGGGATAGTACGGGTCCCTGTGATTAGTACCCACTATGTGAGGAACATCATGGGATGCGTTCCGAGGAACAGTACGGGTCTGGGGTTTATATCTCATTATTGTTTCGGGGATTGTGTGGATCACAGAGGTGAAAGAAGGTGCGGGGATGGGTGGATATGCGAAAATCGAAAGATAGATTTTAAACTTTAAAATTGCCTTTGTTATTTGTTTCCTTAATTTTCCTGTTTTTAAATCTTAATACTTTGTCAAGTAATTAACAATAGATCAGGTACAATTCTAGCTCGAGAGTTGCGTAACAGAATTAGAGAGAATAACAGTTGAAATCATGAGCCAGAAACTCCTTATTTACAAATTTTACATCAGCAAAACTGCTCCCCTTAACAAGGAGACGGATCTCCTAATTTTTACATCAGAAGGAAGAGCATCCTTGCTCTACAACTTTAACCTTAGGAATCCATTTCCAAAATTTCACATCTTCCAGGCCTATGAAAGGCAAAACCTAATTTAACAATATCCAGCAGTAGTCACTGTCGTAAAAGCTCAACAGTCTAATAACTTTAACATGAAAGAATTAAGATCAACAGGGGTAACACGTATCTATTCTACAAGGCCTTTGGGTAAAAACATAAGTTTGAGGTTGTGTTGTTGTTTGAGTCGTCAGTCCATAGACTGGTTTGATGCAGCCCACCATGCCACCCTATCCTGAGCTAACCTTTTCATTTCTATGTAACTTTGCATCTTACATCTGCTCTAATCGGCTTGTCATATTCATACCTTGGTCTACCCTTACCATTCTTACCACCAACACTTCCTTCAAAAACCAACTGAACAAGCCCTGGGTGTCCTAAGATGTGTCCTATCATTCTATCTCTTCTTCTCGTCAAATTTAGCCAAATCGATCTTCTCTCACCAATTCGATTCAGTATTTCTTGTCCTCTTCATTCGTGACTCCATCTGTCCATCTCACCGTCAGCATTCTTCTGTAACACCACATTTCAAAAGCTTCTATTCTCTTTGTTTCTGAGCTAGTTGTCGTCCATGTTTCACTTCCATACAATGCCACCCTCCACACGGAAGCCTTCAAAAACATCTTTCTGATCCCTATATCAATGTTTGAAGTGAGCAAATTTCTTTTCTTAAGAAAGCTTTTCCTTGCTTGTGCTAGTCTGCATTTTATGTCCTTCTCACTTCCGCCATCGTTAGTTTTTTACTACTCAAGTAACAATATTCATCTACTTCCTTTAAGACTTCATTTCCTAATCTAATTTCTCCTGCATCACCTGTCTTCGTTCGACTGCACTCCATTACTTTTGTTTTGGACTTATTTATTTTCATCTTGTACTCCTTACGCAAGACTTCGTCCACACCATTCAGCAGCTTCTCGAGATCCTCTGCAGTCTCAGTCATAATAACGATATCATCGGCAAATCTCAAGGTTTTGATTTTCTCTCCTTGGATCGGGATTCCCTTTCCAAATTCCTCTTTGATTTCCTTTACTGCCTGTTCAATGGAAACACTGAAAAGGAGGGGGACAAATTTCAGACTTGCCACACCCCTTTCCGGATTGCTGCTTCTTTTTCAAAGCGGACCGATGACCTTCGATGTTAGGCCCCTTAAAATAACAAGCTTTTTCAAAGCCCTCGATTCTTATCACTGCAGACTGATTTTTGTGCAGATTGTAGATAATTCTTCGTTTTCGGTATCTGATCCAAATCACCTTCAGAATCTTAAATAGCTTGGTCCGGTCGACATTATCGAATGTCTTTTCTAGATCTACGAATGACATGTACGTGGGCTTGTCCTTCTTGATTCGATCCTCTAAGATCAGACGTAAAGTCAAGATTACTTCACGTGTTCCTACATTTCTTCTAAAGCCAAATTGACCTTCTCCCAACTCAGCTTCAAAATGTTTTTCCATTCTTTTGTAAATAATATGTGTTAAAATTTTGCAGGCATGAGATACTAAACTAATGGTGCGGTAGTTTTCACACCTGTCAGCACCGGCTTTCTTAGGAATGGGTATAACAACATTCTGCCGAAAATAGGATGGAACTTCTCCTCTCTCATCTTACACACTAAATGGAATAAGCTTGCCATGCTGGTTTCTCCTAAGGCAGTAAGTAATTCCGAGGGAATGTCATCAATTCCAGGTGCCTTGTTCCTATTTAGGTTGCTCACAGCTCTGTCAAACTCTGACCACATAATTGGGTCTCCCATTTCATCAGCATCAACAGACTCTTCTTGTTCCAGAACCAAATTAACTATATCATTACATTGATACAATTGTTGGATATGTTCTTGCCGTCTTTCTGCTTTGTCTTCTTTCCCTAGATGTGGCTTTCCTTCTGAGCTCTTCATATTCATACACCTAGATTTCCTTTTTCCAAAAGTTTCCTTGATTTTCCTGTATGCAGCGTCTACCTTCCCCAGGACCATACAACCTTCGACAACCTTGCACTTCTCCTTCAGCCATTCTTCCTTAGCCACCTTCCACTTTCCATCCACTTGATTCTTTAATCGCCTGTATTCTTTTCCGCCCTCTTCATTTCTAGCATTCTTGTATTTTCATCGTTCATCAATCAGGTCAAGTATCTCCTGAGTTATCCACTGATTCTTAGTTGATCTTTTCGTCCTTCCTAACATTTCTTCAGCAGCCCTACTGACTTCATTTTTCATGACTCTCCACTCTTCCTCTATTGTGTTTCCTTCATCCGTTTCATGTAGCCCTTGTGCAACATATTCCTTGTAACAATCCCTCACACTCTTTTCTTTCAACTTGTCTAGATCCCATCTTTTTGGATTCTTTCCGTTCTTCAATTTCTTCAACTTCAGATGGCATTTCATGACCCGCAAGTTGTGGTCAGAGTCCGCGTCTACTCCTGGGAAAGTTATGCAATCCAACACCTGGTTTCTGAATCACTGCCTAATCATAATGAATTCTATTTGATACCTTCCAGTGTCTCCAGGTCTCGTCCTCGTATACAGCCGTCGTTTGTGGTGTTTGAACCAAGTACTGTATTGGCAAGGACTAATCAGTGCAGAATTCAACCAACTGACTTCCTCTTTCGTTCCTTTGTCCCAATCCGAATTCTCCTACTGTATTACCTTCTCTTCCTTGGCCTACCACTGCATTCCAGTCTCCCATCACAATTAGATTCTCGTCACCTTTTACATATTGTATTAACTCTTCTATCTCTTCATATATTCATTCGATTTCCTCATCATCCTCTGAAGAGGTTACTGGCCCAAAAGCCAAAATGGTGAGGAGGCGAACCCTTGCACTCCTTGGACTTTACATTCTATTCATAAACCCCTACTTGGGCTTACGGCGCGACGTTACAGAGTTAAGCCTATACTACGGAGGTGACTAGATAGAGAAAAATATTTAAATTAGAAATTATAAGATAGATGTTAAAGTTTACCAAAATCATAGTCGCCTCAAGATCAAATTGAGAAGGAACACGAGAGGGTACCTCACTCTCTATTCCATGATTTCGGCTACGTTCTTTCGGCTTGCTTGAAATATATATTTAAGTTCGAAATGTATGTTTTAGAAAATTAAAGATATATTACTAAAGATTGGAAACTTACCCCTCGAGCTGGCTTTCAAAGACTGTCACATAGTTAAGCTTTAACTACCATTACCTTAAGCTGGTGAACCTCTCGAAGATGGACGAGGCACCACCGCCTCCTTTATCAACACACTCTAGACTGGAGTGATGAATAAGACAACCTGGTCGGAAAATGTGCCAGCATTTATACCCAAGGGGAAAGTTCCAGAAAACTCTGGGGTAATTCCCGACACACCCACAATTCTTAATGGATAATCAAATAAATACCAGAAAATTTCTGATTGGTAGAAAAATAAATGTACAAAATATTTCATTGGCTCACATCTTCGCTTAGTGGGAAGAGATGGTAGTGTTGTAAACATTAACACACCGAAAACAAAGATTAAACAGTGAAGTTTAGTAAACCTTAACATGCAAAATTACTCTACAATTGTAATAGTTCATCGTCACACCAGAGGGCATAATATAAGTTTATAGTAGCGACATCTGGTGAGTAAAGTCCAAACTTCATGCGCTAGTTGTTGCAAGTTTTATATTACAGATAGCATTCTCCAAGGCGCTTCATTTAAATGTGCGGGGCAGGTGTACCTCCGGTCGAGACCTCCCCCCCCCAAAAAAAAAGTTCATCCTCAGTGACAGTTTGAAATTTTGCTTTTTAGAAAAAAATAAGTTGAAATGTACACACATGAAACTTCTTCGTGAAAGTTTATTTGAAAATAATCATGTCGAAAATATGTCTTGAATTTTTCCTGAGTCGTAGTAGTCCGTGATGTACCGTTCAATTTATCTGCAAGAGCGACCGCTGCAGCCGAAACCCGGGTGGGGTCCCCGGACCCTCCAAATACCCTCAGATACATCTCTCCCGCTACCATGAGAGGGGGTAGCCATGGTGATGGTCGCCACAGACCAGATACATAGACACTGCTCCAATATTAAGTAGACGGTTGAGTTACCGCACCTCAGTCCTTGCCGGAAAGAATGATGCTCTAACACGTCTGTATGAATGAGACTGGGCCAGAGCAGGGTGGCCCCTTACCCCACACCAGCTTGATTCGCCAGACGTTGAGACACGACCGCAGATTAAACTAATTTACTGGACGACAGTGGTTTTTTTTATGGAGAGAGCGAGTTCGTTTATATTTAATCTGCAGGTGGAGGATGAGTGCGAGAAATGCAGGCGGGGGAAATGTAATGGCAGCCAGGCAACGGAAAAGTATACACCTTATTCGAGGGGAAGGTTTGTACACAGGTGGAACAATTAAAGGTAACACACTAGGTTAGTGAGACAGAAGACCTCCACTTTTCAATATACAGTTTTAAGGTTCTGAGCTGTTAAGGAAAGAAATAAAACTACTTCTTCATTGCCATAACTTAGAGGCCTATACAGCAAACCAAGAAATTTATACCCGTTTAATTTGGGAAAGATGCACTCTAAAAATTCTCTCAGTGGCTGGATTGCTCACCGAAAGTGACCGGTGTTAAGAAATCCAGAATAATACATGGCCCATGAAATCCGGGTGTAGGCTTGCCTGCCGGTACAAATTTCTTAACCTTGACCTGATCTCTGAACTTTAAATTGGTGGTCCTCCGTCCACGATCATATCTCTCCTCAACTTTTCCATGAGAGGCCGCAAGGTTACTTTTAGCTCCCTTCCACAGATCCCTGATATTATCGGGGCCTATTGTCTCTGGCAATATATCATTTATGGGCCAAAGGTTTGATAACGGCCTGTTAGGTACAAATTTGAACATGAGAGAGGCAGGAGCAAACTTGTGGGACTAATGAACGGCCGAATTTAAAGCAAAACATAGCCTAGAATGATATTCGTGATAAAAAGCTAACAGAGCAGGTCGAAGATGACGAGTAACACTCTCAGCCAGTTATGGTCGAGGTTAATGAGCAAAAGTAGCCACCGGTACTTGGGATATGGATAAATCAAAACAGAGTTTTCGGAATAAGTTAGATGTGAAGGTTTTTGCATTATCAGAAACTATATATTGACAAGGACCAAAAGAAGCAAAGATAGTATTAAGGCAAGTAATGGTAGACTGAGCGGTAGCCAGCTTAGTCGGAAATAACCATGAAAATCTACTGAAGCCATGTACACATACAAGGATGAACTTATTCCTGTTCCTCTTCGATTGAGGGGAAGGTCCGATGTAGTCTATGTACAAAGGCTCCATGGAGCGAGATGCTTGATGGGATGACAATAGACCTAGCATAGTAGACAATGTGGGCTTACAAAGCAAGCAATATTTACAAGCTTCAACCATTTTGCTGATTTCGCCGTCCATACTCTTCCAGATAAACGTTTCTCTGATTTTCTGTCTTGTTTTAAGATGCCTAAATGCACTCTTAATGGGGTCTCATGATAGTATTTGAATATCATGGCCACAAAAACAGCTGGAGCAAATACTTCCATCTTCTGATCGTGCCTCGAAGAGTAGCACAGAACCCCGTTCCTCAGCACATAAGGGACAACATGTTCCCCAGAAGAAAAGGTTTCCATTACAGGAACCAGCACTGGATCTTCCCTTTGAAATTTTTCTATATCATGAAACAACATAGGGGCTTCCTTCAAAATAGCATTAACACAAGAAGGTATCGATATGGAAAGAGAAGAACTTTCCTCCTGTTCACTGGTCTCAACATCACTAGAAAATGTGACATGAATTAAAGCTACCCTAAATAATTGGACATATTTATTGTGTATGGTGAGTTTATCTCCAGCTATCATTCATTGTTCGAATTGCAGATAATTTGTGTGACCAAGAACGTCTGCATATCCAAGACCGTTATCTGCTATTGTTACGTCAGTAGCTTCGACTTTTCTCATTAGGTCAATAAGCAAGTTGATTGTCCGCACGTGCGCATATCTCTCTTGAAGTCAGCGCTGTGCTCTTTTCTCGTTCGCCGCGAAGCGAGTCGTGAAGTTGGCGTGAGTCTGCTCGCCGCTGTCAGTCCTTGATCCGAGCTTCAACATGGTGGACGTTTGCCATCTCGTGAAGAAGACCGTTCAAATAAAAGAACTTGTTGTGGGACAAGTCCTCGATCCCGGAATTACCTAGGTGTTAAAAGGGTTTACCTACAAATTGATGTTTGCTGTGTTCACAATATATTGGCTTATACGTGTGAATGTAAATGAACTGTGAATTGGCAGGTCGCCTAAGAATTGCATTTGTAACTTTTATTTCTGTATTTAGCTGACGGTTACGGGATCGACATTAATATCTCCATCCTGACGTCGCATTGTCTATAGTAAAATCTACATTTAATAGAATTTGAAGCCTCGTCATGTGAATTGCGTTAATGTAGTGTGCCATGAATATATTCTTTCGTGGCCGGATTACTGCTTGTCATATTGTATCCAATGTTGTGTAAAACTAAATGGGGCATTTTTGAGATGCACACAGACATTGTTTCACTATATCTGGACACATGATAATTCTTCCTTGTAAACGACTACAGCTGAGATAAACGATTTTAAAACCCAGGAATTATTCGCTGTTAAAACTAATATCCAAGTAACTGGAATTAATTTTATTCTATTATAGTTGGCATATTGTAACTTTGCTGTGTCTTATACATAGAATTGTTCATTTTATCGGCCTATATTAATTCTAGGATAGATTAAGATAATACTCTGCTCATTTTCCTTCTATGATGTTAAGTTTCTCTAGAAGTCACATAATCTTATATCAGGGATATTACTTGCATTTAAATTTTATTTCACCGGCATAAAGTTAATTGTCAGTTACGCAATTCGTGCATTGTTGTGAACAAGTTACTGCTTCTCTTATCTCACAATCTTGATAGTGACAGATCGTACCGACCGTCTTGTCTTTTGCCGATTGTTACCCGTTGCATTCCGTTCTCTTCTTTTACGCCTTCTTGGTTCGTGGCGGCTTTGATTTGGAGCGTAACGAGCTTTCTTGCTCTGCCTTGCGCAGTTATGTAACGTTCTGTTGTGTTTTGACCTACGTGTTATTATATTTGACATTCTCCTGCCTCACTGTTATGTATGTGGTTTTACGTCCTTATTTTGGTCTGTTCATCCGTTTGGAATTGCTTATATTTCCGATGTGTCTCCCGAGTACCGGCGTCATGATTTTGGGCTTTTAGAGGAAGTCCACCTTTAAACAGATTACTTCATCGTTTGGTAAACAAGCATGATTTTCAGAGATTCTGTTTTGACTGCACCGAAAGTGAAAGAGGTATATAAACTTGTAGATTATGCATTTCATGGTTAATATTTAAGTATTATACCTCCTGATATGTTTCCTTTTTTGTTATTATTTGGGTCGGTCTAATTTATTTAACACCTAACTGATTAAATTCTGAGTGATCATATATGAAATTATGTACATTAAGAAGATACATGATTTAAGGATCCTGTACATTTGTTTGAGTGTGATTATTATGATTTTCAATTTTAATTTAAATTAAATATTTCACTCCTACTTTGATGTGATTTTCATTTGGTACTGATAGTCACATTGACCAGGCAACCCCTCAAGTCTTAATTTAAGATTCTGGCCTTTATTTCCCTTTTCCTGTGTCCTCTTCCACATTTTGTGTTTGTAACTAACTGCACCCAATGTAAGTTGCCCTACGTTTCTGAATTGTTAAGGGTTATTTCACTGTATTCATATCTATGTCCTTGGGCGTTGCAGAAAACATGTGGCTTTGTCTATCTGCGACCACATTTTCGGATCCTCTAATGTGTCGCACGTCAAATTGGAAGGCTGGAATTCTGATAGCCCTACGGGTGATACGTCCGGTACGACGAGGCCTCGCTAACTTAATGCTTGGTTGTCTGTTTCTAATTCAAATTTGACATGCTCCAAATGAAGGCGGAACTTCTCCAAGGTAAACTGGACCGCCAGAAGTTCTAATTCGTTGCTGGAGTTCTTGGTTTCTTGAGCCGATAACGTCCTAGACGCGTAGGCTATAGGCCACCTTCCGAGTTCCGTTTCTTGAAGAAGGACAGCAGCAACAGCAGATGAAGAGGCATCGGTTTGAATGATGAATTTCTTAGATAAATTGGGCATGGCTAATACTGGGGCATTATAAAATGCTAACTTAAGATCTTCGAAAGCAGCTTGCTGCGATGGCCCTCTTTCGAACTTGACACATTTCCTACGGAGTTGGTTTAGATGCGCCGCCCTATTAGCGAAGTTAGGAATAAATTCCCTAAAGAAATTCACCATGTCGATTATCCTAGCAATTCCTTTGACGTCCTTAGGCGACTTCAAGTCGCGAATAGTCTGCGTTCTGGAATGGTCGATAGCAACACCATCAGGTGATACAATATGCCCTAAGGGTGACATATAAGGCTTAGCAAAAGCTACCTCAGATAATATAACCGTCAACCCAGGCTTACGAATGCGATGGAGAACTTCCATCAATTGATCTAAATGTTCTTCATAGGTCTCCGAAAACACGACATCGTTGAGATAATGATGAAATAATTCAAATTTGATGTCGGAGAAGACCCTATCCAGCAGTCTTGTAAGATAATCCACGCCGGTGGGGAGCCTGAATGGTTCGCAGTTGTATTCATACAAATTCCAATCAGTGGCGAAAGCCGTCAGATATCTGGATTCCTCTGCCAGAGGTGCCTGATTATATGCTTGGTTCATTTCTAAGATGTTAAAGAAGTCAGCCTTACAGAGGCATGAAAAACAAGAATGAAGATCAGGAATGGGCACTGATTATAATACGATCTTACGGTTTAAAGCCCTGTAATCAATGACAACCCTGAAACCACCTTGAGTTTCCGGTACAAGAAAAATGGGTGATGAATACGCCGACTTTGAAGGTCGAATAATACCGATCTTTAACATTTGATCGATGATCTCTTTAAGAGCCTTCCGTTTAGGTGGAGATAGCCTATATGGAGGAAATCGTACAGGAATCGAATCCGTTACCTCAGTCTTATATTCAATAAAGTCTGCGACACCAAGGAAAATATTGACACAACCTTCTAATACTTTCAGCCTGGTCCTCAGGTGGATGCCTACGATCTAACGTCATCTCACTCTGGGTAGGCGAAATAGATGAAAATGACACAGAATTAAATTACAAAAGAGAAATAATAATGTTACTACCAAATTTGAACGTGCACAACTTGCTTTGAAGGTCGAGCACTAGACCAGAATGAGACATGAAATCGGCTCCCAATATTACCGGGCAAGACAACTGCTTAGCCACGAACAACTTAATTTCCATGTAAATTTTGAGATATGGACTTTAGCACAAGTGAAGCCTAAAATTTCTAACGGTGACGAATTTGCCCAAACACATTTAGTAGAAGACAACAATAGTCCGGAAATTTAAAACGGGCTTTCAGCTTAGAGTACCATTTCTCGGAAATAATGGAGCTAACGCTTCCTGAATCTAGTAGCGCAGTGACAGGTTCATTATTTACCTCAGTGTTCAGAAATCGCACGAATCCTTGGGTCTCAGAAGCAATTTTAAGGAATCCTCTAGGGCCTTCAAACGATAAAATAGAGGAGGTTTATCCTTGAAGGATTCGTAGCCTATTATATAGGGGCCTGAGCCTCAGGAAGCTGAACATTGTGAGTCAGTCGATGATCCTAGTCACTTCCTATCGCCTGAGTTAGTAGAGGTAGCACTAGAAGTTGAACAAGACGGTGTGCTGTTTAGTGATGTGTAATGTTTTGCTAGATGGGGAAACCGCCCGCACCTAAAGCAGCATTGAGACGAGCCTGCTCCGTTCCTAGTTCCGCTATATTCTACCAAGGGACACATATTCCTAAGGTGTTCAGTCGATCCGCACGCATAACACTTGTGTGTGTGTGTGGAAGGTTCGGCGAGGTGGTGGTCGAGAACTGTTAGATGACGGAGGGGTTCCCTGGCTACTCATAAAGGGTCAGCGTACCTGCTGACACTGGCATTGCCCTTAGTTCGGAAAAGGTTTGAGTTCGGGAAGATGAACATAAGTACGACCTATAAGCAGGAGAATTTCCTTCACAGTGGTTTGCGTAATTTGATCCTCGGGAAAATGAAGAGCGAATGCCCTAGTATAAAATTTAATATCTTGGATATAGTCGGCTAACTTCTCATCCAATCTATGTGCTCTGAAGTAGTACTTCTGTATTATGGATGGCATTGCCCTAGCTGAAATAAATGTTTCCTAAAGATGGACATGACAATCTTCAATAGAACATCGATCAGCTATTGCTTTCACAATGTTGTCCGAGAAGACACCTACATATTATGGGTAAGTAATTTTTATTATTTGAGGATGAGATAGAGCAAAAACTAAAACATCATCTTGAAATTAACTAGGAATGTTGAAAATGATATCACCTCATTAGTTGAATTATTTGAAAATTTGGAGATGCCCTTATCAACATGGCTAAGGGGGTGAGGGCAAGCTACTAAACCCTGGAGAAAAAAATAGGTGACGGCTTTGGAGATTGAGAGATTTCAGACACAGCACTACTCATAAGGAAACGCGGATGTTGTTTTAGAAGTTCAGATGCTTGTTCCGATGGGGCCGTCGTTTCTTATGTAGCCACCGATTTCCTACTCTCAGCAGACCTACAAGTGTCCTCTTGTGTTGTTAAGTTGATAGTTTGAACATGGTTACTTTTAGCACTTGCGGCCCCGGCAACAATTGACCCTATTAGACATGTCAGAGAGGTGTTCGACCAAGTTACTAGCTTCCTTAATATGATCATCCTTCAATTTTAGAGACAATATGTCCCTAGCCCTATTGTAAAAGTGAATTAGTCTAGCTTGAACTATAAAGTTGATTTGTAGAAGAGCCAATTACTTAAATAAACAGCTGACGCTAGTTCAGTGGTATTATTAGTGATAGTGGACAGAGCCTCATCAATGTCCTTCTCTGCAAATACTGGGATACAAATGGAAACTCTAAAGACTCTCTAAGTTGGACAATACCTGCCACAACCGTGCCACCAGACTGGACCCTCCTAATTAGAAGTTCATGAATCCATTCCTCCTTGCGCAGTACCCAGGTGCAAGGACTTCAGGAGAACCAAACATAGTGATAGAGGATCTAACAAAATTTGAAAAATTCGAACAACCAAGAAAAATCTTTAGAGCTCGGTATCGATTTCTATGAGGTGCCGTCAAAATGGGCTTTATCCAGACCCATTTAACCACGCTCTGCTACCACTTTCTCTGGGGATCGTATGGATTACAGAGGTAAAAAGTGCGGGCATAAATGGGTGGATGTTCGAAAATCGAAAGATTGATTTAAAACTTTGAAATTGGCAGTTTTATTCTTTTCTTATACTTTCCTTTTTTTAAACTGAATAATTTGCCAAGTAATTAACAAAAGTTGAGGTACAATTCTAGCCCGAGAGCTTGCGTAACATACTTAGAGAGAGAACAACAATGTACATCATGAGCCAGAAGCTCCTTATTAACAAATTTTACATCAGCGCAACTGCTCCCTTTAACAAACAATCAAGGAGACGGATCTCCCAATTTTTACATCAGAAGAGCACCCTTGCTCTACAAATTTAACCTTAGAAATCTATTTCCAAATTTTACATCTTCCAGGCCTATGAAGGCCACAACGTACATTTAACAAAATCCAACAGTATTCACTATCGTAAAATCTCAACGGTCTAATATCCTTAACATAAAAAGAAATACGTTAATCGGGGGTAACACGTACCCATTTTACGAGGCCTTTGGGTAAAAACAAATGTTTAATATCACTGTCCCAAAAACCAAAATGGTTAGGAGGCGAACTCTTGCACTCCCTGCATAAAACCCTATCAGGGCTTACGGCCCGAAGTTACAGAGGCTGAGCCTATACTACGCAGGTGAATAGATGTACAAAGTTATTTAAGTTAGAGAACTTACAAGATAGATTTTAAGGGTTACAAAATCGTAGTCACCTCAAGGTCAAGTTGAGAGGGAACACGAGGGTGTACCTCACTATCTATTTTCTGATTTCGGCTAAGTTCTTTCAGCTTGATTGAAATTTACATTGTAGAAAATTAAATTTACATTACTACAGATTGGAAACATGCCCCTCGAGCTGGCCTTCAAAGACTATCACATAGTTAAGCTTGAACTGCCATTACCTTAAGCTGGCGGACCTCTCGAAAACAGAGTATGCACATCCGCCTCTTTTATCAACACTCTAGACTAGAGCGATGAATAAGACAACCTGGTCCGAAAATGTGCCAGCATTTATGCCCGAGGGGAAAGTTACAGAAATCTCTGGGCTAAGGCCCGACACACCCCGAACTCTTATTGGATAATCAAATAAAAACCAGAAAATATCTGATTGATAGAAATATAAATGTACAAAATGTGCATTGACCCACACCTTCAGTTTGCGGGGAGAGATGGTAGAAGAAGGAATAAACAAATCACTTTAGTAAACCTTAACATACAAAATTACTCTAAAATTTTAATAGTTCATCCTCACACCAGAGCGCATAACAAAAGTTTATAGTAGCGACAACTATTGAGAAAAGCCCAGAGTTCTTGCGCTAGTTGTTGCAAGTTTGATATTATAAATAGCATTCTCCAGATCCGTCAATGTACTACATAGGGCCTTGAATTAAGATCAGATAAAGATGTGCTGTGAAGTATATGGATTTATTAAGAACTAATGCCTCAGCTGTGGTTCTAAGAGCTATCCGTGTTGTGTTTGTATGTGATGTCCATGTAGTGTTGTTATCTTGCGGCTACAATCTGTTACAAGCGATATTAAGTTCATATTTTTACTATATTTGTCTACCCTAAGTGTCCGACATCTTGTTTTCCTACAATCAATCCATAGAAAGCACTAGTTAGAGGGGCAATTTATTATTCTTTTTTTCTATCAATCATACTGCCCTAAATGTCGGCCATTTTACACAGCCATGGAAACCATGATGCAGATGTGAACTCTACCCTACATTTTATGCGTTGCCTAGGCCACAGAGTTTAAAATGTTTATTTACACCTTCTGCCCTTACTTAGTCAGCCATCTTTAGGGCGGGGTCGACGTTGCTTCACGTCCGTAGGTTTTAACTTAAAGTGCCCTACACGTGTCCCCCGGGTGGTGTTAAGAAAGCAACACAACTGGCTGCCAGACAATCTTTCCAGATCTCCTGGCTACACGACAAATACGTACCAAACTGAATAAGAAGATGACCCAACACTATATCAAAAGCCTTTTGCAGGGCCAAACATCTAGAAAACTTGGACCAAATATTAAAATAAGTCAACTAAATATTGAGGGCATTAGTAGAACCAAATGTCAAATCTTACAAAAGATGTTGGTGAAGCATAATATCGATGTGGTTGCCTTACAGGAAACTCATGCAGATAATGAAGATCAACTTTGTTTTAGGGGGAAGATACCAGGATATGACATCATTGGCGCAACATATCATCATGCCTATGGAGTAGCCACATACGTCTGGAATGATATAGAAAATGCCCATCTGCTATCAACTTCCACGAATGTCAATATTCACTCAGTGACAATCAAAATTGGGGAACTAATCAAATGTAATATCTACAAAACACCAAGCTCCCCTTGGCCAATCCAAGTTCTCCAGACGTACCAACATCCTGCAGTCTTTGTAGGGGACTTTAACAGTCACCACACGCAATGGCGATATAGAGTATCTGATACGAATGGTGAGACTTTAGTAAACTGGGCAGATGAAAATAATATCCATTTTATTTTTTATGCTAAAGACCGTAGTTCCTTCCGGTCAGGACGTTGGAAACAGGAATACGACCCAGACTTATGCTTTGTCACAGCTGATGATAAACATCACCTTGTCAGCACTACCCGCAACATTCTACCAGATTTCCCTCATAGCCAACATCGTCTAGCTATAGTAGAAATTGGTACAAATATCCCATTGATAACCTCAATCCCACGACGCAGATGGAATCTACAAAAAGCTGATTGGAACGCCTTCTCCGTAAACCGTGATAAATGTCTGGGCTGGATCCCACCATCTGCTGATAACTATAACAGGTTTGTTGGAGCCGTTATCTGTACAGCGAAAAAGCACACACCCCGAGGATATCGTAAAGAATATATTCCAGGCTGGGACCGGAAATGCGAAGAACTCTATAACGTTTTTCAAAGTAGTGGTGACAGAGAAATAGCAGATGAACTGATACATAATCTGGATGATGCACGCCGACAGAAGTGGATAGACAATACTCAGAAAATCGATTTCAAAGTATCTAGCCGAAAAGCATGGTCTCTTCTACGAAAATTAGGAGGAGCTAGTCGTATCGTACGAGAAGATAGTCTCGTAAAACCCAACAACATTGCTTCACACATTGTTAAAACTTCTAAAGGAACAAATCATCGCGCGACTACAACCAATATTAAACAGGAACTAAAAAACTAAAAGCTAGAGCTGGCTCTACGACAGAATACTCACATGACATCACCCCCGAAGAGGTTGCAGCTGCAATAAAGGACGTAAAATCCGGTAAAGCTCCTAGCTTTGATGGCATACTCCCCGAGTTTCTCATGAAATCTGGAAAATATATGAGGACATGGCTAGCAATATTCTTCACCTCAATGCTAAAAACAGGAAATGCACCTCAAGAGCTTAAACGTGCCAAGATAATTGCTCTCCTTAAACCAGGAAAACGTGCAGATCTTGTGCAAAGCTACCGTCCAATTGCATTACTTAGTGTTATATACACTGACTGACAGAGCAAATGCAACACCAAGAAGGAGTGGTTCGAAAGGGATGAAAGTTGGGGAAAAAACACAGACGGCACGGACGAATAATTGATGTTTATTTCAAACCGATATGCAGGTTACACAATGCGCACGGCATCGACTCAGTAGGATGTAGGACCACCGCGAGCGGCGATGTACGCAGAAACACGTCGAGGTACAGAGTCAATAAGAGTGCGGATGGTGTCCTGAGGGATGGTTCTCCATTCTCTGTCAACCATTTGCCACAGTTGGTCGTCCGTACGAGGCTGGGACAGAGTTTGCAAACGGCGTCCAATGAGATCCCACACGTGTTCGATTGGTGAGAGATCCGGAGAGTACGCTGGCCACGGAAGCATCTGTACACCTCGTAGAGCCTGTTGGGAGATGCGAGCAGTGTGTGGGCGGGCATTATCCTGCTGAAACAGAGCATTGGGCAGCCCCTGAAGGTACGGGAGTGCCACCGGCCGCAGCACATGCTGCACGTAGCGGTGGGCATTTAACGTGCCTTGAATACGCACTAGAGGTGACGTGGAATCATACGCAATAGCGCCCCAAACCATGATGCCGCGTTGTCTAGCGGTAGGGCGCTCCAAGTCGCTCTAGCCCGGCACCATGCCAGGCGTGCACGTCTATGCTGTGGAGTCAATGGTAGTCTTCTGAGCGGACGCCGGGAGTGCAGGCCTCCTTCAACCAATCGACGGGAAATTGTTCTGGTCGATATTGGAACAGCGAGGGTGTCTTGCACATGCTGAAGAATGGCGGTTGACGTGGCGTGCGGGGCTGCCACCGCTTGGCGGCGGATGCGCCGATCCTCGCGTGCTGACGTCACTCGGGCTGCGCCTGGACCCCTCGCACGTGCCACATGTCCCTGCGCCAACCATCTTCGCCACAGGCGCTGCACCGTGGACACATCCCTATAGGTATCGGCTGCGATTTGACGAAGCAACCAACCTGCCCTTCTCAGCCCGATCACCATACCCCTCGTAAAGTCGTCTGTCTGCTGGAAATGCCTCGGTTGACGGCGGCCTGGACATTCTTAGCTATACACGTGTCCTGTGGCACACGACAACACGTTCTACAATGACTGTTGGCTGAGAAATCACGGTACGAAGTGGGCCATTCGCCAACGCCTTGTCCCATTTATCGTTCGCTACATGCGCAGCACAGCGGCGCATTTCACATCATGAGCATACCTCAGTGACGTCAGTCTACCCTGCAATTGGCATAAAGTTCTGACCACTCCTTCTTGGTGTTGCATTTGCTCTGTCAGTCAGTGTATAAACTCTTGGAACGAGTACTGATTAATAGGATTGGCCAAACAATACTTTCGGCGATCCCTGTAGAACAAGCTGGCTTTCGTCCCAACCGAAGTTGCGCAGATCAAGTTTTGGCACTCACATCACATATTGAAGCAGGCTTTCAGAAGATGATGAAAACATCTGTGGCTTTCATTGATTTATCAGCAGCCTATGATACCGTCTGGCGGCAAGGCCTACTCTACAAGCTGATGAAGATCATTCCATGCCAACAAATTACGAAGCTTATTGATAACATGATTGGAAACAGAGGATTTCAGGTTATTATGGGAAACAAAACCAGTGGCCAGAAATTCCTCCAAAATGGTCTCCCTCAAGGTTCTGTTCTAGCCCCACTGTTCTTTAGCCTTTACATTGTTGATATGCCAGAAACTGTCAGCAAAATGTTTGGATATGCTGATGATTGGGCCATTGCAACTAGGCACACTCACTTCGAACACATGGAATAAACTCTAACATCTGATTTGTCTGTGCTTGCAGAGTATTTTCGTAAATGGAGGCTTCGACCTAATGCATCAAGAACAGAGGTGACTTGCTTCCATCTCAACAACAGACAGTCCAGTAGGACTCTGGAAGTCTACTTTGATGGTACACAACTTACCCACAATACGGAACCAACATATCTGGGAGTCACGCTAGACAGGACCCTGTCGTTTAAACCACATCTCACAAAAACTGCTGCAAAACTAATAACAAGAAACAACATCATACAAAAGCTTTGTGGAACCACGTGCGGATCATCCGCCACAACTCTGCGGACGTCTGCGTTGAGCTAGGTATATTCTGCGGCGGAGTACTGGGCACCAGTATGGTTGAACAGCGCCCATACTAACAAAGTTGATGTCCAGCTTAATAGTACTATGCACATTATTACAGAAACAATCAGGTCTGCTCCCACCATCTGGCTGCCTGTCCTAAGTAACATACCACCCCCTAACCTGCGAAGGAAAGTAGCCTTGATCAGAGAATACAACAAGATCCTAGCAAACCCTGGACTACGTTTACACTCTGACATCTCAGACCTCAAAATCAAACGACTTCGTTCGAGACATCCACCTCTTGCAGCCGAGATCAATCACATCGGGTTCAACATCCTGGAGGGAAGAATGGATGCGAAATGCTCCAGCTACATGCTTGGAAATGCCATGCATTGATAAGACAGGTCCAGGGTTTGATCAACCCCGCAAGGTATGGTCAATGCTCAACCGACTCAGGACGGGACACGGAAGATGTGGGGATTCACTTTTTAAATGGCGAATGCTCTCCTCGCCGCTATGCGACTGTGGTGCACCGCGACAAACTATTAAACACATCAGGGAGAAATGCAGCATCAGAGCATATGGAGGGCCATATGAAGACTTCTTGATGGCAACCCCAAAATGTATTGAGTACATACAAGATCTAGATATTTGTTTGTAGATTAGTTCATTCGTTATTTTTGTTCATTTGTAATAACGTATTTGTATGCCATACGCTAAATAAATAATCCAGATTCGTTTTATTTATAGCATTGAATTCAACTGGGAATCTTAAAAAAGAAATCACATCATTAGTTGAATTAATTGAAAATTTGGAGATGCCCTTAAGCAACATGGCTGTGGGGTGGTGTAAGCTGCTAAAACTAGGCGAAATAATAGGGGACGGCATTGGAGGTTGAGAGTTTTCAAAGACTACATTACTGATAAAGAAGGGTGGAAGTTGTTTTAAATGAACAGACCCTTGTTCCAATGGGGCAGATATTTGTTTAGTAACTGCCGACTTCCTACTCTCAGCAGACCTAACAGAGTCAAGTTTACAGTTGGAACATTGTTACTTTTAGCACGAGCGGCGCCGGACAACAATCGACTAACGCTATTAGACATGTCGGAATGGTGTCCCAATAAATTACTAGCTTCCATTGCATGCTCGTCCTTCAATTTCAGAAACAATTGGTCGCTAGCCCTATTGTAAAAATGGAATAATCTAGCTTCAACACGCTTAAGCTAATTGGTAGACGGGTCACTTACTTCAAAGAAACTTACAACGGACGCTAGCTCGGTGGTATTATCAGTGATGGTGGACAGAGCTTCATCAAAATATTTCTCCCCAAATACCGGGATACAAATGGGAAATACTAGAGATTCCTTAAGTTTGTCAATACCTACCACAACCGTGCCACCAGACTGGTCCTTCCTAATCAGAAGTTCATAAATTAATTCCTCCTTGCGCAAATATCCAGGTGCAAGGACTTCCCCAGAACTAGACATAGTGATAGGAAGGCTGACAAAATTTGGAAAATTCCAGCAACCAAAAAACAAATTACAGTTCGGTGTTGATTTGTATGAGATGCCGTCAAAAGAGGCTTCATGCAGACCCATTCAACAACGCTCTGCTACCACTTGTTCCTGGGATTCTGTGGAACGTAGAGGTAAAAGAAGGTGTGGACATGAACTTTAAAATTGGAGATATATTTCTTTCTCATCTATTTTTTCCTTTCCAAATTCTAAATTTTACACTTTGCTAAGCAAATAATAATTCAGGTACAGAACTAGCTCGTTACCTTGGGTATAATGTTGGAAAAATCGGATAACAACAGTTTAACAAGCTCCCTAATTACAATGTTTACATGAGCGCTACTGTTCCTTTCAATCAACAGTCAATGAGACGCTTCTCCCAACTTCTACATCAGTGGAAAAGCTTCCTTGCCCTACAAACTCACATTTTAGTAGAATATTTCCAGGCCCATCGAGGTACAACCTACATGTAACAAAATTAAACTACTCACTGTCCTAACTGCTCAAAATTCTTATTGCCTAAAAAGTAGATTTGATTTCCTTATTTTTCATCAACAGAGTTAGTAATTCTCCAATTACAGATATTATACATTCAAATAATAACAATATTAACAGCATGTACTACTACTAACTATAACTAAGCAATATATAAACTATACATATTTACAAAACACAATGGGAAGAGAAAATAACTTGAAAGCAGAAAAGTGTTCACATATTTGAAATGACCGAAGGAAGGAAGTATAACTTTCAGTTACCAAAAGCGCAGAACAAGATACAAGGAACACTCTCTCTATGAGGCGTCCATAAGATGTCTGCGAATTTCAATAGCTGACGAGTGAAATACATCCACCATCCCGCTAATTTCACTCAGGGATCTTAGGGTCCGCATAAACCAAGAGTTCCTGTGTGATTCCGTTCTGCAATTGGGTAAGTGAAAGGTGACAGCTTGTCGGATGTTGCGGGAAGGAACATGAATTGGTAGCAACTGGAGTAAATATGGACAGTCAAGGAAATTACCGATACATTTGGGTAAGAAACGTGCGTTGACAAACGCGCGCCTGGTTATAACAGAATAAATACACATGTTTGTACAAAATAGATCATGATCTGCCGATGACAGCTTGATACCCAAACTCTTTTTACTGATCCATTTTGAGAATCTGATCTGTAAATGCTCTAAGGCATTAACTAAGTATTGTTGTGAGGGGATGCACACTTCAGAGCAGTATTCCAGACTAGATCGTATAAGCGATAAATACAGGGTTGTCAATGAGACGACAGATTTAAAACTCTTGCAATTTATTTTGAAGAAGCCTAACGTTTTAACTGCCTTGTTAAGGATATATAACACATGCTCATTGAAAGATAGACCATTTGATTACTAAAAATAATACCAAGATTGTTAAATTTATTAACACGCTTCACTTCTTGATCCTTTATATGATAATTGAATACATTATCTTGCGATTTTTTCCTGAAGGATATTGCACTGCACATTGAAATATTTAGGGTTAAATGCCAAGTTTTGCACCGATCACTAATATTATTTATATCAGACTGTAACAATTCACAGTCACTCATCTTTTCAATTATCTTGTAGAGTTTAAAAACCGGGCAAGTTGGCCATGCGTTTAGGAGTGCGCAGCTGTGAGCTCGCATCCGGGAGGTAGTGGGTTCGAATCCCACTGTCGGCAGCCCTGAAGATGGTTTTCCGTGTTTCCCATTTTCACACCAGGCAAATGTTGGGGCTGTACCTTAATTAAGGCCACGGCCGCTTCCTTCCCATTTCTAGGCCTTTCCCGTCCCATCGTCGCGATAAGGCCTATCGTGTCGGTGCGACGTAAAGCAAGAAAGCAAAAAATAGCAGTAGAGTTGAAGATCGTCAGGATAGAGCAAGTAGTTGCTCGAATGGATTTGTGATGGCATATCATTAACAAAATAGAAGGAAACACAAAGGTCCCAGTAGTGAACCTTTTGGAACGCCAGACATAGGCTGATAAGGACGAGAAATGATACCCTCGTATTTTACTGAATACATCCTGTCGTAATTAAAGCATTTAAGCAATTCAAGCAAGCTTCCATGAATGCCATATGCTGACAACTTAGTCAAAAGGCACATTATGCTGCACAGAGTAGAAAGCCTTGGAAAAGTCCGTGTACACGGCATCAACCTGCTTGCAATTGTCCAAAGCGCTAGATATGAAGTGGGAATACACAGCAAGATTGGTGGTAGTTGAGCGTTTCTGAACAAAACCATGCTGGTTAATATTAATTAAAGGACTGATTGCACTGTACATGGCTTTGTACACGACTCTTTTCGCTACTTTGGAAATGAGTGAAAGAAGAACTACTGGTCTGTAATTGACAAATAATGATCTGTCACCTTTCTTAAAGACTGGTATAACATACCCGTTCTTCCATTCGAACGGGAAATTGCCTGTGCGAAGAGACCAGTTGATTATCGTGGCTAGTTGGGTTGCCAGCTCCTCTGCACGCTCACGTAACACAAGTCCTGGAATGTGATCTGGACCACATGACTTATTCGTATCCATAGACTTCAAGATGTTGCAGACCTCCGATGAAATGAATGATGTTAACTGTAACAGGGGTAACAAGTACCCATTCTATGTGGCCTTTGGTCAAAGTGAAAGGTTCAAGTTACTGGCCGAAAATCAAAATGGTAAGGAGGCGAATACTTGCAGTCCTTGAAATTTATATGTTATCCTTAAAACCTTATTTGGGCTTATGGTCCGACGTTTCAGAGGCTAAGCCTATACTACGGAGGTGACTAGATGTAGAAAAATATTTTTAAGTTACAGAAATGGTTGATGGATTTTAACGGTTACAAAATGATAATCACCTCAATATCAAGTCTATATTCTCTGATTTTGGATAAGATCTTTTGACTTGTTTGAAATTTACATTTAAAGTTTGAAATTTACATTTGAGGAAATAAAAGTTATATTACTAATATTTGAAACTTTCCCCTCGTGCTAGCTCTCAAAGACCATCACACAGTTAAGCTGAAACTGCCATTACCTTGAGCTGGTGGACCTCCCGAAGATGGACGAGGGAGTTCCCCCGGCCTCCGTTACGTACACACTCTAGACTGGAGCAATCAGAAAAGACAACATGGCTCATAAGCCCTCGGCTTTTATATCGGAGAGGATAGTTCCAGACACCTCTGAACCAAGACCCTGTTAAATAAATATCAGAAGATTTTTGATTGGTCGATAAATAAATATAAAAAGTTTTCACTGGCCAACGCTGTAAGTTTGTGGGAAGAGGTAGAAGTGTTGATAAATTTTCAAAATCAAAAACAAATACTAAATATTCCAGTTTAGGAAACTTTAGCACACCAAATTGTTTCGAATTTCAGTAGTACATCTTCACCCCAGTGGGCGCAACGTAAGTCGATAGTAGTGATATCTGTCGAGAAATGTTCACATAATTTCCAAAATGATTTTCAGCTTTAATGGTCTAGATGGCCTTCTACAAGGCGCTAGTATTAAATACACGGGTAGGGTGTACCTCCGGTACAGTAACCATGCCATGGATCTGTTACGTTCTACCTCACCAGTAGGTGCGAGATGTGTCGCACATGTGGATTTGACTCTGTTTTATGACCTGATGCTCTTCCCGGCGTCAAGCCTACGTGATGTGATGTAATGAATATTGGGTGTTGGTAGTGCTGGGGCAAACACAAATACCCAGTCCCCGAGCGTGAACGAAGACCAACTACTAAATTATCAGACTTCAATGCATACAGTGGCGGCCCTTGATCATTTCCGCTAAAGGGGCCCGATTTAGAGTTTTTGGCCATAAATGTTTGATTGAGGCAGGCATTTTTGGAACATAGGTTTCTATATTGTACTGTACTGTACTGTACCACAAAACCTCAAAAGCAGAGTACCTATAGCAAAATATATCGGCTTAATTACATGCACTAAAGAGTTAATAATGAAGAAATAGAAGTGAACTCACCAAATGGCACATTACTTATACAGCGGTTGAGCACGCCTACATTCTTCTGACTGGCAAACATTTCAGTGACTGTGTTTTTGAAGTTGGGCATTTCACCAGTTCCCTCCTTATGAACTGAACAAACTGTAATGGAGTTTGAATGACTACTCGCCATGGTACTATGTTGTCTCCATTACATTCATGCGTTCATATCATTTGTCTGCATCTCCGTGAGTTCAATATCGTGACTGTATGGCCTTTCCATTAATTTGCTGATGGTGAGCCATCTAGTGGTGGATTTAGTACTCAAAATTCGAAGTAACTAGTTGGTGCTGCTATCTGGCCGCCAAAAGATAAGCTTGCTCGGCCGTGAACGGTGGCTCTAACAATCAACGTGGGCAGTTGTTCTAATTCTTGGCTTTTAACTGGAAGACGCGTTGAGCTAATCTCTGCTGGTCGTGCTTTAAGGATACAAATTATCTTACAAGAAGGGAAGATGGTGTGGACATTTGACACCGGCTGATGGATTCTCCATCTGGCATAAGTGCCGAAGATGTGGTTTGTTTCTTGAATGATTTAATTTCTCGTAAACACCGACATCGTAATTAGCTTCATTGGATGTCATGACTGTTTTAACCTGAAGGACTAGTCCTGTTATTTTATGATGTTAAGACTCTGAGTACTTAAGTCTACGATATGTGAGAATTTCTAAATGTGATTTTTGGGTCATTTGTGGTTTAAAAAATTTAGAGTATAAAACAGGTCATCGTCGTTAACTTGTAATGTGAAAAAGTTTGGGGTTTCAATTTAATTTAAGAAGATAATTATGTGTTAATTCTAGCTTCTGCATTCAGTTATATTAGGTTTCGTGCACGAAAGGAATAATTATGTTCAAGGAGCTCTGACAAGATGGTGTACGAATTAATTTTATAACCTTAAAAGCCTGGTTTTATTTCATTTCCTGTTTTAAAACATAATCAAATATTTATTATTTAAAATATTTTCAAGCCATTTCGGGCTAGTAAAAGAAAAACTAGTGGTTTAAATGAAAGCTTATCTAATGACTTACTCGGTACATCGAGTCCTCATTTGATCATGGCGGTCGTCTTGTGTAACACAGCGGTGTAATAGAATGCAAACGCAATGGGGGCGTTGCTGTGTTGAATCTGACATTTGAGTATCAGCTTATTATTGTGGTCTTGACATTCATCTGAATTGGGAATTTTTTGCGTGCATGGGGATGATTTCTGCTGTGTTTGACTTACTCATTCGATTTTAGTTATCGTCTCTGGGCGATATTGAATTATTTTATCCTACTTCTGGATTTTATTGCTTGTTCTTGAATTATTTCTTCCGATTTCTGATATAGTGTGTTTTGTGGGTTCTGACTGTCTTCACGCAACCTTCGAAAACCGAAATAGTCCATTAGATAGGTTTTCATCTTCCATTCTGTAATGGTTGATTCAATTATTTAATTTTCATTTGAACCACGTTTAATTATTCTAAAAAGGTTCTCTGCTTTCATTCAATAATTGTTGGTGTAAGAATTTAATTTTCAACTGGGTTATTTAATTGATCAGAATGGTATTCAGTATTTTATCGTATAATTAAATGTAAAAGAAAATTAATTTTTGAGGTCGGTAAATTATAAATGTTTTGAATTATTAAAGTTTTCTTCAATTATTGACGAATTATTATTTCAGTCAATTAATTAATTAATTAATTAAGCTTATTTTAAGTTGATTCGCTTGGCCTCTTTTGTCCAGAACTTCCTCAATCAGCAACGGCCTTTTGTTGGGATAATTTGTAAGTATTTCTTTTTAATTTGCTTATTTTATCCCTGGTCGTGCTAACACTCTTGACTTTTACCTTATGTTGTGAGAGTGTAGGTGTGTGTTTGGTAGCAGAGCGAGTTTTTTTGTACAGCTACGTTCTGATATCTTGTAGAGGCATATTTTCCCTGTTTGTTTCTTGTGGCTGATGGTTATTTCACCGGGTCACAAGTATAAACTTGGCTGGAATAATAAGTGGATTTGAGGATAGAATTTTAAGTGAGTGAATTCAGTCTGTTTTGACCCATATTATTCAAAGATAATTATTGATCCATTTTACTGTGCTGAAACTTTGCTCTGCTTTCGCTGTTGAAACTGACGTAGTTAGTGCAATTTGTAGTTTTATGTACCTCAGAGAACGATTCTTCAGAGGAATGCTTCATGGAGGATGTGTACAAATCACAGCCGGAACGAATATTTTTAAACCGGGCGAGTTGGCCGTGCCCGTAGAGGCGCGCGGCTGTGAGCTTGCATCCGGGAGATAGTAGGTTCGAATCCCACTATCGGCAGCCCTGAAAATGGTTTTCCGTGGTTTCCCATTTTCACACCAGGCAAATGCTGGGGCTGTACCTTAATTAAGGCCACGGCCGCTTCCTTCCGACTCCTAGGCCTTTCCTATCCCATCGTCGCCATAAGACCTATCTGTGTCGGTGCGACGTAAAGCCCCTAGCAAAAAAAATAATATTTTTAAAGGTATCATTGCGTTAAATCTCTCAAAGTTCATTTCTCAATTTCTCTTGGTAAATAAATGGACTGCAGCTTAATGAAAATGTATTGACTAAATTCTTTGGGAAAATTTCTCTGAACGTAGGGAACATTTCGGAACAAAATTTGGAAACTACTTAATATACGCGACTGTTTTAATAGGTCTTTCATTTGGTTGATCACTAGTTGGCATCTACAGTCAGATTTAAACCAGAACTGTATTTAGAGCTTTTTGTTGCTGGAGTAGAACATTCATTTTCATCTACCTGATACCTTTCATTGTTTTCTCTTATTTCTGAAACAGCTGATTCAAAACGTGGTAATGGGTTGGACATGGTAACTGCTTTGGCACTCTGCGTCGCAATCGTATTATACACAATATCAGTAGTATAATAGGGGGATTCTGCTGCATCCTCCTCCCGCGGCGCGGGAAATTTGAATTCTGGCGGGAAATTTGAATTTTTGGCGGGAAATTTGAATTTTGGCGCGAGATTTGAATTTGTAAACAAAGCCACGTGCTTTTTGACAGCTGTCATCGACAACAACGCATCGCTAACCTCACTGCTGCCATCTTGACGGGCCTAAACCTCAGTAGTGCCAACTTAACCTAACTAGCGTGAGGTAAACAAAGCCACGTGTTTTTTGACAGCCACGTGCTTTTTGACAGACAACAACGCATCGCTAACCTCAGTACTGTAATCTTCACGGGCCTAAACCTTAGTGGTACCAACTTAACCTCACTAGCGCGTGGTAAACAAAGCCACGTGCTTTTTTGACAGCTGTCATCCGCCATCTTTAAACTACAGAGAACTGTGCTGCCCTCTTTAGATGTAAAATTCGTCACCTGTCATCGGCAGTGCTGCCATCTTGGCGGGCCTAAACCTTAGTGCTACCAACTTAACCTCACTAGCGTGAGATAAACAAATCCACGTGCAGCTGTCATCCGCCATCTTTAAACCACAGAGCACCGTGCTGCCCTCTTTATCGCAGTAACTGCAAATTCGTCACCTGTCATCCGCAGTGCTGCCATCCTAACGGGCCTAAACCTTAGTGCTACCAACTTAACCTCACTAGCGCGAGATTAGAATCAGTAAACAAATCCACGTGCTTTTTGACAGCTGTCATCTGCCATCTTTAATCTATAGAGCACAGTGGTGCTCTCTTTAGCTACTTACCTTTGAAATGTGGTGGCGGATAATTTGAAAAATGCTTTTTGACAGCAGCCATCTTTGAGCACCGTGCTGCCCTCTTTAGCTAGATACCTGTGGTGGCAGGCAATTCCACATGACAGCAGCCATCTTTAATCGAGAGAGCACCGTGCTGCCCTCTATTTGGTGGCGGCAATTTGAAAAATCTACATGCTCTTGTTTGGAAACAAAATCACGCGCTTTTTTGACAGCCGTCATCCGCCATCTTTAATCAACAGAGCACAGTGCTGCCCTCTTTAGCTAGATACCTTTGAAATGTGGTGGCGGCAAATTCCACGTGCTCTTGTTTGGAAACAAAGCTATGTGCTTTTTTGACAGCTGACATCCGCCATCTTTAATCTATAGAGCACAGTGCTGCCCTCTTTAGCTACTTACCTTTGAAATGTGGTACGTCACAGCTGTCATCCGCAGTGCTGCCATCTTAACGGGCCTAAACCTTAGTGCTACCAACTTAACCTTACTAGCGCGAGATTTGAATCGGTAAACAAATCCACATGCTTTTTTGACAGCTGTCATCCACCATCTTTAATCCATAGAGCACAGTGGTGCCCTCTTTAGCTACTTACCTTTGAAATGTGGTGGCGGATAATTTGAAAAATGCTTTTTGATAGCAGCCATCTTTGAGCACCGTGCTGCCCTCTTTAGCTAGATACCTGTGGTGGCAGGCAATTCCACGTGACAGCAGCCATCTTTAATCAAGAAGGCACCGTGCTGCCCTCTTTGTGGCGGTGGCAAATTCCACGTGCTTTACAAACTCAAGAGCTTTTTTCTGACAGCTGTCATCCGCCATCTTGCATCACAAACCTCAGTGCTGCGATCTTTAGCTAGTTACCTTTGAAATGTGATGACGGCAATTTGAAAAATTCTATGTGCTCTTGTTTAGTAAACAAAGCCACGTGCTTTCTTTGACAGCTGTCATCCACCATCTTTAATCAATAGAGCACTGTTCTGCTATCATGCGGGCAATTTCGTCAGCTGTCATGCGCCATATTTAATCTACAGAGCACCATGCTGCCCTCTATGTAGTAGCGGGCAATTTGAAAAGTTCTGTTAGCGGTCATCCGCCATCTTTAATCATGAGAGCACCGTGCTGCCATCTTTAGCTATATACCTTTGAAATGTGGTGGCGGCAAATTCTATGTGCTATTGTTTAGTAAACAAAGCCACGTGCTTTTTTTGACAGCTGTCATCCACCACCTTTAATCAATAGAGCACTGTGCTGCTATCATGCGGGCAATTTCGTCAGCTGTCATCCGCCATCTTTAATCTACAGAGCACGGTGCTGCTCTCTGTAGTAGCGGATAATCTGAAAAGTTCTGTTAGATGTCATACGCCATCTTTGAGCACCGTGCTGCCATCTTTAGCTAGATACCTTTGAACTGTGGTGGCGGCAAATTCCACGTGCTCTTGTTTAGTAAACAAACTCACGCGCTTTTTGTCAGCTGTCATCCGTCATCTTTAATCTATAGAGCTCAGTGCTACACTCTTTAGTTGAAATATGGTGGCGGATAATTTAAAAAGAAAAATTCTACATCAGCCATCTCTCGACGCTAATTGCACAAGATGGTGGCTATACATGACTCCTTAAAGGTGCTTAGGCCAGATGGCCGCTATACATAGGTTCTTATGAGATGCCCTTGGGATGCTTGCGCAAGATGGCGGTTATACAAGGCTACTTATGAGACACCCTAGAGATGCTTGCGCAAGATGGCGGTTGCTCTTATGAGGCGGCTTAAGGATCCTTGCACAAGATGGCTAGAGATGCCCTAAGGATGCTTGCGCAAGATGGCGGACGCAAGATGGCGGCTATACACGACTCCTTATGAGACGCCTTAAGGGTGCTTGCGCAAGATGGCTGTTGCTCTTATGAAGAAAGCTAGCTTAGAGGCTAACGTGCCGTGCTAGTTCGATTCATTAAATTTGGGGCTTAAATGCATAATGTTAAATAACTCGAAAACGGTGCATCGTAGAGCAAAACGGACAAAATTTTTCTACCCAATACCTCGGTTCGCAGTATGGGGAACATGATATCATAAGAAAAACATAGTCTAATGATGAGATCAACGGTTCGGTTCTAACTGAGGCCCTTTGGCATTAGCTCTGTTTCAGCTTGTAATGAAGCAAGTCTTCGTAACATGATCAGGTCTAGCTATGGTAGAGAGTATAACGTACCGTGCAGGTTCGATTCATTACATTTGGGGCTCAAATGCAAAATGTTAAATATCTCGGAAACGGACAAAATTTTTCTACCTGATACCTAGGTTTGCAGTATCAGGAACATGATAGCATAAGAAAAACATAGTCTAATGATGAGATCGACTGTTTGATTCCTACTTAGGCCCTTTGGCACTGGCAGCTATCTATTTCTAAAAGATGGCGGCTATACATAGCTTCTTATGAGACAGCTTAAGAGCGATTGCACAAGATGACTGCTGCTCTTATGAGACGCCCTAGGGGTGCTTGCGGGAGGTAGCAGCGACAAGACGATGACTATACACAGCTGCTTATGATACGGCCAAGAGGTGCTTACACAAGATGGTGGCTGTTCTGATGAAGAAAGCTAGCTTTGCATCGTTCAGGTATTTTTACAGCACTAAACCTCATACCTATGAAATGTGGTGGTGGGTAATTTGAAACATTCGACGTGCTTTTTCATAAGCTGTTAAGGCCTCCTCTTATGTCAAGGCATAGCTCTATCGAACAAGTTTAAACCTGCATCGGAATAGCTAGAGTAAGCACGTGCTGCAGTGATGACGTCATTAAGCATGTTTAGACTTGCAAATCACAGAAGAAACGTAACAAGGCTGGAATCGAAAACTGCACTCTATGCCGTTAACTTTATCATGTGATCGGAACATTGATTGAAGTGTTTAGAACACTAAATAAGTAGAACCGAACACTGTACTCGATACAACATGTGTTTAGAACATGTCAGGGGATACCTTTGTTCTAAGAAGATTAGTTTACCGCACATTCCTTGTAGGGCTAATAGTCTAAGGGGCTAATGGGCAAAAGGGCTAAAGGGCTAAAGGGCTAAAGGGCTAAAGGAGCAACAACCTCATCGATCGCTATCAGCAAGAACGCTTGTACTTTGTTAAGTGTAGAAAATTAATCTTTATTTTAAATGGTTTCATGTTCAGAACAAGGAATGGAACCTAGGGGTTACGTCTTACCTAATAAAATCCCCGAGGTGCGATGAGTTACATTTTTCGAACTAGTGTTTGGAACACTGAACTTTTCAAGATGATAGCAGAGAGTTTAGCAATGTTCTGTTGTTGGATTATAAATTCCGCGCTACAACATGCATAAGGTGGCAGCCTTGAGGTTTACCGCCGTAAAGATGACAAGAGTGAGGTTAACAATGTTCCGTTGTTGGATTTTAAATTCCGCGCTATAACATGCATAAGGTGGCAGCCTTGAGGTTTACCGCCGTAAAGATGGCAGCAGTGAGGTTAGCGACGCTCTATTGTCCTTCAAGGTGAGGTTAGGGTTCGTCAAGAAGACAGCTGTCAAAAAAGCACGTGGCTATGTTTACCAAACAAGAGCACGTGGTCGTGACGTCACGGTCACGTAGTATGCTGCCTCAGCATGCTAAGTTCAATGTCTACACCTACGTAGTAAACATTCTGCTATGTTCACAAGATTTTTTACACATTACTATTCTTTATGCTTTAAGTTCATGCACATAGGCTATGCTAAGATAGCAGCACAAACACATGCGAACTTTGTAAATTCTAATGGAATAAGTTTAGTACTGCGTGCATCATGGATACATGATGTGTACACGCATTTAAACATAGCTATACTTAATGCTGCTGCTTTGTTTACAAGATTTTTATACATTGCTATTCTTTATGCTTTAAGTTCGTGCACACGCAAGCGATAGTCGTACGCTCTGGCAGGAGAAGTTTAGTACGATATTCGATACATATATTATCGATAGGTGATGTGTACACGCTTTAGAACATAGCTCTTCTTTATGCTTTAAGTTCGTGCACATGGGTTAGGGATACACAAAAGCGATTGCTACATGCTCTAGCGGAAGAAGTCTAGTACGGTAGTCGATGCATGTAAAATCGATAGGTTATGCTAAGATAGCAGCACACTTACACGATTTAGCACAATCTAGTGGAAAAATTTAGTATGATAGTCGTTTCATGCAAAATCATTAGGTAATGTGTACACGCTTTGAAACAAAGCTATTCTTTGTACTTTAAGTTCATGCGTCTTAGTTATGCTAAGATAGCAGCACAATCTACCTGAAGAAGTTTTGTACGAGAGTCGATATATGCAAAATCGATAGTTGATGTATACACGCTTTGAAACATGACTATTCATTGTACTTTAAGTTCATGGGTATAGGTTATGCTAAGATAGCAGCACAATCTAGCGGAAGAAGTTTAGTACGATATATGTTGCATGCACAATCGATAGGTGATGTGTACACACTTTGAAACATGGCTATTCTCTTTACTTTAAGGTCATGCGTATAGGTTATGCTAAGATAGCAGCACAATCTAGCGGAAGGAGTTTAGTACGAGAGTCAATGCTTGCAAAATCGATAGGTAATATGTACACGCTTTGAAACATGGCTATTCTTTGTACTTTTAAGTTCATGTCTATAAGTTATGCTAAGATACCAGCACAATCTAGCGGAAGAAGTTCAGTACGAGATTTGATGAATGCAAAATCAATAAGTAATGTGTACACGCTTTGAAACTTGGCTATTCCTTGTACTTTAAGTTCATGTGTATAAGTTATGCTAAGATTGCAGCACAATCTAGCGGAAGAAATTTAGTACGATATTTGATGCATGCAAAATCAATAAGTAATGTGTACACACTTTGAAACATGGCTATTCTTCGTACTTTAAGTTCATGTGTATAAGTTATGCTAAGATAGCAGCACAATCTAGCGGAAGAAGTTTAGTACGATATATGTTGCATGCACAATCGATAGGTGATGTGTACACACTTTGAAACATGGCTATTCTCTTTACTTTAAGGTCATGCGTATAGGTTATGCTAAGATAGCAGCACAATCTAGCGGAAGGAGTTTAGTACGAGAGTCAATGCTTGCAAAATCGATAGGTAATATGTACACGCTTTGAAACATGGCTATTCTTTGTACTTTTAAGTTCATGTCTATAAGTTATGCTAAGATACCAGCACAATCTAGCGGAAGAAGTTCAGTACGAGATTTGATGAATGCAAAATCAATAAGTAATGTGTACACGCTTTGAAACTTGGCTATTCCTTGTACTTTAAGTTCATGTGTATAAGTTATGCTAAGATTGCAGCACAACCTAGCGGAAGAAGTTTAGTACGGTATTTGTTGTATGCAAAGTCGATAGGTAATGTGTACACGCTTTGAAACATGGCTATTCTTTGTACCTTAAGGTCATGCGTATAGGTCATGCTAAGATAGCAGCACAATCTAGCGGAAGAAGTTTAGTACGAGAGTCGATGCTTGCAAAATCGATAGGTAATGTGTGCACGCTTTGAGACATAGCTATTCTTTGTACTTTAAGTTCATGCGTCTTAGTTATCCTAAGATAGCAGCACAATCTACCTGCAGAAGTTTAGTACGAGAGTCGGTACATGCAAATTCGACAGTTGATGTGTACACGCTTTGAAACATGACTATTCATTGTACTTTAAGTTCATGGGTATAGGTTATGCTAAGACAGCAGCACAATCTAGCGGAAGAAGTTCAGTACGAGATTCGATGAATGCAAAATCAATAAGTAATGTATACACGCTTTGAAACATGGCTATTCTTTGTACTTTAAGTTCATGTGTATAAGTTATGCTAAGATAGCAGCACAACCTAGCGGAAGAAGTTTAGTACGATATTTGTTGCATGCAAAGTCGATAGGTAATGTGTACACGCTTTGAAACATTGTTATTCATTGTACTTTAAGGTCACGCGTATACGTTATGCTAAGATAGCAGCACAATCTAGCGGAAGAAGTTTAGTACGAGTGTCGATGCATGCAAAATCGATAGGTAATGTGTACACGCTTTGAAATATGGCTATTCATTGTACTTTAATTTTATGGGTATAGGTTATGCTAAGATAGAAGCACGATCTAGCGGATGAAGTTTAGTTCGATGGTCGATGCATGTAAAATCGATAGGTGATGTGTACACGCTTTGAAACATGGCTATTCATTGTACTTTAATTTTATGGGTATAGGTTATGCTAAGATAGCAGCACGCTCTAGCGGATGAAGTTTAGTTCGATGGTCGATGCATGTAAAATCAATAGGTGATGTGTACACGCTTTGAAACATGGCAATTCAAACTGCTGCTCTGTTCCCAAGACTTTTAAGCATAGCTAATCCTAATGCTAGTCTTAACGACGTCGAGCTAAGGATTGATTAGTGACCGTGACGTCACGACCACGTGCTCTTGTTTGGTAAACATAGCCACGTGCTTTTTTGACAGCTGTCTTCTTGACGAACCCTAACCTCACCTTGAAGGACAATAGAGCGTCGCTAACCTCACTGCTGCCATCTTTACGGCGGTAAACCTCAAGGCTGCCACCTTATGCATGTTATAGCGCGGAATTTAAAATCCAACAACGGAACATTGTTAACCTCACTCTTGTCATCTTTACGGCGGTAAACCTCAAGGCTGCCACGTTATGCATGTTGTAGCGCGGAATTTATAATCCAACAACAGAACATTGCTAAACTCTCTGCTATCATCTTGAAAAGTTCAGTGTTCCAAACACTAGTTCGAAAAACGTAACTCATCGCACCTCGGGGATTTTATTAGGTAAGACGTAAACCCTAGGTTCCATTCCTTGTTCTGAACATGAAACCATTTAAAATAAAGATTAATTTTCTACACTTAACAAAGTACAAGCGTTCTTGCTGATAGCGATCGATGAGGTTGTTGCTCCTTTAGCCCTTTAGCCCATTAGCCCATTAGCCCTTTAGCCCTTTAGCCCATTAGCCCCTTAGCCTATTAGCCCTACAAGGAATGTGCGGTAAACTAATCTTCTTAGAACAAAGGTATCCCCTGACATGTTCTAAACACATGTTGTATCGAGTACAGTGTTCGGTTCTACTTATTTAGTGTTCTAAACACTTCAATCAATGTTCCGATCACATGATAAAGTTAACGGCATAGAGTGCAGTTTTCGATTCCAGCCTTGTTACGTTTCTTCTGTGATTTGCAAGTCTAAACATGCTTAATGACGTCATCACTGCAGCACGTGCTTACTCTAGCTATTCCGATGCAGGTTTAAACTTGTTCGATAGAGCTATGCCTTGACATAAGAGGAGGCCGTAACAGCTTATGAAAAAGCACGTCGAATTTTTCAAATTACCCGCCACCACTTTTCAAAGGTATGAGGTTTAGTGCTGTAAAAATACCAGCACGATGCAAAGCTAGCTTTCTTCATCAGAGCAGCCACCATCTTGTGTAAGCACCTCTAGGCCGTATCATAAGCAGCTGTGTATAGTCATCGTCTTGTCGCTGCTACCTCCCGCAAGCACCCCTAGGGCGTCTCATAAGAGCAGCAGTCATCTTGTGCAATCGCTCTTAAGCTGTCTCATAAGAAGCTATGTATAGCCGCCATCTTTTAGAAATAGATAGCTGCCAATGCCAAAGGGCCTAAGTAGGAATCAAACAGTCGATCTCATCATTAGACTATGTTTTTCTTATGCTATCATGTTCCTGATACTGCAAACCTAGGTATCAGGTAGAAAAATTTTGTCCGTTTTCGAGATATTTAACATTTTGTATTTAAGCCCCAAATGTAATGAATCGAACCTGCACGGTACGTTATACTCTCTACCACAGCTAGACCTGATCATGTTACGAAGACTTGCTTCATTACAAGCTGAAACAGAGCTAATGCCAAAGGGCCTAAGTTAGAACCGAACCGTTGATCTCATCATTAGACTATGTTTTTCTTATGATATCATGTTCCCCATACTGCGAACCGAGGTATTGGGTAGAAAAATTTTGTCCGTTTTGCTCTACGATGCACCGTTTTCGAGATATTTAACATTATGCATTTAAGCCCCAAATTTAATGAATCGAACTAGCACGGCACGTTAGCCTCTAAGCTAGCTTTCTTCATAAGAGCAACAGCCATCTTGCGCAAGCACCCTTAAGGCGTCTCATAAGGAGTCGTGTATAGCCGCCATCTTGCGTCCGCCATCTTGCGCAAGCATCCTTAGGGCATCTCTAGCCATCTTGTGCAAGGACCCTTAAGCCGCCTCATAAGAGCAACCGCCATCTTGCGCAAGCATCTCTGGGGCGTGTCATAAGTAGCCTTGTATAACCGCCATCTTGCGCAAGCATCCCAAGGGCATCTCATAAGAACCTATGTATAGCGGCCATCTGGCCTAAGCACCTTTAAGGAGTCATGTATAGCCACCATCTTGTGCAATTAGCGTCGAGAGATGGCTGATGTAGAATTTTTCTTTTTAAATTATCCGCCACCATATTTCAACTAAAGAGTGTAGCACTGAGCTCTATAGATTAAAGATGACGGATGACAGCTGACAAAAAGCGCGTGAGTTTGTTTACTAAACAAGAGCACGTGGAATTTGCCGCCACCACAGTTCAAAGGTATCTAGCTAAAGATGGCAGCACGGTGCTCAAAGATGGCGTATGACAGCTAACAGAACTTTTCAGATTACCCGCTACTACAGAGAGCAGCACCGTGCTCTGTAGATTAAAGATGGCGGATGACAGCTGACGAAATTGCCCGCATGATAGCAGCACAGTGCTCTATTGATTAAAGGTGGTGGATGACAGCTGTCAAAAAAAGCACGTGGCTTTGTTTACTAAACAATAGCACATAGAATTTGCCGCCACCACATTTCAAAGGTATATAGCTAAAGATGGCAGCACGGTGCTCTCTTGATTAAAGATGGCGGATGACAGCTAACAGAACTTTTCAAATTGCCCGCTACTACATAGAGGGCAGCATGGTGCTCTGTAGATTAAATATGGCGGATGACAGCTGACGAAATTGCCCGCATGATAGCAGCACAGTGCTCTATTGATTAAACATGGTGGATGACAGCTGTCAAAAAAAGCACGTGGCTTTGTTTACTAAACAAGAGCACATAGAATTTTTCAAATTGCCGCCACCACATTTCAAAGGTAACTGGCTAAAGAGCGCAGCACTGAGGTTTGTGATGCAAGATGGCGGATGACAGCTGTCAGAAAAAAGCACGTGAGTTTGTAAAGCACGTGGAATTTGCCACCGCCACAAAGAGGGCAGCACGGTGCCTTCTTGATTAAAGATGGCTGCTGTCACGTGGAATTGCCTGCCACCACAGGTATCTAGCTAAAGAGGGCAGCACGGTGCTCAAAGATGGCTGCTATCAAAAAGCATTTTTCAAATTATCCGCCACCACATTTCAAAGGTAAGTAGCTAAAGAGGGCACCACTGTGCTCTATGGATTAAAGATGGTGGATGACAGCTGTCAAAAAAGCATGTGGATTTGTTTACCGATTCAAATCTCGCGCTAGTAAGGTTAAGTTGGTAGCACTAAGGTTTAGGCCCGTTAAGATGGCAGCACTGCGGATGACAGCTGTGACGTACCACATTTCAAAGGTAAGTAGCTAAAGAGGGCAGCACTGTGCTCTATAGATTAAAGATGGCGGATGTCAGCTGTCAAAAAAGCACATAGCTTTGTTTCCAAACAAGAGCACGTGGAATTTGCCGCCACCACATTTCAAAGGTATCTAGCTAAAGAGGGCAGCACGGTGCTCTGTTGATTAAAGATGGCGGATGACGGCTGTCAAAAAAGCGCGTGATTTTGTTTCCAAACAAGAGCATGTAGATTTTTCAAATTGCCGCCACCACATAGAGGGCAGCACGGTGCTCTCTCGATTAAAGATGGCTGCTGTCATGTGGAATTGCCTGCCACCACAGGTATCTAGCTAAAGAGGGCAGCACGGTGCTCAAAGATGGCTGCTGTCAAAAAGCATTTTTCAAATTATCCGCCACCACATTTCAAAGGTAAGTAGCTAAAGAGAGCACCACTGTGCTCTATAGATTAAAGATGGCGGATGACAGCTGTCAAAAAAGCACGTGGATTTGTTTACCGATTCTAATCTCGCGCTAGTGAGGTTATGTTGGTAGCACTAAGGTTTAGGCCCGTTAAGATGGCAGCACTGCGGATGACAGGTGACGAATTTGCAGCTACTGCGATAAAGGGGCAGCACGGTGCTCTGTGGTTTAAAGATGGCGGATGACAGCTGCACGTGGATTTGTTTATCTCACGCTAGTGAGGTTAAGTTGGTAGCACTAAGGTTTAGGCCCGCCAAGATGGCAGCACTGCCGATGACAGGTGACGAATTTTACATCTAAAGAGGGCAGCACAGTGCTCTGTGGTTTAAAGATGGCGGATGACAGCTGTCAAAAAAGCACGTGGCTGTCAAAAAGCACGTGGCTTTGTTTACCATGCGCTAGTGAGGTTAAGTTGGTACCACTAAGGTTTAGGCCCGTCAAGATGACAGTACTGAGGTTAGCGATGCGTTGTTGTCTGTCAAAAAGCACGTGGCTGTCAAAAAACACGTGGCTGTCAAAAAACACGTGGCTTTGTTTACCTCACGCTAGTTAGGTTAAGTTGGCACTACTGAGGTTTAGGCCCGTCAAGATGGCAGCAGTGAGGTTAGCGATGCGTTGTTGTCGATGACAGCTGTCAAAAAGCACGTGGCTTTGTTTACAAATTCAAATCTCGCGACAAAATTCAAATTTCCCGCCAAAAAATCAAATTTTCGGGCAGAATTCAATTTTCCCGCGCCGCGGGAGGAGGCGGCAGAATCCCCCTATTATACTACTAATATCAATATGTTTTATAGTCTGAAAGAAGAATTCTAGAAAAAAATCTGAATTTTTAAAGTAATATTTTAAACCAAAACACTCCCTTATTGTTACATCAACCCATCCATATTCGTTCTCAATCTTCTCAAAACATTACAATAAAAGTGATTTCTTTTAAGCCCATACGGATTGTAGTTGGATTGAAATAGTCCAAAAGGGTGATTACGGCTGAGATTTCTTTATCTTCATCAGCTAAGTATGTCTGGCAGAAGGCTTGTCACATGTCTAATTTAAAAAGCTCTGTTTTATCTTGAAGAATGTAACTGAAGTCATCGCTGTGAGGTATGGTACACTCGTTGAGCCTGCGATAGTTAACAAACACACACACACCAGGTTAACCCGTCAAAGCCCATATACAATGTACGAAATATATCTAAGTACTTCCTTTTACATTTCGTTAGCTACAGTACGAAAAACAACGCATAACTAAAAATATAGATGAAAAGTGTTCCCCAAAAAAATACAGGGGTACCACCTGCAGGTGACATTGGTCAGTATAGTTACAGTTTGAAGCCTGCTGGTAGCCTACTTTCAAGTGCGAAGACAGCTGGTGCTCCTAACGCATATTGGACTGTCACGGATGTTGGACAGATTTACTGTAGATCCTTGGTAAGGCTCAGAGGCTACGAGGTAACCAAATCGCGAAGTAACTGACCAGAGTTTAAGGCCGAACCTTAGAGGTTTCCCCTTGCTTTGTGCTGTGACGGCTGTAATACTAAACCATTGCTTCATCGACTACAAGATCACTTGAACAGATTTCGTCAAATTACTGCCCAAAGTTTTGATTAAGAAATTTGAAATATTTTTTACCTTGCCAAGTTCGTTATTGAAGAGGAGATTCATATTACCTGAAGGATACAAATACTGATGAATTTCTGGAAGTGTTTTTCTTCTCATGCTGTTGGATACTAAGTTATTGTAAACATCTCATTTTATTTCCAAAATCATTCTAATGTTTTCCAGATTCGTTTTGCCAGTCAAAAATGACCCTTATGTCCTCTGAATTTATGTCTAACATATGGTTCCTGTGCACAACATATAACTTTGACATTTTCACAATGAGATTCTTCTTTTTCAGTGAACAGTAACTCAAAACACTGAACTGGAGAAAGTTGCGCTCCGTCATATTCAGAAAGTTCCTCATGCACGTCACATCACCCAATATGAAAATAATATTCTCTTCTATAGCTGCCCATAAATTGTATTTTTTCTTAGAAGGTGTTGGTTCATTTATCCCAGGAAAACCAGATGCCTGCAGCATGTGTTTAGAAGGTACTGGCGTACCATCATATGCTTATATCACATTTATTTCCACTGTCAACCTCAACATTATACCGGGAATGGGATTGAGATCGACAGAATTAGTTACCTCATCGCCAGATTCCTAAGTTGGCAGCCTTGTGTTCAAGCCCCGCCATATTGGATCTGTTCCTGAATGGTCTACGGAATTTTTACCGTTGCCTGTTAGTTTAATGTATCTTAATCTACAGCGGTGGGAATGGTGATGTGTTAACACACAGCCATCTTAACATATGCATTAGGCTGTATAAAATAAACCCATTCATCTTCCTGTCTGTAAATTATCCTGTGTCTTTCGTCGGAAGGAAGATGATCGGGATCTTCTTAAGGTTTTTTAAACAATATTGATCGAGAGTGCCGTACATCCTACCAATAAGTATTGGCTGTATTGAATTTGTACAAGTTGCTTCAGAAATTGTGTTTCTTCAGGTGGCAGATCATCTCAGTTCTTGTATGAATAACATGTATTTGGAGCCGAATGAGTTTTTCAGCACACGAAGAAGTTGAACCACAGCTTATAATTTACGTTTGTTGTACTGAACAGCGCTGCTCTAAGGGCTCATTTGTTCAGAGGCTGTCTGAGGTTGGCTCCTTACTCATTGTATTTCATGTCATTCTATTGGAATCCTGAAAGTTAACTGTGAATTATCCTGTTTTAGGAAACTAGACGGCAGGAAGTGGATACTTTAGGTGTGACTCAACTATTGTTGTAATTCTCATAATAAATTGATAATAAGTTTTACTTTAATTTAGTTAAATTAATGAATATCACCTTTCCCGCAGTATCAAATATGTGTTTGGGATAAAGAAATGGGTATAAACAAATTAATTTACAATAAATATGACATACAGTCTAAGTTTCTAGAATTCTACTCAATAATCTCGTATGATAAAATACAGTCATTCATGAAGTCTTAACTTACTTTTCCATATCCTCGTATACAAGTGCAGTGCCACAAACAAGACAAATCATGAAGGTATGTAACATGTATCACTCAAATGTTGTCCTTTTCAATATCATACCAATATTATGTGTTATTTACCTGTAACATTAGTTAAAGTTTTTATAAGTAAATACTCTCCCTTCGACAAACTTGTACCAGTGTATATACTTCACAACGAAAATCATAGAGATTTTTAGGAGAGGTTAGGCTCGTTATTTTGTGAAACCGATCTCCGCTGGAATTAGTTCCCCTACACATGACAGCTTATACTGATAAACAGAGGGATGATGGTGGTTCACATAACATTGAACAAGGGTTCTTGTCTCTCTGTGCCTCTGCTCATCTCATAGGGATCACATGATTTCATTCGTACAAATTGAAACATAAAAAGCGCGGAGTTTCCATGGCATGGTGTAGCTGGTCTGAGCGCAGTTTCTGTTGCTGTATCAAAATGGACAGCAATGCTGAGAGACATGTAGAGTTGAGACCCTGGCTATGGGATCTTTCCAGTAAAGGCGTATTGCGAAGTGTAAAACAACCTTAACTGTTCATTGGACAGCTCGCTGATGTATCCGAACAAGTCTCCTTCGCTTATTCCACCTCCTCTTATGTTTGGATAGGCAGTGAACAGCTGTTACTTCATTTTGAAGCACTGGCAAGGACTGATATACACTTCGCTGTGCAAGTCCGTCAAAATGTGCGGCGCTTGTTCCAAGATTCCTACAGATTGTGGAACATGTGTACGAACACTGGTTTCTGCAGAAAGTCTTCTCTCGTAATCCATGTGCATTCCTGGGTGGAGTCGTCTGACTGGAAGAAATTTCTTTCAGCACGTCCCATACGTAGGTGTCTACAGGTGTGAGATCCGGAGTAACGAACAAAGGACCATTGTGAGGTAGCACGTGCTGTACCAAGGCACATAGACATGTGACCCCGTGGACACCTTTCATGTTACAATGACGAATCTTGATGTTCATAGCTTGTTTGTAATTTCTTTCCACACGTTCACCTTATAGGGTTGAACACAACTCTACCTACTTCTGAATGAAACAGTTATTGCGAGAGGAGCAATTAGCTCTGTGACACTTGATCTGGCTGTGTATCGGCCATCACTTCCTGCAGCTAGTTGGAACATTTCTTCTCCGTGAACCTTCGAAGGAAGGTAAGGTAAGTCTGTAAGGTTTTGTGGCCTCATTAAATTTCATACCTTTTGTTACGGGGATACCCGTGGAGCAGAAAGAGGTTAAAGAAGGTGCTGGGGTGAATGGGTCTTACTACAATATCAAAATTAATTTAAAACTTGAAATGAAGGTTGTATTTCTTCAAAATTAACAAATTTAACACATTTTCGCTTGGTGAAAATAACAATGGTATCTCAGGTACATTACCAAATGAGGGTGGAAAACCCGAAGAATAGGGAATTTAACAAGTCTGGGCTTCAAGCGGTCGATTTACAGTTTCTGAGCTACAAGCTCAAGTTTACAAAATTTACAATTCAAAATGCGGAATAATTTAATCAAGGGCAGAAATCTCCTAATTCAAGAGCACTTGCTCCCTAAATTACAATATTTAGCCTTCCAGAGGCACCCTTCACTCTTACAATACTTTGAAAAGAGCTTACATGCTCTCAATTTCATACACCCCACTCAAGGCAACATAACATCACATCACAATCTGGCCCAACAAGGCACGAATTACAATTGGAAATAATTTTACACTGGGCTATCTAGTACCCAACCTACTGGGCCTTTGCGAAAAAAGAACAGATTAGATAAACGGCCAGAACACAAACTGATTGAAGGCGTACCCTGCGCTCCAAGATAATGAAAAATTAAAACCTACAGGGCTCTCGGCCGATGAAACTGGGGCTAGTCCCAAACTACAAAGGTGGCTCGCATGGAAATCACTTTAATACATCACAGAAAAAAAAACAGTTACTAAATCGTAGTCACCTCAAACCAAGATGAAGGGGAGCTCGAGAAGGTAGCTCGCTCTCTATCGCCGATTTACAGTTAAATATTTTATGATATTTTACATAAAAAGACAGAAGTTTACATTAAAACGATTACATACTTAGAAATGCGGACCTTCCCCTCGGATAAGTATGCGGAAACGGCAAGGAAGATTGAATTTATGTGGTCATTACCCAGCTTATATGCTGCCTGCCGAAGAAAGAGGCGCCCCGCCTCCTGCCTTAACACACACACGCAGAAAGACGGCGATCAATAGAAAAGGAAACTCGGAAAACCGCAACTTATATGCCCTCAGTGAAGGTTCGAGAGAATTCAGGACTAATCCGGACACACCCTCTCAATTTTTATTGGCTAAATCAAAGTGAACAAGAAATGCGGGATTGGTTGAAAATTCATGTTTGGCCAGATTCAAAACTGGCGGAAAGATAAAGAAGTGTTGCCAACCCAAAAACAAATGAACAAAGATTCAGTTATGAAAATCTAGAAATGCGAAATTTGTTTATGTTATAAGTTCTTCCACCTTGCACCAGAGTGCATAACCATGGTATTTTGGTAGAGTCATCTGTGGAAAAATGTCCAAACTTCTTGATGTAGAGCAAAACAAACCAAGGAGAAATTCAATCAGTTGAGGAAACTTCACCACAACACAATTACTCAAAACTTCAGTAGTGACATATTCTGATTAAAGTTCCAACTTCATGTAGTATCAGTTTCACCTTTTGGCACTTATTCTGAATGAGCGGTGTTTAGGTGTACCTCCCGGTGCACCTTTAATGTTTGCCTCATTGGAAACTGAGTCTTGTCGTCTTGGTCCGCTACTTCTCTTACCCTTTATGGCTGAGTCCATTATTCTCCTCGATAACACATCATCCTCCGTTCACTTTACAAGATCCCAAAAAAATACGCAGGTTTACACATTTATCGAATGAGTTCATTCAAAACTTCGCCTTTATCTTCCATCATTCTGAATAATCTCCTGCCATTGTTCCCACCTGTTTGTACCAGCAATCATTCTCACTCTTTTCATGCCTGTTACTTAAAAGTCATGAATAAGATAGCACACTTACACCAATTTCACTCTCTTGCAGCAATGTTCCTCTGAAAATAGATCGATGTAGAGTGACTTTGGGCCGGGAATGCTTTCTCACAACTGCGAGCTACTTGCAGTAACTTTTCACAAGCAGGGCCGTGACTCACAGTTTTCTTGAGATGTCCACTCCTATTCTGTAGAACTGGTATCCACAGTCTCAGTTCCATTTACCAGGTCATTCAGCTGTTGTCCCTGATTCATAAACTGAATACAGTAACCTACACCATGAATTATTATTAATATAAATTTTATACCATGGTAACAGGTTTAAGACTTGGCAGGATAACTGCAGGACTCTGTAGAAAGTAGGCCTGATGTTCACAAGCCCGCTATTCAGTAAGAGTTGGTTGTTAACATACTGAGTATCCGTTCTTCTTAAAAATATTAAAATCATATGATCATCATGCCAAAATTATACTAAATTGTTGTGTATTCTCAGAGCAGATTCAGTTTGTTCAGAACGGTTGTTTGAGAATAAGTATTCTTTTATCTTGCATGTATACTTGGTTTTATTGATAAACAACTTTTGAATGCGTGTAGACAATTCTTGATGCTCGTTCTGAAGGTTAAAAGCGTCAGAATAATTGAGGAGGTTTCATCAAAGTTAATAGAGCACTGTCATGATAATGATTCCGCCTGTAAGAAAAGTATTAATATGTGGCTAAGTTTGCGTTTAATCTGTTCATGGCTATCAGACTCAATTTAGAATTAGTTGGGCAACATCAGACGATTGTTATCCAAACGCGATTGTTGTTGTATTAAAAATATTTGTTCCACTATTTGTGAATGTTAATATGTAGGACCTAGTGTATCATAATTGTGGATTTTTATACCACCGTACCGTATGTCTAGATAGTATTCAACCCAGTACAATACAAGCTGTACCTCAAATATCCATAAAGAAGGACCGAAGCATGCCTGCTCGTTTAAGTAAACTGGACATGAATTTGTAACCCCTCAGGAGGTTGAATAAGGTATTGAATAAGAGGAAAAACAAGGGCTTATGATTTGCACAGTTCAGCACTGTCAATATTGATCATGAAGTTTATATAGTTTAGTCCAGATTATGTTCATATATTTACAGAAGAGACTGAAAATTATGTAGTTTACATTAACTTTGTATTTACCTTGATAGTTTAGTAATCGAGAAGGGACCTTCCGCATTTGTACAGAAAGAAAGTGACGTTGTTGTATTTGCCTAGGTTGTATCACAATGCGGTGAAAACTACGGTAATCGTTGTCTAGGTAACTTGAGTGGAAGAACACTGAGAACAATAGTTCAAAGATTTATTTGGCACCAATCCGAGGTTAATGGGTCGAATAGTTCAAGAGAAAGAGGGCGTATACTTTGGTGTGTTTCGTCGTCCGTTACTTTGCTGCGCACCATGCAATCCCATTTCGTTTTTTAATACGCCCATTCTCGCTTCGCTCAGTTTAGCCTGGTGTAGCGCTGTTATCGTCTGATTTATTAAACCTGTATTACTTCCCTTTCATTCAAACTGCATCGTGCCATCCTTCTACTCCACGCAATGTAATTTCAAATTGACAGCGGGTCAATTAATTATGATAATCAGCTCATATTAGCCGCATTGACTTTGTAATTGATTGGGTGGTTTATCTCAATATCCCTTTTCTCAACTAATAAGGATTCATAGCAGATTTCAAGGCACTGAAAGAATTACGGTATATGAATTCACCAGTTGATGTCAACATTCATATCAGTGAAGAGATTGCGATTTCTACTATCAATCTACACGAGGAAACATCCCGTAATGAAACGTAGATCTGCTAGATTCGTCTTCGTGCTCTCAAGCGGATAGCGATCAGACTATTTCAAACACTTCAGAGAGAAAGACAGAAACACTGATTTGGGATGATTCATACATACAAAGAAGGTAGAGGTCTTTACTGTCAAAGGTATACCACTTCCATCTCTACAACATTTATTACTTTAAGAGCAACAACAAAATGATGTTGGGCCTGCAGGTATCTATACCTCGTATGGAGGTCGGCAGCGTGTGTAGAAAAGGAGTCGTATATGATAAATGGATGTCGGCGTCAAAGGGTTAATGTGGGGCTGTTGTCAGTTGCCTCAATGAGGGAGATTAAGATACAGTAATTAATGTACAACACTGCAGGAAGTATGACTTACCTCTTGTTCTAATTCATGTATGAATTGATTATAGTTTTCACTTAATTTAATGTAACTATTAAATATCACCTTTCCTGAAGTATCACGAATATAACTAAGATAAGGAAATAGGTATAAATAAATTTACAGTAAATTTTTGTGACGTACATGGTCAGTTTTTAGAACTCAACTCAATAAACTCGAATAAAATTAAAATAAATCATTATGTGTATTAACTTACTCTTGTCACCCTCTCGTCTGTAAATTCACTGCCACAACCAAGACAAATCACGAAATTATTTAATGTTTATGTTACATATATCACTGAAATATTCTACTTGTCCATATCGTACTAGTATTATTTACTTGTAACCATAGTTAGTATTTTAAGGGAACATGTACGCGATTTGAAAGAAAATCAAAAACAGTGCTCTTATACTATTTCCCAGTCTTTCCAGAATCCAACCATATACAATAAGTACATGTTATTAATGTTTTAGGACCTTTTACAGCCCTAATCTTAAATATCTGCAGAACTCTGCCACGCCCCTTTAGATTTCAAATGTATTTAAACTTCGTAATATTTCCTGAACAAGTCACTTTGGGGCAGTAAAGGTAATTTCTGTGCAAAAATAGTAAATTTAACTTTCAAAATTTGGCTAACATGCACGATGTTCATCTTACTCCACATCAGTAATGAATAAACTATAGTGTTGATCACAACAGTTTTTCTTAAAATATAAGTAGAAAATATTTCCATAGATATGCCGAGGACAAGGAAATTTGGTGCTGGCAGGCGCAAGTTCTACGGAAATAGATTTACATCTAAGGAGTAAGAAACACAAATCAACACCAGTAATGGTTCTGGAGAGAGTGAGGTTAAGGTGCAATCAAGTGCTTCAAAAAAGAAACTGAAATATTTGGACGATTCATACAGCAATAACTTCAGTGAAGAAAAGATTCCAAACATAAATCCTGGGTCAGTGATAATTGAAGTGAGTGTTGTGTGCAGTTTACTGAACAAATATTTAAAGTGCAAATATTGTGAAAGTGAAAGTAGTATTGCACAGCTTGAAGATGTAAATAGTAGAAAGAGTTTAGTCTCAAAACTTATCATTATGTGCATTGTCTGTGGTCATGAGGAATCTGTATATACCTCAGGGGTAAATAACAAGAGGCTTTATAATATGAACACAAGACTAGCGTATGGTAGCGGTGTATAGGAAAAGGGTATAAAGCAACACAAACTTTCTGTGCAATTATGGATCTTCCTCTACCTCCTCACTGCTATTGACAGAATAGTTGCCGAGGCAGAGAGAATGTTCAAGGTGACTTCCAAGGAGGCAAAAACCAGAAAAAGGAATATAAGGAGGAAGAAAGAGGATGAAGAACTTCTGAAACAAGATGATTATGGGGCTGGAATGCATTAAACACATCGCGTTACGCCACAACGTTCATTAATAGCAAAGTTAAACTTTAAGTCCAATTTCCCGAAAGTTTAGTTTTCTGACATATTTAATTTAATAGACCAAACACTACTCAAGCTAGAAGGCTGAAACTTCGTACATATAATCAGTACGATAATTGAAGAAAAATAGACTACAATCATGGACCTATCTTAAAATGTTAGGACTTGACTTCAGCTACACCCAACAAAAAATTGCTGTACTTTTATGTACCAAGTTTTAATTAATGCTGCTAATTCATTTCTTTCTGTATGTTCTCCGTAGTAGTCTACTTTATGCACACACACACACACACACACACACACACACATTCTCTGTGTACAGTTAAAAAATGGTGGATTTTATTGATAATTCTCAGAGACAAATGTACCTAAAACTGTCTACACTCCCAAAAAGTAAATTACATACAAAGGATAAAGTAGGCTAATTATTAAAATACTTGACTAACTAATTTTTCTTTGTTGTTTTATGGTTCTGAAATGTTAATTCCACTTGTACGGTGAATTTCGGGTGTATATGAAGCAAACTACTGGTGATATATTGTGTGTGATTTGTAGTTAAAATTACGGTCCTTCACAGACATGTACCCTTAAGTTCAGGTTTATATGCAAAGACTCTCCCTTAAGCTTGACTGGTACCAGTGTGCATCCTTCATAATGATAATTGTAGAGATTTTAATAAGAAATTAGGCTTGTTGTGAACTGAAGTGAGTCTCCCCAATACCTGGAAATAGTTGCCATATACAAGACAGCTTACATGGGAATACAGAGGAAGCACATTGGATCACAGATATCCATGAGCAATTGTCTCTACATGCCTCAAATTCTTCCGTAGGAATCACATGATTTCATTGGTACAAACTGAAGCTTACAATGCTCAACCTTTCCCTGCCATGAAGTAGCCGGTCTGACTGCAATCGCTGTTGCTGTATGAAGATTAACAGCAACACTGAGAAGAATAATAATTAGGAAAATGGAGTTGAGATCCTGGTTATGGGAGCTTCTCATTAAATACATGTAGAGAATTGTAAAAACGCCCGTAAATGTTCGTTGGATAAATGGCCGATGTCTCCTTCGCTTATTCCGTTTCCTCATATGTTTGCGTAGGCAGTGTGCAATGTGTTAATTTTGAAGCACTAGCACGAACTGGTATGCACTTTGCTGTGCAAGTCTGTCAAAAGTGTGGCCTAATGCGTCATGCATTGATCATAAGATTCCTGTAGATCGTCGAACATATTTGTAAATACTGGTTAGAGAAGAGAGTTTTCTCTTGTAATTCATGTTCATTCATGTTAATTTCTAGATAGAGTCGTCTTGACTGGAAAACAAATTCTTTCAGTATGCCCATATGTGGCCATTGAACAATTGAACAATCTCCAAAGGACCGTTGTGAAGTGAACATGTGCTGTACCAGAGCTCGCAGATATGTGTTCTGGTTGTTATGCGTTAGATTAGGTATCAAATGTTTAATAGACTGTGGTAAATTGACTTTAACTCAAGCGAGTTGGCTATAATGATAATAATACTCACGAACATCAATACAGAAACTAATGTCCAACCGACAAAGAGCAATGATAATAGGAATTAACTAGGTTCGTGGAAGCATTTCGGCAACCAGAGATTTTCGCAGGAAAGTACATTATTGACAAAAGAGAGTAGAAAAATATTTCAAACAACTCAACGTATAACACGTATTAACGCTAAGAATTAAATACACAATTCAGAGGACCAAGTTAAGAGAGCAACACGGAATAACATTCATAAAACGAATCACTGACCAAGACGCAGTGTACCAGCCGCATATTACTTAAATGGTCGCAAAGATAACAACAGTGAAAGTTACCTGAAGAAAATAATCCTGACACCAAACCTCAGATAAACAATAACAAGAAGTGGCGAACATTAAAAAGGAAGAACCCCTTCATTGGAAAAAGGTAAAGGGGAACTCGGGGAAGGTACATGAATCGAAGCAACCGTCCCGCGTAGTTGAAAATGGCATAAGTAAAGAAAAATATTTCACATGGCCACACGCAGTTACGTAACCAAAATAATGCAAAGGATCGTTAACCACCTGTAATCACTGTGCTTCTCTGGGAACTTCATAAATTTCGAGATAGCTTAATAAACACTCGTAGATGATTGGCTAACGGAGCTGCTGAAATGAATGTAAATAAGCCATACTGTGAGGACTTAATGATCACAACAAAATATAAATGTCAAGCCTTTTCTCACTCATGCCGTGCTGAACAAGAGTCCAGATAGCAAAGATTTTAAGTCAACTTAAATACACCAAAAGCAGAACCACACAGCTGTCAGAACTGAACTGATTTGTAGAAGCGGAGAGCTGATCTGTTATAGAGCGAGTGTAGAAAATTCACAAACACATTTATCATAAGATGATGTTGTACTGACATAGAGGTTCCCAGGTTGCAGAAGTGAGGAGAATAAGCGAAGGTAGCAGCTGTAGCCGTATAAAGTCAGTAGCGCAGTAGCAAGCGAAACAGGCGGCGAAGTAAAGGTAATTTGTGAAATCTTGAGAGTATTTTGTGGGATGGTACGCTGTGATCACATTTCATGTTATAATGCCAAGTTCTGAAGTTTGTTTGTAATTTCAGTGGTTTATTTTATCTCAAAATCTACTTGTTAATTCTTTTCTCCTGAAGTTGTTTTTTCCACATGTTTGAATACATCAGGTATTCTGATGGAAGCGATAAGCTGTGACAGGTGAGCAAGCTGTGTATCGGCCTTCTTTTCCTGCAACTAGCGGCGTCTGGCGTCATTTCATCCCTACGCATCTTGGAAGGAGGAATAAAGTAAGTGTATTCGGAATAAGGACAGGCTTGATACAAACACAAATTACTGTCAAAGACTCGCGAAGTGTGCTTATTATTATCTTTATAAGTACTTCTTAATTTCCCACTGTCACGTATTTTGCGTTCACTATGCAACCCTCTATGGTACTCTTCGTTTCATAGCTTTAATCCTTATCTCGTTAAGAACTGAGTCTAATCATCGTCGTATTGGTCCTCCCTGTACTTCTCTTACCCTCTATTGCAATGTGCATTATTCTTCGCCACTCGCCAATTATGACCCCACCACCAAAGCCACACTAAATCAGCAGCTGTACTGTACGAATTGGGATTGAACTACCCTCATTCCGAATATCCTCCTGCCATTGTTTCCACCTGATTGTACCAGCCGTCATTCTCACTACTTTCAGGTCTGTTACTTATATCTCATAAATAACATACCCTCACATCCACCCAGCTTTCACTCCCATGCAGCAAAGTTGATGTGAAAACAGACCGATGAAAAGATAGTGTGGTCTGGGAATTCTTTCTCACAGAATGCCATTGATCAAACTCTGAGCTCACTGTAGTGGCTTTTCACAGGGAGGGATACAACTCAGAATGTTCTTGAGGTGGCCACACCTAATCTGTAGCAACTTGTATCCCGAACTCAGGACCACTCATCTGTTGAAGTACGCGACTACGGTAACCTACACCATGAACTATTAATATTGAACTTATAATATGGTAATAAGTTTAAGACATCGGGGTAACTGCAAGGACTCTGTAGAATATAGGCCTAATTGTCACAAATCCACAATTCAGTACAAGTGTTTGCTACCACATTGAAGCATATTGCCTGTGATATATTTCCAGCTGAAAGTAGGAGTTTCTTTTATCAAGGTTTAGCTCGTCCCTTGCATACAATACTACAGCTGTAGAAGGGATTTCTGGAGATTATGATACTAGACACGCGTTACGTCCTCTGACACCTTCAGACAATAGGATGCCGTTATCTTATGGAATACTGTCGAAAGAGGCTACTAAAAGAGATGCCTGACCTGAGAGAGCATGGGTTAGCGAACTGGGGAATTTAGCTGAGTCTAGGCATGATGTATTCTAAGTTGTTGTGTATCTAACCCCCCTTGGCAAGCTCTTGTAGGGCACATTATTCTGATGTGGTGGGGTTCTAAATGAGTAAAGCTACTCCAGGGGCACCCTTGCCTTTAGTAAGAGCCGAGTAACCTATGCCGTTGTTGTGTCTGCATTGGTGAACTAGGGTTATTTAGTTGAGTCTAGACATGTTGTGTGCTAAGCTGTTGTCTATCTAACCTCCTGGGCCAACTCTTGTAGGACACTTCATTCTGATATGGTGGAGTTCTATAAGAGTAAAGCTCCTCCAGGGGCACCCTTGCCTTAGGTAGGAGCCGAGCAACCTGTGCTGGTGTTGTGTCTGCATTGGCGAAATCGCGGGGGTCTGTATCTGAGTCTAGGCATGTTGTATGCTAAGCCGTCGTCTATCTAACCTCCTTGGCTAACTCTTGTAGGGGGCACTTAAGCCCTAGGTGAGCAGAGTAAATGCCACTCCTAAGGATTCGAACGTGGAGTCGATATAAACTCAAAAACTAAAAGAGCTTAAGTGCATTTCAAATATCCTCACCCTGATTGAAATATGTGTACGATGAAGATGTACTGACTACAGTAAATGTGGAGACGTTTACATGTCAGCAGAAAAAAATGACTACCGGGCGAGTTGGCCGTGCGCGTTGAGGCGCGCGGCTGTGAGCTTGCATCCGGGAGATAGTAGGTTCGAATCCCACTATCGGCAGCCCTGAAGATGGTTTTCCGTGGTTTCCCATTTTCACACCAGGCAAATGCTGGGGCTGTACCTTAATTAAGGCCACGGCCGCTTCCTTCCAACTCCTAGGCCTTTCCCATCCCATCGTCGCCATAAGACCTATCTGTGTCGGTGCGACGTAAAGCCCCTAGCAAAAAAAAAAATGACTTTGCGAGCTAAGTTGTATTTTTCCTATCTGGCGTTGTAAAGGAATGCGACAGTGTGTTATGACCCAAGACACCTGACTTGAGAGAACTTGGAGTCTTCAGCTACAGGTCAAAGCTTGTTCGCGGTGACGTCACTACAGCTCTTGCTTCTATGATGACGTCACTCCACTCAGATCCTCATTTTTATGAGGTGAGGTGGAGGGGTAGAATTGCATCAATGGTGTACTGCCATTCGTAAGGGTTACTAATAGGGAGGGCTAACTCAGGGGAGAGCTCTGCTAGGACATAGGGGTAAATAGGCATACACAGAGCCTCATAGAGGCAATTTCTTAATTCCTTCTTCTTATTCTGCTTCTTTATCTGTTTACCCTCCAGGGTCGGTTTTTCCATTGGATTTTCCGAGGGATCCTACCTCCAACGCCTCAAGGGGAGTGTCCTGGAGCTACAGACTCTGGGGGTCGGGGGATACAACTGAGGAGGATGACCAGTACATCAGCCCGCCTCACCCACGCGTTAACATCTCAAGACCTAATTGCTGACGTGATTATGGTCAAAAGTGCTAAGTTAACCCATGCGTTTGACGCCAGGCTTAACTTTACAAGGGCGTTACAGTCTCAAGTTTGAGATTCGACTTTGATGCTGAGATTTGTGGAAGCTGATGGCTACACATAGGACTAGGGTTATGGTGTAATACAAATGTTTTATTCACACGGGGCGTAATATTGGGTAGCATCTTGGAAATTCTAGAAACGGTGAACCTAGGATGCACATATCAGAAAAAAAAAATAACTGCTCGTGCAATTTGACTAGTTTGGATGTATTTGTTGACACATGGAATAGAAAGTTCATTTTTTCTACAAGTTCGCAACTTAGGTACAATCACGCAGAAAGACCTAAACTATCTTTGTACTGAATACCCAATATAATAGGTAAAAATTAATGTAGTGCCGGAATTTAGCTCTGCAGGATTTCGCGTATTATCAGAATTCCCGAATATAGAATAAAATCCCTACCTATACTTCACGTTCGATGCTCCTTCAGGCCTAACGTCGCGTTGGCCACGCATTAACCTCCTAGGACATGACATAGTACCAGGGAGATAGTGTATGTCTTAATACACAATGTGCATTATTCATTGAGGCTTAACGCTGAAAAGCGACCTTAGGTCTTGGAGAGTTGAGCGACCGCGCAAGGTATCAGCCAAAGAAAGACAAGAGCTACGAAAGGCGTGGAAATTAAAGACTCCTTAGCCCTCGTAAACGTAATAGCATGGGGGGGGGTCGGAAAAGAACAAGAGTTAACCGAGGAAGGTAGGATAGGATAGATAAAAGTGAGTGGCCTAACACAAGTAAGTAGAAGCACGCGTATACAAGGGCTCTTATGGTGCTAACCCGGCGGAGGCTGTGCTAGGGCTTTTTTCACGTATTACCCTAATTCGAGGTTCTATCCTCCCAACCGGATGCCCTTCCTAACTTGTGACTCTCGGTGGAATGATGTAACATAGGTAGGAGGGTGATGGAATACTGCTGTAAGAAACGACTAAGAAAGGGTGTTACGGGCTCTTAGCTTCCGAGCGTGGTATTAGCGGCTAGAGTACCTCAAGCTGAGTCTGGTATTAATTATAGTTGTTTAACTTTCTTTGAATTGGGAATCGAGGGTTGCTATTACTTTGAAGGGATGAACTATTCCGTAGACAAACTGAGCTGCCCAAAAACCTAAGACAGAAGAATCGAATTTTTAAATTAAAAATATTATAACTTTAAAACTAAAATTAAAAAGTGAATAATATCATTTACTCTCACAGAAAAGAAATCTTCAAAAATTCACATCATAGATAATTGACAGGTCGTAGCAATCCTAGAAGTAAACATTCAACCGTGAACATTGAGAAATACAGGTAGTTCAATATAAAACGTGTGACAGGTGATGGCTCTACATTGCAAATAAATTCAATGTTTAAATCATCCTTTTAGCGTGCAATTTATTCTTTATTTCTTTGTTGGCAATGTGACTACAGTGCCACTCAGCTGACGAAGTAAGTTTCTAGAACATTATAATAGGGTTGCCATGTATGCAGCACTTCGTAACTTAATAAATTTCCTTTCAGGTAATTCTCATGGTGGCCAGTTTCATTAACATGATCCCATGTAAACCGGCTCTAAGGAGGACTATCTGTTAATTTGTGATGTTATTCTTATTCGGTGCGACTGTGTGAGGTACTCTACGGATCACTGGCGGAACATGTGGAGATTAGGGAATTGCAGCTGAAAGATGACACCAGAGTGGTGGAAGAATTGGAGAGAACCCCTAAGGAGACAGAGAACAGCGCGAGTTCATGGGAAGATGTGCTGAAAAAGAGGGAGATGGTGATAGAACAGAGGGAGGAGGCATTTGAGAAGAAAGAAAAGGATGTGGAGAAAGCACGTAAGGAGAGAGAAGAGGAGTTGGGGAGAGCATGTAAGAAGTTAGAGGAGGAAAAGGAAAGAGCATGTAAGGACAGAGAGAAGGTTGTTGAGAAGAGAGAGCTGGCTTGCGAGATGAGAGAGAAACTCCTCTTCAGAGAGAGAGGATTGGCGGAAAAGAGAGGAAGGTCCAAGCTGGCGGGAACTGCTCGTCCAGTACGAACCAGGTCACGAAATCCTTCAGCAAATTCTATATTGGTCCGCTGATCAGGATATATCAATGTGGTGAATTTCCTTCTTGCAAGAAATCCCTGTGTGGACTGGAAACGTACCGATTTGAACCATGCTGAAGAAGGGGACAGCTGCATGTTGTGGAGGCACTGGTAGGAAAGGAGAAAATCGAGGTCGAGAGGAATGTCCTTTGGAATGAGTGTCATTGATGTGAACATTGGTACCCACAGACAAGGAGTGCCTGCACTTTCCTTGTCAGCCGTACAGGGCCACGTGGAGGTGGTGATGTACCTGGTGGAGGAGGGAGGTGTTACTGGGGAGTTGCTGGGTACTACTCTTGTACAAGCTGCTCAGTGGGGTCACCTCGATATAGTGAGATACCTCATCACACAAGACCCCACTAGTTTCAATGCTAAGACTAATAGTTGCACAGCTCTGACCCTTGCCAAACGGAGGGGGGAAGGCACCATGAGGTGGTACGCTTCCTAGAGCAGTCCTCATTGAATAAGTAACTTACTTGGACACACAACAGTAATCTAGTGTCTCTCCCTCTATCCGTAGTACGATCCTTACATGCGCCTTGGAGGTGAGGAGGAGCCCTTCTACCTCTCAGGAGGTTCAGTGCTACAACAGTGAGGGATCCTGCCGGTAACAAAGAACTCTGTGTTGTGTCGTTGCCTGGAAGCGAATGGTATTCTATGCTAAGGTAAATAAATTGTTTCAAGGTGATAAAACTGTTAAATATGAGTTAGTGTTGGCCCCATCTTCCTTGTGATTAAATTAGCAGCTCTCTGCCTCGTTTGTTCCCGAGGGGTGCAGACCATATGCCGCTCTCTAATTGGGAGTTGAGTAGAGTAATAAACAGTATCGTTGAATTAAGTGGTTGAAGCCGCTCTACAGGCTGAGGACAGTGTGGATAGTCAGCACCATAGATCATCCAGGTATGTGACCTCGAGGAACGTTATCGTTGAAGACGCTGGCAACGAAATATATAGCGTCATCTCACTTAGGTAGGTGGCCTTCAGATATGGCACAGATGGGAAACTTGAAGTAATGTACGTAATTTTCCCATCACACAAATGACAAGCACATCAGTCATCTTATAATTTTCATGTTTTCACTCCTCACCACTGCATTTATGTTTCCAGTAGTTCCTGGATTGATCCCTGCAGAAGCATTTGAATTACTTTTTAAACAGGGGTGAAAGTGAGAATCGATGCAAGTGGCTGTGTTACGGATAATAAGGCAGACTAATGATCCACTTATCCCAGTGCTTGAAATGTGATTTTACCAGGGTATAAAATCTGGCTTGAAATTAGAAACCATATTTTGATATTAATTACATGTATTTATCAAAATAATAATTAATGATCTCAATTAGCTTATGACGTTAAACATATATATTTTGCATTGAATATTTGGTTTGAAAAGCTGTTGGCTCAGTAAACTCGCGTCCTCACCCTGAATTAGTGCAGCTAATTTCAGGTGCACCCCCAATGGAGCCGCATATACCTTTTTAACCACTTAACTGGAATCGAACCCAAGCTAAATGTTATGCTTCTGTAGTTTCATTGAAATGGCAGAATAGGTTTGAACATAACACAGGTTGAAAGGAGGGAGCTGACGGCTGTCATACTGAGCTATGCACACGGGAGAACGCCCAATGACGTAAGAGGCCTGTCGCTACAAAGAAACTATTGATCCCATAGGAAGCTTCAGTGGGTCGTTGCACTATGCGATATTATGCATTTCAATCTAAACATTTTAGCTCTTCCAACAAATCTTTTGCGAACATTTCCACAATAAATGCCTTATTTGAGTCCTTAATGCATTTAGGAATAACCGTGGTATTGGCAAAGGAGGGTGCAACCTTCAGTCAGTCGCCACTGATCTGCATTTAGGGCAGTCACCAGGTGGCAGGTTCACTATTAGATGTTTACCCAGTATTTTCTCAGACCGACACGGACAGGTCTTACGGTGACAATGAGACAGGGAAGGAAGTTACACTGGCCTTAGTTTGCCTGGTGTGCAATTTGGAAACCACAGAAATCAATATTCAAGTTTGCTGAGGTGGGGTTTGATCCTATTTTCTCCCGGCAGTGATGTGGTCACTAGCTCTGTGGAAACATTTTAGTTATGCTGTAACTAAGCTGTGATGGGAAAAGTGCAAAATAAAAGTGATTGGGTTCAATTAATTACGCGAGCAGAAATTAATTTCTGAATGTAATCAGTAAAGCTACAATAATCGTAGGACGCAAGTCTTCAGAGAACCACTGAGTTTTTTACATGGGTATGCCAGAAGGAAATTCATTTGTCTCTTTTGTACCTTTTAGTACAAGGACATTAAGTGGCTGTCATCGCTGCGTGAGACTAAACAGACATTCAAAATGTTACCTCCCGAGCGAAAATAGAATGTCACTTTCGAGTTTTCAGGGTAACTTATTCAAATAGGGGAGTGGAAATGCCTTAACCCGTTCACCGTCACGTGTTTATTCCGGCTCCATTCTCCACGACGTGGGGGCGGTATCAGGCGACTTTAAGGGAGACCAAGGACTGTCAACTTGTCGTTTGGTGACCACGGTTCCGCTAGCTGAGTCTGGTATTAGGCTCCTCCACGGTTTGAGGTTCTCTAGTCCTAGGGAGTCCTCCCTCTATTTTGCCGATACCTTCACTTCTCCTCCATTTTCCTTCTGATTAGTGTTAATAGAGGATGGTTGTCCAGTTGTACTCCCTCTTAGAACAATAATCACCACCACCGTCTCACGATTACCTAAATCTCAACAAGTTGTGAGTAAATGAAAGAGTGCTGGGGCTCCAAAGTTAACAAGCTCTCGATGCGATGTATATCGATTACTACAATGTATCGATTACAATTATATTTTCAGAAGTAAAGTACGAGTAAAAGTTACTAAGAAGGTAGTCGTTACAAGTAATTCAATTACTTGCCAACTCTGTAAGTAAGATATTCCTGCTCATGACACAAGCTCGTATTACTACGTGTTAACGGTACTGATGTCGGACCAGAGTACAGTTTACTGTATTGTTCCAGAGCACTTCATAGGCAAGTAATACCTGTTAGCGCTTGTCCCGCAATGGAGCAGGGTCTGCTGTTTTTTGCAAGCCAATCTTCACTTGTTATAAGATCATCATTTGAAACACGATGAACATCCCTCACGTCTTCTTGAAGGTGTTTCTAGGACGGACCACGTGGCCTGTTTTCAGGCGGTGTGATGCGAAGTGCCCTCTGTACTCATTACATGGCCATACCAAGTAGGTTATAAAGATAATAGCAGAAACACTCTCGAAAGTTCACAGCTTTCCGGTGAGACAGCACCACTACCACTATCTAGCGGCTTGCAGTGTAAAAACGAACAGCTGTCGACTGCTCCTTGCGGCTGCTATGACATAATACTTGAACCAGAGATCTCGAAATTGTATTGTATTGTATAGTTTTTACGTTTTGAGTTTTAAACGAATTATGGAATAGCTTTTCAAGTAGAAAATGTTTGATCTGCGGTTTTAATATTTTATTAGTCACGAAATACCCTAAGGCATGAAAAGTAACATCAATTTTAGGTCTACACCTAGACCAAAACTACTGGAATTTTCATGTGATAGCCTACTGTCTACAATTTTCACATATGTCATATACACTCAAAAGTATATTTTCCTACTGTACACATGCTATTTTCCACAAATTGAAGTTTAGTCATGACAAATTTATGTAACAATTTGCTCACAACTACAGGCCAGGCAACCATATGTACTGACAACCATTCACATACCATAATTATGAATACTATATTATGTACATATCAGTGCACTTGAACATGAAATTACATATGTGTTACTTTCTGTAATTTGGCATTTTTCTTTTTCTGGTGAGATAAAGGAATGGCGTATGGCATTTAGTGCCGGGAGTGTCCGAGGACAAGTTCGGCTCGCCAGGTGCAGGTCTTTTGATTTGACACCCGTAGGTGACCTGCGCGTCTTGATGATGATGATGATGATGATGATGATATGATGATGAAGACGACACGTACACCCTGCCCCCTTGTCAGAAAAATTAACCAATAATGGTTCAAATTCCCAACGCTGCCGGGAATCGAACCCAGGACCCCTGTGACCAAAGGCCAGCACGCTAACCATTTAGCCATGGACCCGGACTCTGCTGAGATGTGTAGAAACTATTTGTTTTATTTACAAAAGCTTTATTGAGGATTGCAAAGTATTTATGTGCCAACAAGGAATAACACTGTCACACATACCTTCTACACTAACATATACATTCATTAAGGTCTTCGCTGACTTGTCTTTGATATCTTGAGTGCTTTCACATATGAATTTATTTAGATTATTCTGAAAAAACACTGGACATTTTAGAACACAACATGTAAGAACAATCACTGGGGGAAAATCATGTTACTTGATTAATATTTCTTCACTAATATAAGGAAGTTTTGAGAGTCATGGGAATTAAGTTCAAGGGACATCAAAATATTTTTACACTCATTGTGTGGCAGTCTTGGGATTGCCCAACCAATAACATAATTGTCTGCATTTGCCTGTGTAGTTTGCACATTACAGTCGATGATCTCATTATTTTCATTACAATTAGGTCTCTTATCACTAATATTTAATCTTTCATTCACAGCATACCTCATTTTCAAATATTTGTATTTGTTTAGGAATACTGATGCATCAGCCTCAATAATGCTATATTTTGATGGGTACAGTAAATTATTTGTCTAACAGTTCTTAATGCACTGTGAATATTAGATGCAACTGGAGCTATATTATTGCCCTCTTTACCTCTGACAATGGCAAATGAACTTTCCAGACAACCTTGTGTCTGTCTTCTAGTGAATAGAAATTGAAGAAATCTATTGCTCCATTAATTCTGACCACAAAATCTTAAGAGCAGTGATATTATCTTCCCAACATTGAATATATGTTGGGTTGAGTTTACTATTATCACCTCTGCTTAACACAATGATCTGCCTTAGATATTTTCAATTTCTACCAATTTTTCTAAATGATTAGAATTAATGCAAAGGTGTTTTCTATACTGCTCAGGGCCTGGGATACTACATTTTGAGGAATTCAAGATGTCAAATTGTATGTCACATACTTCAATTAAATGAACTCTAATAGCTGCAGAGGGTGGTAGTGAATTAAACTGAACATGCACCTTTATGCCACAAGCAACAGAATGACTCACAGTCTGAACAGCTAAACACACTCTCAGTGGTGAAAAGGAGGGAAGAGAAATACATAGTTTTGTTCATTTTGGGGCTAGTCTGGGAACAATGGTTGAATTTTTGTTATAAAAATTTTCAGTATGAGACTAGCTACAAATCTTCCCTCGTATGTTTAAATCATACTTCTTTAGATTGTTTTGAGTGATTTAATCATATGAGGGGCGTCATAGAAAATGTACATTTTTTCGTCATTAATTTCTGTTACGGGGATACCATTGTGGACAGAGGGGAAAGAAGGTGCGGGCATGAATGGATCTATCTATGACAAACAAAAGATTAATTAAAAGCTTTAAAATTAGAGTTATATCAATGCTTGGTTGTTTTATGCTATTTTTTAACAAAACAAGTCGCTCAGCAACAGAACAAGATTTCAGGTACAGAACTAGCTCGTTAGCTTAGATACAAGATAGGAGAAATCAGAAAAACAACCAAAATTGCTAATTAACAATACGAGCTTAAAGCTCCCAATTTTACAAATGTTACTTGAGCACTGTTGCTCTATCCACTCAGTGGTCAAGGAGACAGGTCTCCCAATTTCATTTACAGAGTACTCACAATGTACAATATTCCGAGGGTACCTTTTGCTATACAACGTTACCGCATTCCAAAAGGTTCTATCCAATATTTACACTAACACCTCTACAAGAATAGAAGGAACACCTATGCTCTATGTATTTATTTAGGAGGCTGCGCTCCGAACCTTATACCCTTACTGCCTTCTCAAGGCAACATTCAACTTTTACATTTACAACCAGTGCATCTTTGCCCAATAAAATTAAGACTTTCCAGGCCTCTCGAGGCACAACCTACATTCTACAGTTCAAACCGTATTCACTGTCTTAAACATTCAACAGTCTAACATATTAACATAAGTAATCAATTTTTTTTACAGAAGTTTAGAATACCCATTCTACCGGAACTTTGTGGGAGATCACCCACACAACCGAACACACTACCGCATACACACTCATTCACTCAAGTCTTACACACACTCTGCTACCGTAGACACGCACACGCACATACGCACACACATACATACGCACACACGCACGCATACACCAACAGGTCCGTGAATACTTACCAACTTACCTCATGAGACAAGGCCGTGGACGGGCTGGAACAGACTAAAACAGTCTGGAGCTGGACTCGAACCAAATTAGACTAAAGGGAGGAGCAGGAGACAGAAAGAACCCAGAACCCTTCCCGATAAATGAAAGAACGGGGTCAAAATACATGGGGGTTTATTAAATAAAATAAAGCAAGATAAGGCAATAAGAAAAAATCAAGTTTGAAACATTACTCACGGAGATATGCGTAAAAACTTATCGTGTAGGTTATTCATCCAATCATATCAAGAGGCAGATTGAAAACATATCAAACATGGCCACACAAGCCTCTTACAATCACAAAACTTGTAACGTACGATTTACTTCCTCCACATAATTTCATACACGCGACGTATGACACATTCGTCCTCGCAATGAACTAATATCAGTGGACATACATCGAAAGAACTTACATGCACATCAAATAAAAACATACACGTTACATCTCACACATCTCCATGTATATGGACCAGCATCCCCGAGAAGAGATCCATCACGCAACAAAACCCCATTAGAAAAGCACAGCATCCCAGAAAAAATCAAAGAATAAATATGGCTGCCATAGTTACGAGGCGAGTAAACAATCCTAACAATGAAAGAAGACTCATTCAAATGAAAACAACAAACGTAATATATAATTAGGCCAACAAATAGCCCGAGGAATGAAAATAAGAAAATGTAAATAAAACTTTGAAAAAATAACACTGTAAGAAAAGGAGAATGCTGTTACTCAGGCAGGCATACAGCACAACCACACGTACACACTCACCATAGAGACCCAAAAGAAATGTATACAGGTAGAATAATCAGTTTTGTCCAGACACACAACGAACACAGAGAGATCCGCATAGCAAGACAAGTGCTTTCATGGACTCATGAGCTCAATACAAGACGCGTAATATAACAAAGGATTGCCGCATCATGGCAAGGCATATCCCCACTTAAATCACAGTAGCATCATCGTAACTATCACGCCCACAACATATTTATATCGCCTCGCCACGGACGAACATGAAGACCGGTCATAGCGTCAAAACACAACGTCACGCATCAAGAGCTCGGCCATGAGAGAAATCGACGAATAAATAAAAGGCAGTAGGTCTCAAACTTCAGATCACATACACGCCAAACAAACATACAACCGACCAAAACCATCCTCCGTCCTTGCAGGTTTATGTCACACAAAAAGAACACACAAATACAATGGAAACTAACAGTAAGGTGAAATGCAAAATTAACAGAAAAATATATATACAACTAATATGCCCACGCAACCATAGCAAGCCAAAAAGGTTACCTTAATAGTCAGGCGTTGCTCAGAACATTAGGTAGTCACAAAATAGCGACTCACATAAAGAGTCGGGCATACAAGCGGATAAATCCACTGCAGAAAAAGCAGACGACACAGGTTAAAGATCTCGTATCTCAAGATGCACATTATTACATCGGCCGCCATGAAGGCTACAACCGTCATGCGAACTTGTTTCAAAGAAGGCGAGCACAAGACTAACTAAGAGGGCACTTCGGCTGATGGCCGGAAGCGCGCTCTGTCAAGGAGAAAACGAGTCATACGTCACGTCCAGGGAATAGATCGACCAAAAAGTCGATAGCGGTCAAAGAATGTATTACATACAGAGGAGTGCGCCACCAAGGGAAACTTGGTGCGGCACAGAGAAAAAACACAGATTAAAGTTACTGGCCCTAAAATCAAACTGATGTGGAGGCGGACACTTACACTCCTTGAAATTTGCACTAAAAACATTAAAACCTTTTTGGGCTTCGGCCCGAAGTTACAGCGGCTAAGCCTATAATACTGAGGTGACTAGATGGAGAAAATTTAAGTTACGAAAGCTACAGACGGAAAACGGTTACTAAGTCATAGTCACCTCTAAGTGAAGTTGATAGGGAACTCAAGAGGTGTCACACTCTCTATTCCCGAATTTTAACTAAGTGCTTTAACATTTACATTAGAAGTAGAAATTTACATTTTAGAAGACTGGAAATTTTATGTTATATTATTAAAGATAGGAAACCCTCCCCTCAAGTTAGCTCTCAGAGGCTGTCACATAGTTATAAAAGGGCTGCCATTACCTTAATCTGCAGGAATTCTCGATGAGGGCGAGACGCCCCCGCCTCCTCTATTAACACACACAGTAGACTGGACGATCAATAAGGCAAGGTAGCTCGAAAACCTACCAGATTTTATACCCGAGAGCAAGGTTATAGAGAGCTCTGGGCTAAGGCGCAACGCAGCTCCACATTTTATTGGATAATCAAAAAGGTACAACATGGATCCTATTGGCTAAAAAGAAAATATACAAAACTTTATATTGGCCGATATTTGAAATTAGAGGACAGAGATAGAAGTTTTGCAAACTGTAATACACCAAAAACAAAACATAATCAACCCAGTTTAGGAAACCTCAAATTAAAAAATTACTTTAGGATTTGAATAGTTTCTCTTCACACTAGAAGGCATAACATAAGTTTTTTTGGCAGAGACATCTGTAGAGAAAAGTCTAAACTTCTTGCGTGAGTAGTTGCGACATTCATGTACCAGATGGCATTACTCAAGACGCTTCATTTGAATGAATGGGTCGGTGTACCTCGCGGTATAGACCTCCCCTCCCTTAAAGTCTCTCCTCACAGTTAATGTTTGACATTTTGCTTGTAAGAAGAAAAAATATCACGTTGTATTTTACTGACATAAATTTTCTTGAAAAAAGTTCAGTTTTAAGAAATTACGTTAAAAAAAGTGTTGAAGTATTCTTTCAACCGTACCAGTACAAGGTAGACAGTTCAAGTTTTGACGGCAAGAGCAGCCCGCCGCAGCCGGTTGCCTGGTTGGGTCGCCCGGATCCCCATTTACTCTCAGATACATCCCTCCCGCTACTTGAGAGGGGTAGCCATGGTGATGGTCGCCACAGACCAGATATAGTGATACTGTTCCAAGATGGGTAGTCACCACAGCCCTCGTCGGAAAGGATGGTGTTCCAGTACGCCGTTATGCAGGAGACGGGGCCAGAGCCGAGTGGGCCATTACCCCACGCCGGCATCCCTCGCCAGATGTTGAGACACGGCCGCAGATGAAAGAGAGGGCACTGAAACTGTCATTCGTTTGGCGACAAAAATTGTTCTTGTGGAGAGCGAGAGTTGTGTATTATTCTAAGTTGCAGTTTCAGATAAGGCGGGCTGCATATGTGACTAGCAGGCTTGGGCTTAGAGACGGGCAACGGGATAAAATAAACCTAACTAGAGGGGAAGGTTGTACAGGATCAAGTATGTGAACAAGATACTGCCCTTGTGTGGATATATATATCTTACAAACTGATATTTAAAAAAATGGTTACAGAACTGACGCCGAAGAAAGATGAATGTTTCCTTACTGCTATGACTTGGTGGCCTACACTGCAAAACAAAATATTATACCGGTTTAATCTTCGAAGGTGGGCTCTAAACATCCTCTCAGTGCCTGGGTCGCTGACAAAAACGCATCACTAATCTCAGTGCTGCCATCTTGACGGGCCTAAACCTTAGTGCTGCCAACTTAACCTTACTAGCGCGAGATTTGAATCGGTAAACAAGTCCACGTGCTTTTTTGACAGCTGTCATCCGCCATCTTTAATCAACAGATCACCGTGCTGCTATCTTGCGGGCAATTTCGTCAGCTGTCATCCGCCATCTTTAAACAACAGAACACCGTGCTGCCCCCTTTTTGGCTACTACTTTAAGCACGTAGTAGCGGGCAATTTGAAAAGTCCTGTTAGCTGTCATCCGCCATCTTTAATCAAGAGAGCACAGTGCTGCACTCTTTAGCTACTTACCTTTGAAATGTGGTAGCGGCAATTTGAAAAATTCCACGTGCTTTTGTTTGAAAACAAACCCGCGTGCTTTTTTGACAGCTGTCATCCGCCATCTTTAATCAACTGCTATCTTTAATCAAGAGAGCACCATGCTGCCCTCGTTAGCTACATAACTTTAACATGTGGTGGCGGACAATTTAACAAGCTGCCATCTTTAATCAACAGAGCACCGTGCTGTTACCTACATACCTTTAAAATGTGGTGGCGGATAATTTGAAACATTCTATTTGACAAGCTGCCATCTTTAATCAAGTGAGCACCGTGCTGCTATCTTGCGAGCAATTTCGTCAGCTGTCACCCGCAATCTTTAATCAAGAGAGCACAGTGCTGCACTCTTTAGCTACTTACCTTTGAAATGTGGTGACGGACAATTTTAAAAATTCTACAGGAGTCATTTTTAATCAAGATAGCACCGTGCTGCCGTCTTTATAACACTGAACGTTATTCTTTGACATGTAGTGGTAGGTAATATGCTTTTTTGACAGCTGTTATCCGCTATCTTTAATACCTTTGACATGTGGTGGTGGGTAATTTTACAGCGACCATCAACAAAGTGGTAGCTAAATCTACATGTTTGCAATTTTACGCAGGCAATTTTTTAGGTGCTTTGACGGTCCCTATCCAACGGATCTTTTTTAGAATTCGAGTTAAAGCATGCAGAAGCAACTACAGCCATAGGCGAATGCTGCTCAGCATGACTTGCATCTGACGAGCCCTTGTGCAGGAAGTGACTTAGCGAAAAAATAAATCCCGATCCTGTTACGTCAGGAAGGGCAACCGGCTAAATCCCGGTCCTTTGGCGTCAGGAAGGGCATCTAGCCGTAAAACAATGGCCCATGATGTAAGACACTAGACACTGTGATTTAAAATCCTAGAAGGGTATCCGGCTGTAAAACAGATTCTTGCGTTTTAAAATCTTGCGTCAGGAAGGGCATCCGGCCTAAAACAGATTCTTGCGAATTAAACTCTTGCGTCAGGAAGGTGTGTCGCACCAAGTTTCCCTTGGTGGCGCACTCCTCTGTATATAATACATTCATTGACTGCTATCGACCTTTCGGTCGATTTATTCCCTGGACGTGACGTATGACTCGTTTTCTCCTTGACAGAGTGCGCTTCCGGCCATCAGCCGAAGTCTCTTCAGTCAGTCTCGTGTCCGCCTTCCTTGAAACTAGTTCGCAGGACGGTTGTAGCCGACATGGCGGTCGAGACAACAATGTACTTTTTGAGATACGAGATCTTTGATCTGTGTCGTTTACTTTTCCTGCAGTATATTTATCTACTTGAATGCCCGACTCTTTATCTCTGTCGCTATTTTGTGACTACCTAATGCTCTCAGCAACGCCTGACTATTAAGGTAACCTTTTTCTTTGGCTTGCTATGGTTGCGTGGGCGTATTAGTTATGTACATTTTACCGTTTATGCTGCATTTTGTCTTATTGCTAGTTTTCTCTGATCTTGTGTGTTCTGTTTTTTGTGTGACTTAAACCCGTAAGGATGGAGGATGGTTTTAGTCAGTGGTGTGTTTGTTTGGCGTGTATGTGGTCTGAAGTTCGAGACCTAATGCAATTTATTTTTTATTCGTCGATTCTCTCATGGCCGAGCTCTTGATGCGTGACGTTATGTTTGACGCTATGACTGGTATTCATGTTCGTCCGTGGTGAGGCGATATGAATACGTTGCAAGCGTGATGGTTACGATGAAGCTACTGTGAATTATGTGGGGATATGCCTTGCCTTGATGCGGCAATCCTTTGTTATTTTACGCGTCTTGTATTGAGCTCATGAGTCCATGAAAGCACTTGTCTTGCCATGCGGATCTCTCTGTGTTCGTTATGTGTCTAGACAAAACTGATTATTCTACCCGTATACATTTCTTTTGGGTCTCTATGGTGAGTGTGTACGTGTGGTTGTGCTGTATGCTTGCCTGAGTAACAGCATTCTCCTTTTCTTACAGTGTTATTTTTCTTAAAGTATTATTTACATTTTCTTATTTTCATTCCCCAGGCTATTTGTTGGCCTAATTATATATTTACGTTTGTTGCTTTCATTTGAATGAGTCTTCTTTCATTGTTAGCATTGTTTACTCGCCTCGTAACTATGGCAGCCATGTTTGTTCTTTTTTTTCTTCCTTGCTGGGATGCTGTGTTTTTTCAAATGGGGGATTGTTGCGTGATGGATCTCTTCTCGGGGATGCTGGTCCATATACATGGAGATGTGTGAGATGTAACGTGTATGTTTTATTTTGATGCGCGTGTAAGTTCTTTCGATGTATGTCCACTGATATTAATTCATTGCGAGGACGAATGTGTCATACGTCGCGTGTATGAAATTATGTGGAGGAAGTAAATCGTATGTTACAAGTTTGTGATTGAAAGAAGCTTGTGTGGCCATGTTTGATATGTTTTCAATCTGCCTCTTGATATGATTGGATGAATAACCTACACGATAAGTTTCTACGCATATCTCCGTGAGTAATACTTCAAGCTTGATTTTATTATTTTTGTTTGTTTGATCTCTTTCGCTTTATTTTTCATTAATAAACCCCCATGTATTTTGACCCCGTTCTTTCATTTATCGGGAAGGGTTCTGGGTTCTTTCCGTCTCCCGCTCCTCCCTTTAGTTTAATTTGGTTCGAGTCCAGCTCCAGACTGTTTTAGTCTGTTCCAGCCCGTCCACGGCCTCGTCTCATGAGGTAAGTTGGTAAGTATTCACGGACCTGTTGGTGTGTGTATGCGTGCATGTGTGCGTATGTGCGTGTGCGTGTCTACGGTAGCAGAGTGTGTGTAAGGCATGAGTGAGTGTGTGTGTGGTCGGGTGTGTGGGGTGCAGATGCTATGCAGAGCGTGGTTCGTGGCTGGAAAGTTTCACCGAGGGGCTGATTCTCGGTGGAGCAGAGCTGTATTCTTTTAAAATTAAGTCCTCCTTTTTGTGTCTATACTGTGCCATGAATAATATATATATTAATTGACGCTATTTCACAGCATACTTTCGTTAAATCTTGTGTATAACTTTGGTTGTGATTTTGTCATTGTTGACTGTTGCTCTTGCATTATTTATCTTATCTGTAAACAATGGAGAACATAGAAGACAATGCGTGTGAAAATCTCCCCAGTGTTGATATGCAAAATAATTCAGGCACGTCTGTGGAAGGTAATTCCTCTCATTCAAACTCTGATCACGACAATGCGAGTATTGCTGTAAACAATTGCCCTAATGAGTTTATCTCTAGCATGGATGTTCATACTGTAAATTGCATTCCTCAGCCTATTGCGAGTGGGCCATCTCAATTTAATCCTGCGTTTGATGTTATTCGAAAATGGAATTTGAAATTTTCCGGCGAAGAAAAAGGTTTCTCCATGATCGAATTCTTAGAGAGAGTCGAAGACGTCGCTGCGTGTGCTTCTATGTCCCCCGACCTATTTGTCCCTGTCATCCCCGGTATGTTAGAGGGGCGTGCAAGTAAATGGTTCCGATTAAATAAATTTAAAGTCAAAGGCAAATGAACAGCTGATAAAATCGATAGATAACCCGGTGGCTAACATGAAATCAGATCCAAGGATGAGGGGAACAGTCAAATCGGGAACAACGTTAAAATTCCTGTCCCAGGAAAAATTGTGAATTTTGAAATGGCTGCGAACACGTCCGGTGGGACACATACGATGGCCATTGGCAGACACGTAAGTTGCGGAACATTCACTATCTCGAAGATGTTTCAAAGCCATGCCTTCTACCACAGACTGATTTATGAAAGAACTCGAGGATCCGGTATCCAAAAGGGCATATAGCGAGCGCGAGCCGGAAATAATTTTGGCCCAAGGAGACGCAAAGGGAAGACCACAAACTTTGCGATTAGAAGAGGTTTGGGGCACCAACGACGGGCCTACACGCTGGTGCGGGATCAATTTCCCTGGTTTCCATTGCATCGAGGACAGATATCACGAAACACGCCAACTAAGCCACACTGACAGCATTTTACTGGGGGCTTCGAGTTACACTGCATGAAGACGTGTCCATCTTTCCCACAATTCCAGCATGTAATGGACCTAGACGTCCTCCTACGGGGTACGTTTTGATTTTGAAGACTGCCTGCCATATTATTTAAAGAGTGAGGAGGTTTTGACCGGTAATCAGAACGATCAGTGCATGACGCAGAAGAGAGCGGTCGGGCAAAGGAGACCGATTTAGACACAGAGCGACAGGCGGTGTCAGGGAAAGAACAGGTATCGGGCGGAGGAGGGGGTTGATATAAGTGATTCAGTTGAAGAGTAGACTCGTATTCGCGCCCTAGATTGATTATATCATCCACACAATTTACCTCAGATCTCTTTATGAAGAGTTTATAGTTAGGAGCCAAATTACGGTAAAATGTATCAAATATTTCAGTCTCATGAATGTCAACATCAAGACGGTTAAACAAGGTAAGGATACCAGTCGCATATTCATCAATAGGTTCGTTAGGGCCTTGGGTTCTCCGTAGGATCTCTTGTTTAAGAACAAAATTCATGTCTGATAGACCAAACCTAATTTTAAGTTCCTTCGATCAAATGAAAACTTCCGTTTTGAGGTTCCTTCTGGTAATAATCCGTTATGCCTTGTATCGAACGGCGTTCCCCTTATCGATCCATCTGATCTTTCCAATGACCAAGTCTCCGTGCTCAATGATCTTCTAAAAGATTTCCCTGAGGTACTTACTGCCAAATTAGGGTGTGCCAAAGAATTTTCGTACTGCATCGAACTGAAAGATCGTACTCCCGTCAGACACCCACCTTTCAGTTGCTCCCCTCCCAAGCTCGCCGCTATGAGAAAGTGTATCAATGAACTCCTGGAGAAAGGCGTCATTAGCCAATCAAAGTCTTCTTTTAGTAGCCCCGCCTTTCTGATTCCCAAAAAGGATGGCCAACCTCGTCTTGTGATTGACTATCGATCTTTGAATCGCAATGTTATATTCGACAGTTTCCCTCTCCCAACCATCGAATCTGCCCTGCAATCCTTCGGGAAGGCCCAGTTCTACTCTGTTTTCGACTTCAATTCTGCCTATTTCCAGATTCCTCTCGACCCTAGTTGCCGAGAATTTACGGCTTTTGCCACCCCCTTTGGCTTATATCAATTTAATAAAGTTCCCATGGGTATTTCAGTAGGCGGCCAAGCGCTGAGTCGCATCCTTGACTCCGTCTTTGGTGATTTAAAGTTCTCTTGTTTATTCTCGTATTTAGACGACGTCGTGATCTTTTCTGACACATTTGAGGAACATGTCGCTCATCTTCGCGAATTTTTCACTAGGTTGAAGAGGCACGGATTCACTGTCAATCCTGAGAAGGCATCTTTGTGTTCTAGAAGGATAAAGTTTTTAGGACATATCGTTTCCGGCTCCGGCATATCTGTTAATCCTGAGAGAGTGAAATGCATTCGTGAATTTCCCAGGCCAAAGAACCTACGAGCTGTTCGTAGATTTCTTGGCATGATTGGATTTTATTCTAGATTCATCCCCAACATTTCTGAAATCTCAGCCCCCCTGAACTCGCTGAAAAAGAAAAATGTTCGTTTCTTCTGGAGCGATGCTCAAGAGCAAGCTTTTTGCCAACTTAAAGATGCCCTCTGTCAAGCTCCCGTATTGCACAACCCTGACTTTAACGGGGAATTTGTCCTTCAGTGTGACGCTAGTGATATTGCTGTCTCTGCTGTATTGAACCAAAGACTGGAGAACGATCATCTTGCCCCCATTGCTTATTTCAGTAAGAAATTGCTCGACTCTGAAACCAGGTACTCCACGTACGAAAAAGAATGTCTGGCTGTTGTCCTTTTGGTGTCGAGAAATTTCACTCGTACCTCGAACACCGACATTTCTGGATTCATACTGATAACCAAGCACTATCTTGGATGGCTGCCAATGTCAAAAGATTAGGGAGGACTGCTCGTTGGATTCTCCGACTGTCGTCTTATAATTTCACTGTTGTTCATGTAAGAGGTAAAGATAACATTGTTGCCGATTGTTTGTCGCGCATGTTTGAAGGTGGCGAGACAACTGATTACGAGATCGGGTGCAGCCCCGATAATCATCTCCCGGTCTGCATCCTTCGAAACTACCCCTTCAGTTTTACCGAATTGTCTGAATTCCAGAAGAAAGACGATGAATGTATCCGTCTAGCCGATAGACTTTCGAAGAAGGAACAAGGTTGGGAATCCTTTGAAATAAAAAGGGGCCTTTTGTGTTACAAAAGTCTTCACAATCGTACTTCAAAAATTTTCGTCCCCCAGAATCTGAGACCCGTGATCTTAAATTATTATCACGATTCTCATTTAGGCGCTCATCTCGGTCAGTTAAAAGCCTTTCACAAAATTTCCCGGAATTATTACTGGCCGAACTTAAAAAAGGAAGTCTTCGAGTATGTCAAAACCTGTGATGTTTGCCAAAAATGTAAGCCTGCTCAGAATACTCAGATCGGTTTTCATTCCGCCGACGTTGCCAATTCTCCTGGTGAGAAACTATTCATTGATTTCTTTGGACCCCTAACCCGATCTCAATCTGGCAACGTGGGTATCTTATCTGTTATCGACGGTTTTTCTAAATTCATTTGGCTGTTCCCAGTTCGTAAAATTAATTCTAACGTCACGGTGAATTTGTTTACTAAACACATCTTCGGAGTTTTTGGTCCACCTAGGACGCTTGTCTCTGACAATTCTTCGGTGTTTACCGGCGCTAAGTTCCGTAATTTATGCTTCTCCTGGGGCATAAAACATATCCGTATAAGCCCTCATCACCCTCAACCGAAGCTTGTTGAAAGATTTCATCGAAATCTAAAAATCTGTTTGTCTGCCTTCTATTATAACACCCAATCCCTTTGGGATTGCTATCTCTCTTTTTTCAGCCTAGGTTTCAACACTGCCATGCAGGAGTCCAGCCGCTTCACTCCTGCCGAATTATTTTTGGGCAGGGTCCCCAATGATCCACTCTCTTTGAAATGGAATGTGGAGTATCTCTCCGAACCCTCCCGACGTCTGGATGTCCTGGAGAAATGGAAGATAGCCTCCGAGCAACTGATTAAAGCCAGGGACAGGGTGGCCCAGAGGTATAACAAGGGAAGAATGCCTGTGCCTTTCCGCGTCGGAGATCTGGTCCTGGTAAAGAGGTTCCCTGTCAGTTCTACCATGGATCACATTAGTAAAAAGCTGTGTCGAAAGTGGTCTGAGCCCAGAAGGATCACTGAGTTTCTGGGACCTGTTACGGTAAAAGTGGAGGATCTCTCCGGCCGTGTGCAATCAAAGGCGCACGTTTCCATGTTAAAAAAGTATTACTCCAGAAGTTCGTAGCATAGATTTATTTAGCACCCTTAAGATGTATTGGACTTGATAATATGGAGTTAACTTTGACTTGTTGCAAGCACGTATGCTTATATTGTTTTGTGTTTCAGGTAATGATTGCCCTGTGAGAAACACTTGTATTGTAAGGAAAAGAAACGTATTGATAGCTCGACCGAATTCCTTCGAAATCTATACCCTCAGTGACTGAGAAGAGGTCGGAGTGTGTTGAAGTTCTGTGGTCTGAACTTGTTTAATTCACTGGATTATTAATCGACAGATACATATGTTTGCCTGACTTGCCATAACTCTCCTTGGAGTCAATTACTGCTCGGTGAAAGGACACTGATGCCTGTTTAGCTCTTAATGAATCTGTGTTTGATAACGAAAGGACGTTTATTATATTGTATATCTTCAAAATAAGGTGTAATTATGACGTGTGCATAGATGTTTTCATATTCTGTTGTCCATTTTTAATGCTCGAAGTTATTGTTAAATTGATACGCTTAGTTATAGGGTGTGTACACACTTAGTGGTAAGTTTCACCCGTGGTAAAATGAGCCCTTCTTGCCTGATCACCAAGTAAGGACTCATTTTCGAAGGGGTGTGGGGAAGATGTGCCGCACCAAGTTTCCCTTGGTGGCGCACTCCTCTGTATATAATACATTCATTGACTGCTATCGACCTTTCGGTCGATTTATTCCCTGGACGTGACGTATGACTCGTTTTCTCCTTGACAGAGTGCGCTTCCGGCCATCAGCCGAAGTCTCTTCAGTCAGTCTCGTGTCCGTCTTCTTTGAAACTAGTTCGCAGGACGGTTGTAGCCGACATGGCGGTCGAGACAACAATGTACTTTTTGAGATACGAGATCTTTGATCTGTGCCGTTTACTGTTCCTGCAGTATATTTATCTACTTGAATGCCCGACTCTTTATCTCTGTCGCTATTTTGTGACTACCTAATGCTCTCAGCAACGCCTGACTATTAAGGTAACCTTTTTCTTTGGCTTGCTATGGTTGCGTGGGCGTATTAGTTATGTACATTTTACCGTTTATGCTGCATTTTGTCTTATTGCTAGTTTTTTCTGACCTTGTGTGTTCTGTTTTGTGTGTGACTTAAACCCGTAAGGATGGAGGATGGTTTTAGTCAGTGGTGTGTTTGTTTGGCGTGTATGTGGTCTGAAGTTCGAGACCTATTGCCATTTATTTTTTATTCATCGATTCTCTCATGGCCGAGCTCTTGATGCGTGACGTTATGTTTGACGCTATGACTGGTATTCATGTTCGTCCGTGTGAGGGGATATGAATACGTTGCAAGCGTGATGGTTACGATGAAGCTACTGTGAATTATGTGGGGATATGCCTTGCCTTGATGCGGCAATCCTTTGTTATTTTACGCGTCTTGTATTGAGCTCATGAGTCCATGAAAGCACTTGTCTTGCTATGCGGATCTCTCTGTGTTCGTTATGTGTCTGGACAAAACTGATTATTCTACCCGTATACATTTCTTTTGGGTCTCTATGGTGAGTGTGTACGTGTGGTTGTGCTGTATGCTTGCCTGAGTAACAGCATTCTCCTTTTCTTACAGTGTTATTTTTCTTAAAGTATTATTTACATTTTCTTATTTTCATTCCCCAGGCTATTTGTTGGCCTAATTATATATTTACGTTTGTTGCTTTCATTTGAATGAGTCTTCTTTCATTGTTAGCATTGTTTACTCGCCTCGTAACTATGGCAGCCATGTTTATTCTTTTTTTTCTTCCTTGCTGGGATGCTGTGTTTTTTCAAATGGGGGATTGTTGCGTGATGGATCTCTTCTCGGGGATGCTGGTCCATATACATGGAGATGTGTGAGATGTAACGTGTATGTTTTATTTTGATGCGCGTGTAAGTTCTTTCGATGTATGTCCACTGATATTAATTCATTGCGAGGACGAATGTGTCATACGTCGCGTGTATGAAATTATGTGGAGGAAGTAAATCGTATGTTACAAGTTTGTGATTGAAAGAAGCTTGTGTGGCCATGTTTGATATGTTTTCAATCTGCCTCTTGATATGATTGGATGAATAACCTACACGATAAGTTTCTACGCATATCTCCGTGAGTAATACTTCAAGCTTGATTTTATTATTTTTGTTTGTTTGATCTCTTTCACTTTATTTTTCATTAATAAACCCCCATGTATTTTGACCCCGTTCTTTCATTTATCGGGAAGGGTTCTGGGTTCTTTCCGTCTCCCGCTCCTCCCTTTAGTTTAATTTGGTTCGAGTCCAGCTCCAGACTGTTTTAGTCTGTTCCAGCCCGTCCACGGCCTCGTCTCATGAGGTAAGTTGGTAAGTATTCACGGACCTGTTGGTGTGTGTATGCGTGCGTGTGTGCGTATGTGCGTGTGCGTGTCTACGGTAGCAGAGTGTGTGTAAGGCATGAGTGAGTGTGTGTGTGGTCGGGTGTGTGGGGTGCAAAGGGCATCCGGCTGTAAAACAGGACTAGGAATGGGGGAGCAGCAGCTAGCTGCTTCCTAGTGTAGTTCAGGTGTTATGCCTTGCGAGTAGGTATGTACTAGCACCGGGTTTCGAATAAGCAGACTCTAGACTTCCTGAACAAGAAAAAATATCGGGGATGCGTTTTTAGAGTAAGCTTGAAGCAAGCGCACACACACGAGCTACATCAGGCCGGCGAGCACATAGACACTGCTTGAATGTGATGCTTCAGCTACTTTCGCTGAATACGAAGTTCACTGCACACGTACAGTCCGCATCAAAATTATCAGCAGCAGCTTTTCGAGCTGAGCTCAGAGGTGGAGGCTTTCTGGTTTAATCGCGGTACAAATACGTCTGCCTGCAGAACTTATATATTTCGGCACCTTAGCGTCTCGTGTTGTTCTTACCCTAGCTCAAAAGTCGCTAACAGGCAGGGGATACCGTAGATGTAGGCTTAGCTTAGCACTCCTGAGGATCACTTCTCAGCCTAGCGCCCTTGTCTACCTAAGGCAAGGGATACCGTAGATGTGGTCTTAGCTCAGTACCTTTGAGAATCGCTTATGAGCCTAGCACACTTGTCTACCTACAGGCAGGGGATACCGTAGATGATGGCTCCTTCTCTTTTTACCCAGCTCAGCACCCTGCTAAGTACAGGTGGGAATACCGTAGATGTGGTCTTAGCTTAGTGCTCTTGAGGATCGCAACTCAGCTCAGCGCCCCTGTCTACTTACAGGCAAGGGATACCGTGGATGATGGCTCTTTCTCTTTTGACTCAGCTCAGCGCTCCGTCTACTTACAGGCACGGGATACCGTAGATGTTAGCTTAGGTCAATGCTCTTTAGGATCGCAACTCAGCTCAGCGCCCTTGTCTACCTACAGGCAAGGGATACCGTAGATGTAGTCTTAGCTCACTACCTTTAAGGATCGTTTCTCAGCCTAGCACCTTTGTCTACGTACAGGCAGGGGATACCGTAGATGTGGTCTTAGCTCAGTGCTCTTGAGGATCGCAAGTCGGCTCACCACCCCTGTCAACTTACACGCAAGGGATACCGTATGTAACGATCACTCACCTATTTTCGGCTACCGTCATCTGCAACTTCATCTATGTTCATATACTCGCCGATACTTCATCCATCTAACCGGCCTTGGACCTTCTCTGCTGACGCGCCGTGCATCCGTCCTGGTGAACTGCTGACTACACACTGAGTCTCCTCTGCGTTACGTCATCTGCTACGTCAGTGTCCGATATTTCTCGACGTTTTGTGTACTTTTTTCCGGAACTTTCTGCAGCGGTATAAAGGCTTCCCCCACATACTCGGTCTTCAGTCCAGCACTGATTCCGAGTGTGGTTGGAGGGTCGTCTGAGGACTTCCCAGTATTTGCTGGGAAGCTCCACTTCTTTTATTTGCTGCATTGGGTGAGCAACAGAGTATTTATTTTATAATTACCTCCATTATTCTCCTCCTATGGATTTTGGAGTTATCTTCATTGCTGTGGCCGGTTTTCTTTTAAGTCTAATATGAGTGACACTTTTTTCTTAACAAATGAACATTGAGTAATATCCAATTTCAAGAGTTGGTGAGTGATTGAACTTGTGGCCTGGACGGTACAACTTATCACATAAAACTGTTCCTGCATTTGGCAATGTTTATACTCAGGCGACTCCCATTATTGTGATCCCCGTCCTTGGTCCTTCCCGTGCCTTTCTTCTCTCTTTGTTTACCCTTTTGCAAATTTGTGTCCATATTCTCCGAGGCTTATAGGTTACCACGTTCATTTGATTAGTCAAATATTATAACTTGTAAATGGTCTAGGGATTCTATCCTATGTACGTCATTCACGATGAGTGTTTTCTTTTGTGTGTGTCCGGTTACAAAAGTTTGAGTTGTAAAATTTAAAATTGATTTCCTTTGTAGAAACAATATACTGTTTTGATTAACTTTTTTTTCTTCTTCTTATTACATCCACTAACCTCCAATTGGTCCCAGCTCTTTTCTCCTTGAACGTCTTGTCAAAGAATCTTAATCAACCTATACGTTGTTGCAATAAATCGTCACAAAATGGTAGCAGAGTAACCCACCCGATTTATTTACTGTTGTCTTTTTTTTCAATTTTTCTCTTTTTTTACTCTTTGTTACTGTGCTCTCTTTTTCAACATGGCAACTTTTTCCGATAATTTTCCATTAAACTCTTCTGATAATTCTTTATATTTACCCCCGATTTCCCGGTCTCTACCTAATCCACCTTATACGGATTTAATTACTTTTGATGACACTTCGTCCTCAGAACCTTCATCCACCATTTGTTCGTCTTCGCATTCTGACACTTCAGACTTATCTGATCAAGACCTAAAACCAAAACTTCCAAGTAACACTTATCATTTACATCCTGAATCTTCTAGGCCACTCACCTCATTGCCTATTTCCCCAAATCCACTCATTTCTACATTGAATTTAGAGATTATTAAACAGTCATTAACACAAGTGCCTCATTTAACTGATACAAATCCTCGAAATTTAACTATATGGCTATTTTTTGTCCGTAAATTTCTTAAAATTAACCTTGCCCCATTTTCCCAACTCATTAGTTTATTAACGTCTAAAACTACCGGACATTTAACGAATTTTTGGCTTGAAAATATGGCACATTTTCAGGATTGGGCTCAATTTCGCACATGTCTCCATAATTACTTTCTACCTTATGAGGTACGTCATACATTGAGTTTCGAATTTGTCCGCCGTCATCAACGTTCTGACGAACCTGTACACGATTATTTAGACTCACTTCTTACTTTTAGTGATGTTCTTAATATCGCTAATAATCCATCGGAATTAATTTCAATTGTTACATTTTATGCTGTACCTTCTTTCCGACAACTTCTTCAGATACATTCCCCCCTACCTCTTTGTTACAATTGTATACCGCAGCACAAGCTCATACGACTTACTCGTATGCAGATATTTCCTACTATGCTCGTGTCCCACCACCACCACCAGTCTTACCTTCTGCTACTACCTCTCCCCCGGTATCATTATCATTACCAACATCTCGTTCTGTTACAGTCAGTAAACCTATTATCTGTTACCGCTGTAGAGGTACAGGACATATAGCTAAATTTTGTGCCTCCCCCATCTCGGGAAACGCCCCCAACCCTCGTCCGTAGGCAGTGGACGCGTTCACGGGGCAAATCTGCCTGATCAAATACCTGCTTTTCATCACACCTTTACCACTCGGCAACCTTTTCGATCTTCTTACACTAAACCGAGCGTCAAATATGATTCTCGCATTTTTTGCTCATTACCCAAAACTTCACAGATTGTAGTCTTGCTCCACAATATTCCTACTATTGCACTTTTAGATTCTGGTTCAACGACTTCGTTAATTAGTTTAGAACTTTTCCAATCTCTTCAGACTATTTTTTCTCGTCTTCAACTTTCTCAGTCTTCCCTTCGTTGTACTTCTGCATCAAATAATCTACTTCAGACCCTTGGTCAAGTCAAGCTCAACTTAAAAATTCAACATTTTTCGTGGACCTATTCTTTTAATGTTGTAGAAAATTTATCATATCCATTAATTCTAGGATATGATTTTTTTCGTCATACTGGTTTGGTACTTGATTCATTTTCTTCCTCTATTCATTTCACCTTTTCGGATATTAGGATTCCATTAGTGAATTGTTCTGATTTCCCTCTTTCACATCTTCCTTCGGTTCGTAAGGATTATGTGTATTGTAATCGTTCTCAATCTGCCCAACTTGATAATTTGTTCGTTGAATTTTCTGATGTTGTGACCTCCAAACTTGGAACAGTTTCCAATTTTCAAGCTCATATTGATCTCACTGATACCACACCTGTTCGATCTCCCCCGTATCATTTGAGTCCGCCCAGAATGAAAATTCTTAATCAACTTGTAGAGAAAATGCTGGTTGATAATACCATCGTACCTTCCACTTCGGACTACGCCTCTCCCGCCTTCGTTGTTGATAAACCTGATGGGTCCTTTCGTTTTGTAGTTGATTATCGTAAAATTAATTCTAAGATCCTCTACGATGCTTACCCCATGCCTAAAGTTCAAACTGCGTTTCAACATTTTTCCAATGCACAGTATTTTTCCCTTTTAGATTTCAATTCAGCCTATAATCAGATACCCTTAGATGATAGTAGCTCTAAGTATACTGCCTTTATTACTCCTACTGGGCTGTATCAATTCACGAAAGTACCTTTTGGATTAAACCTTGGCTCACAAATCATGCAAAGATTTGTTGACAATCTTTTTTCTGATATAAAATATCAGTATCTCTTTCCATATGTGGATGATCTTTTGATTTATAGTCCTGATTTTGACACTCATATCAAACATCTTCGTGAAGTACTCTCTAGATTACGTTCTGTTAATCTTACCGTCAATCCTTCTAAAATTATTTTAGCACAGACTTCCATTAAATTTTTGGGCCATATTCTGTCCAATAATGGCATTTCTGTTGATCCGGATCGGGTTTCTGCAGTTGATCGTATTCCTCCACCGAAAAATTTGAAGCACTTGCGAACATTCTTAGGTATGGTTGGTTTTTATAGTAAATTTATCCCTAACTATTCTCACATATCTGAGCCACTTAATTTACTTAAACGAAAAGGCATGAAATTTCACTGGGGAGAACAGCAACAAGCTGCATTTATTTCTCTCAAATCTGCCTTAACCAAAGCCCCTGTTCTTCAAATGCCTGACTTTGATTTACCCTTTGAAGTTTTTACGGACGCCTCTGACGTTGCTGTTGGAGGAGTCTTACATCAAAACCGAGACGGTAAACTTCTTCCTATTGCTTATTTTAGTCGCTTGCTCTCGCCTACTGAACGTAAGTATTCTGTTTATGAAAGGGAAGCATTAGCGTTAATCCTCACTATTGAGCATTTTTCGGAATACCTTGACCATCGGCAATTTCTTGTTCAAACTGATAATCAGGCCTTATCCTGGCTACTCAACAATGCCCCTAAAATAGGCAGGACCGGTCGATGGCTGCTCCGCCTTTCTCGTTTTAAGTTTTCTGTAAAATTCGTTTCAGGTTATGAAAATTCAGTCGCTGATGCTCTTTCTCGCCTTTTTGACCAATCTCCCTCTTCAACTTTAGATCAACTTCCTTCTTATGAAATCAATGCGATTTCTTCTCTTATTGATTTTCCATTATCTTTTGACTCGTGTCATCAGCATCAATCTACCGATTCTTACTGTAAAGATATTAAGATTTCTCTTTCTGCTACTAACTATGACGGACCTTTCCGGATCCATAATGAATTGTTGGTTTTTAAACCAACTCCTAAATCAATCCCTAGAGTAGTCATTCCTTCCCCTTTACGTTCGATGCTGTTTCAGTATTATCATGGATCTCCTACAGGGGGACACTTTGGGCGCGCTAAAACTTATTCTCGGTTGGCATCTCAATTCTTTTGGCCCAATATGCGTAAGGATGTCATCACTTGGGTTAAATCTTGTACTTTATGCCAAAAACACAAACCCCGGAACGCATTGTCCTTTGGTGCTCATTCCGCCACACCTTCTACTTATCCTGCTGAGAGGTATTATATTGATGTTGTCGGACCTATCACTAAATCCTCCCACGGCAATGCATATATTTTTACTCTGCTTGATGGTTTCTCTAAATTTTTGATTTTGCGTCCGTTGCGTACGCTTTCTTCTCAAACTATTATTCGGCTTTTGAATGACCAAATTTTCCCCATTATTGGTCTACCAAAATACCTAGTTTCGGATAACGCTACCATTTTTACCTCACAATCCTTTTATAACTTTTGCTTTATGAATGGTATTAACAAGGTCTTTACCTCCCCCTACCATCCTCAAGCCAATCTCGTCGAACGATATCATAGAAATTTGAAAGTTCTATTGTCCATTTTTCATTCCGAAGACCAACGCCATTGGGATTCTGAATTGCCTGCCTTTGCCCTAGCACTTAATTCTGCCATCAATAACTCCACCTCTTTTTCCCCGGCGAAATTGTTTTTGGGTAGAGATTTGCAAACTCCTTTGGATTTAACATGGGATCTACCTTCTTTGCTCCTTTGCCCCCCTAATCAAGTCACTCAAGCGGAGTGGAAAAGGGCCTTAACTAAATTGCACCAGGCACGGTAGGTCCATCGACGGGTTCACGACCGTGGGCACCGTCCATCAAAATTTAAACTTTTAGATAAAGTACTGTTAAAGAATCATCCTCAAAGTTCCGCGAATGATCATATATCTGCTAAACTTTGCCCTCGTTGGACAGGCCCTTTTTCAATCATTCACTTCTCTACTCCGGTTTCTGTTTTATTACAGGATGCAAATGATCCTTCCATTATTAAAAAGGCCCATGTTTCGCAGTTGAAACAGTATTTTCAGTAATTTCTTTCTTTTTCTTTTCTCTTTTGCTCTACCCAGTGACCCTTCAACCCCACCCGGGTCAACTGGACTCTCCCATCTTGGTGAACATTAGGGAATGTTCCCCTTCTTTTGTTTTATTTTTTTATATATTATGTATGTTAAAAAAAATATACCCTAGACCATATTGTGTTCGTTTATTGTAAATTTTTTAATACCCCTCCCCCCTTCCCTTCCTTGTGCCTTTATTATGTTTATTTAAACTTTGTTTCTTGCCGAGTCTGTTTTTGTTCCAGCTCCTCTTGTTCTTCCTTCCTCTTCGCCTGTCGCCATTCGTCGGGTCCATCTTGACTTCCGGAATCCTTCGGATTCCTGGCCGGCGGGGGAATATGTAACGATCACTCACCTATTTTCGGCTACCGTCATCTGCAACTTCATCTATGTTCATATACTCGCCGATACTTCATCCATCTAACCGGCCTTGGACCTTCTCTGCTGACGCGCCGTGCATCCGTCCTGGTGAACTGCTGACTACACACTGAGTCTCCTCTGCGTTACGTCATCTGCTACGTCAGTGTCCGATATTTCTCGACGTTTTGTGTACTTTTTTCCGGAACTTTCTGCAGCGGTATAAAGGCTTCCCCCACATACTCGGTCTTCAGTCCAGCACTGATTCCGAGTGTGGTTGGAGGGTCGTCTGAGGACTTCCCAGTATTTGCTGGGAAGCTCCACTTCTTTTATTTGCTGCATTGGGTGAGCAACAGAGTATTTATTTTATAATTACCTCCATTATTCTCCTCCTATGGATTTTGGAGTTATCTTCATTGCTGTGGCCGGTTTTCTTTTAAGTCTAATATGAGTGACACTTTTTTCTTAACAAATGAACATTGAGTAATATCCAATTTCAAGAGTTGGTGAGTGATTGAACTTGTGGCCTGGACGGTACAACTTATCACATAAAACTGTTCCTGCATTTGGCAATGTTTATACTCAGGCGACTCCCATTATTGTGATCCCCGTCCTTGGTCCTTCCCGTGCCTTTCTTCTCTCTTTGTTTACCCTTTTGCAAATTTGTGTCCATATTCTCCGAGGCTTATAGGTTACCACGTTCATTTGATTAGTCAAATATTATAACTTGTAAATGGTCTAGGGATTCTATCCTATGTACGTCATTCACGATGAGTGTTTTCTTTTGTGTGTGTCCGGTTACAAAAGTTTGAGTTGTAAAATTTAAAATTGATTTCCTTTGTAGAAACAATATACTGTTTTGATTAACTTTTTTTTTCTTCTTCTTATTACATCCACTAACCTCCAATTGGTCCCAGCTCTTTTCTCCTTGAACGTCTTGTCAAAGAATCTTAATCAACCTATACGTTGTTGCAATAAATCGTCACACGTAGATGATGACTCCTTCTCTTTTTACTCGGCTCAACACTCTGCCAAGTACAGGCAGGGGATACCGTAGATGATGGCTCCTTTTCTTTTTACTCAGCTCAGCCCCTTGTCTATGTACAGGCAAGGGATACCATAGATGTTAGCTTTTGGCTTATCTTAGTGTCCCGTTTAAGTTCAGAGGTCGATGATAGCGCGCTGGCTCTTCTAGGTTCGATCCGCTAGTATAATACATCAGCCTGCAGAACTCCTAAATTCCGACACCTCGGCATTTTCGAAAACAGCAGGTTCGATCTTAACTTAGTCCGACAGTGCTTAAATACGTCAGCCTGCAGAACTCCTAAATTGCGACACCTCAGCGTCTCTTCTAAAGGCACTCGGAAGAACTCTTGTTGCATAAACATTTCGTTACAACTGTAGTGCGGGCGTTTGCAAATGACACATTCGCTTAGTAACAAGCTGCATATTTACTCGGTGTATTCTGTGCTCGCAGTTCTCCGTGTGTGTTAATTGTGTGCGCATCCTCTACTTTCTCACCTACCGTCTAGCAGTAAAAGCAAAAGGTAATATTATTATTATTATTATTATTATTATTATTATTATTATTATTATTATTATTATTATTATTATTATTATTATTTACGATTTCTTTTTTCTTTGTTTTTTAGAAAATCACTGTCTGCTGTGAATATTATTCCAGTAACCATTTTTCAGTTTACAGCCTTCAACTTAAGATAAGCCTAAACTGTTGGTTGGTGTTTGCATTTTTTATTCGAAAGCAACTTCTACGCTAGCTAATAAACCAACTTACCCTTTCATATCTCATCATCACAAGTGCTTTCACGCTAGGCAATAAAGGTCTTTGAGTTAAAGATAGCGAGGCTAGCTAACTTGCCTTTTCATATCCCATCATCACTATGTAAGAGGCAAGTGCTCTGTGTGTAAACATGAGAATGTGCCAACGCTACTTTCAGACAGTTACTGTTAACAAACTAACTTACCCTTTCCTATCTCATCATCACAAGTGCTTCTACGCTAGGCAAGAAATATCTTTGAGTTGCATGTTTGTAAAGATAGCTAGGCTAGCTGACTCGCCCTTTCATATCCTATCATTACAAGTGCTTCTACGCTAGGCAATAAAAATCTTTGAGTTGGATGTTTGTAAAGATAGCTAGGCTAGCTGACTTACCCTTTCATACCCTATCATCACAAGTGCTTCTAAGCTACATTCATATATTTTGTTCTTTTTAGATACAACAAGAATATTATCGTCGACATTTATTCGAGTTACAGGCTTGAACGTGCACATTTTATTCATCCGAGTAACAATTTGCAGTCTGCAGCGTGTACATTTTAAGGTATGTTTCGAACATTAAAAATCTTTGAGTTGCATGTGTGTAAAGATAGCTAGGCTAGCTGACTTACCCTTTCATATCGTATCATCACAAGTGCTTCTACTCTACATTCATATATTTTGTTGGTTTTAGGTACAACGAGAATATTATCGTCGACATTTATTCGAGTTACAAGCTTGAACGTGCACAGTTTTTTCATCCGAGTAACAGTTTGCAGTCTGCAACGTGTACATTTTAAGGTATGTTCCGAAATTTAAAAATCTTTGAGTTGCATGTTTGTAAAGATAGCTAGGCTAGCTGACTTGCCCTTTCATATCCTATCATCACAAGTGCTTCTATGCACCATTCATATATTTTTGTTCTTTTTTAGGTTCAACAAGAATATTATCGTCGACATTTATTCGAGTTACAAGCTTGAACTGCACATTTTATTCATCCGAGTAACTGTTTGCAGTCTGTAGCGCGTATATTTTAAGGTATGTTTCGAACTATTTTTATCGATCTTATATGTATACATTGTTTTTAGCATTCTAGGATAGGAGGATTAGAAGGTATAGACATGGAAGAGGTTAATCTTGTAATTTCATACTAACAAAAATGCCTGATCTCTATAGGTTGAAACTTGGTTTCTTTCGAACATTGCAACTTTAGTCTAATCTCTATTGATAAATAGTTGTTCTCTTCAATCCTCAATAACCGTTATTAATTGAATTTTCGTTTTTTTCATAGGTTAAAATTTGGTTTCTTCCAAACATCGCAACTTTTGTTGAATCTATATTGATAAATGGTTGTTATCTTTTCAGAACTTGAAAACAGCATGATCCCCTGCTCGCAGTGTAACGAAACGTTCACAAGACGTGATATCCTTGCATGCCATGTAAAAACAAAACATCAGGCATCTACTATGTTACCCTGCGAGCAGTGTAACTTAACGTTTACGAGAGAACATAACCTCAAACGACATTTAAAAACAAAACACCCTAGCATAACATCTGCTTTATGTGAAGTTCGTGGGGTGTATTTCGCTAATGTAGTGCAATACCAGGCTCACTTAGTAGAGGTACATCAGGTATCTAATTGCAACTATAACTCTCAGGTAGTAGGAAAAAACGTGTAAATACGGATGTAGCTGTAGAAAGTTGTCGTAGTAGTAAAAAACAAGGAAAAATCAAGAACTTCAAACTATACACTGCGAACACTGTAACACTAATGTACCATCTTCACATTTTCAGGGTCACTTACGAAGTAATGCGCATAAAAATAACGCCTGTAGAACTGCTAGTAATACAAACATCGAACAAATTAATACTGCATTTAAAAGTAGGATTTTTATTTGCAGAATTCGTGCTAGTCAGAAGTTTCAAAGTACTGAAAACTTTTTAAATTGCGTTCAACCGGATGTGCAACAACTTCTCGACAAAACTTTGTCCAATTTATTTAAAGTTAATTTCGAACTTTTTGCGTTGTATATTAAAAGCACAGATGAATCCGAAATAACTGAAATGAAATCATTTAATACGAAGAATTTTGTAGTAAGTGAGTCGACTAATTTTGGTGATGTATTTAGGGATGTCTGGAACATTATTTCAACAAAGAGCGAGGAATTTCAGGAAAAGGAATCAGGGTGGGCTTTAGTTGAAATTTTGTATCTAGAAGTTAACATCAATAAGTACAATCACTTGCGAGGTACATCGTACATCGAGCTGCCAACATAGATTCAGCGAAGAAAAGCTGTTGTAAACATCCAAAACGATGACGAGGCGTGTTTTGCATGGGCTGTGGTGTCGGCTTTAAATCCTGTGAAATCGAATGTAGCGAATAGAACATCATCGTACCCACACTATTCAACGCAACTAAATTTAGATGGTATAGAATTTCCTATGCAGTTAAAGGACATTAGGCGCTTTGGACAACTAAATAATATTAGCATTAATGTGTATGGTGTAGACAAAAAGTCTGTAATAGGTCCTCTGTATTATACATGTAATAAGAAGAGTACTCATGTTAAATAACTCTATATCGAAAACAGTGAGAATAGCCACTTTGGCTGGATTAAACATCTTAGTAGACTTGTTGGTAGTCAGTTGTCAAAACATGATGGTAAAAAGTGGCTATGTGATGGATGCTTGCAGTATTTTAGAACTGAAGATCAGTTAACGAACCATTCCGAGAATGACTGCAATCATGTATGTACAGAGATACCTCCTACAGGCAATAATGTCTTAAAATTCACGAATTATGACAAGCAGATGTGGGTGGCATTCGTCATTTACGCAGACTTTGAAGCCATCCTCAAACCATGCAGCACATGCACGCCTAATCCTGACAACTCTTTCACTAATACTACACACATGCATGTCCCGTATAGCTTCGCGTATTACATCAAGTGCAGTTATGATAGTGCGCTTAACAAGTTAGAGCTGTATCGAGGACCTGATGCTGCTAAAGTACTTTTAGAAAGACTTGAAAGTGATGCAGTTCGTCTTTCCAGTATTCTAAATACTAATATTCCTATGATACCGCTCACCGAAATTCAGTTACAGGAACATGAACGTGCAACAATATGTAGTATTTGTGATGGGGAATTTTCCGAAAATGACCCTAAGTTTTCGATCATGATCATTTAACTGGCTTGTACAGATGTCCTGCTCATAATAGCTGTAATCTTAAGTATAGAGTTCCAAAATTTATTCCTGTAATTTTTCATAACTTATCTGGTTGCGACTCATATTTCATCGTTCACAATTTGGAGCTTCAGATAAAAAAGTAGATATAATCCCTCAGAACAAAGAGCGGTTCATTGCATTTACAAAGTGCTTAAAAGTAGATGAGGAGCATACTATAAAATTGAGACTTATTGACTCGTTTCGCTTTATGACGAGTAGCCTCGATAAACTTTCCAGTAATTTGCAGCCAGAACAATTTACAGAAATTCGACGCGTTTTTCCTGAAGAAGCGCAGTTTAATTTACTTCGGCGTAAGGGTGTCTTTTGTTATGAATATCTTGACTGCTTAGAACGCCTCGAAGAACGTGCTTTACCATCAAAACAATCATTTAACAGCTCTCTAAATTCAGCGGATATTGGTGATGACGACTATTTACATGCGCAACATGTCTGGGAGCAGTTCCACATTCAAACGCTAGGTGAATACTCTGACTTATATTTAAAGACGGATGTATTGTTAGCTGATGTTTTCGAAAATTTTCGCTGTGTTTGCAAGAAAACCTACAGGCTTTATCCATGTCAGTATTTTACAGCACCTGGGTTAAGTTGGGATGCCATGTTAAAATACACGAAGGTGAATTTGGAACTGCTAACCGATATTGATATGGTTCACTTTATAAAATCGTCTATTCGCGGTGGTCTAAGTCGGTGTAGTGGGCGGTACTCTAAGGCAAATAATAAGTATATGCCGAGTTTTGACTCTAGTCAGGAATCTCAGTATATTGTTTATCTCGATGCTAACAATCAGTATGGGTGGGCGATGAGTCAGCATCTACCAGTAAGTGGTTTCCGCTGGCTAACACAGTGCGAAATTGATGATTTACAGCTGCACGCCCTAGACGATGAAGCTAATCAAGGCTATTTATCGAAGTTGACTTACAGTATCTTAAAGAGTTACACACTTCTCGTAATGTCTTACCGTTCTGCCCTGAAAATATGAAGTCCCCGTACATCTCATCAACAACAACAATGCTAATTGCTAATCTGTGTGACAAATCTAAGTGTGTCATTCATTATCGAAATTTAAAACAGTGTTTGCAGCATGGTTTGAAGTTAACTAAAATTCATCGCGTACTAGAATTTAATCAATTACCATGGCTAAAGCCATATATCGATCTCAACAATAATTTAAGAACAAATGCAGTTAACGAGTTTGAGAAAGATTTCTACAAGCTCATGAATAACAGTGTGTTTGGTAAGACTATGGAAAATGTTTACAAACGCGTTAATGTAAAATTGATTACAAACTGGGGAAATATTAAGAAAAGGTATGGTGCTAACCATTTAATAAGTAATCCGAATTTCCACAGCTGTACTATCATACATGAAAATTTAATTATTATGCAGATGAATCGTTTTAAATTAAGTACGACATACCTACCTACGTCGGCTTTGCAGTACTTTAATTAGCTAAAACACTCATGTATGAATTCCATTACGATTATATGATGAAGAAGTACGCTCATATTGCGCAATTGCGCTACACAGATACCGATTCGTTTATTTACCAAATCAAAACTGATGACTTTTACAATGATATAAAGCCAGACCTGGGTAGGTTTGATACTAGTAACTACGCTAAAAATAATATAATCTTCCGCTAGTGAACAAAAAGGTTCTAGGTAAAATGAAAGACGAATGTGCTGGAAATATTATCGATTCATTTGTAGGTACTAAATCCAAATCATATTGCATCATGCTCTTAAATCAACTACAAATAAAGAGATTAAAGGGAATTAAAAAGAATGTAGTTCAGAATCAGCTAAGTTTAGAAATTATAAAAATTGTTTAAAAGCAAATGGTTGTTATTAGAAGCAAGAAGGATCAGTTGTACACTCATTTAATTAATAAGGTAGCCCTTAATAATGATGATTGCAAGCTGTTTGTCATTCCAAATTCTACCAACACTCTAGCCTGGGGGCATAATAGTATTGATAGGTACTACTTCACATAAAGCCGGTGTGTGTGTGTAAACATTATGCTAGAGGTGTGTACTTTGTAAATATACGTTAAGCTCCCTTACATCACAATGCACTGTACATATTGTATAAAGATAGTAAGAGGTACGCTGAGAGTGTAGTACAGCAAATGATTCGAGTTTAAACTTGTAAGATAAAGCATGTATATACAAGAATTGTGTTGAGAAGGGAGAAGTACGCAAACATCACTGCGGTAAAATGATTCGAGATAAAACTTGTACATACAGGATGTACATAAATAATGTAGAATTGGCATATTCTTTTATTTTAAATTAGGTATTACCTTCTCCTCTTCCTCCCGCTCCTTATTTGCAAGATCGAGTTTTGTTCAATACTATATCACTCAAGGAAGAAGAGTAAGTATGTCAAGAAATAAGGTGTTGAGCAGATTCGTTAGTATGTTATGGTCTAGCTCAGTAAGTATGTTGAGAAGAGATTTTTAAAAAAAAACAGTGTTTGATTCTAGTCTTGCAATGCAGTGTTCTAGAACATCGAGCAATAGTATGTATATGTTTTTGAACGGTATTATGTTTTCAAGTCTAAACATGCATCGCTGCAGCTACGCGATATGTGCGCTGCCTTATGCATAAAAACGCGTTGTATGTTCGATAAAGCTATGCCTTAGCAGAGTCCGTAAAGATAAAGGAGGAAATAAGAGTTGCTATCTTGCGCAAGCTGTTCAAAATTCTAGTTTATTTTTTCTCCTGTAACACAGGTATACGCCAGATATGTTGTAAACACATCAATCATTGTTCTAATCACATGTATCGCGTACAGTGTTCGATTATATTCTTAATCACTTCTTTTGTAATGTGATCTTAGAACAAAGGTATTTCTTGACATGTTCTTTTAAATTGTCCGCCACTACGATAAAGATAGAAGCACGGTGCTCTCTTGATTAAAGATTGCTGCTGTCAAAAAAGCACATTACCTACCACCACATGTCACAGAATAAAGTTTAGTGTTATAAAGATGGCAGCACGATGCTCTGTTGATTAAAGATGGCGGATGACAGCTGACGAAATTGCTCGCAAGATAGCAGCACGGTGTTCTCTTGATTAAAGATGGCAGCTTGTTAAATAAAATGTTTAAGTTATTCTGCAACCACATTTCAAATGTATGTAGGTAAAGAGGACAGCACGGTGCTCTGTTGATTAAAGATGGCAGTTGATTTAAGATGGCGGATGACAGCTGTCAAAAAAGCAGGTGGTTTGTTTCCAAACAAGAGGACGTGGAATTTTTCAAATTGCCGCCACCACATTTCAAAGGTAAGTAGCTAAAGAGTGCAGCACGGTGCTCTATTGATTAAAGATGGTGGATGACAGCTGTCAAAAAAGAACGTGGGGGTTTGGTTTCCAAACAAGAGCACGTGGATTGTTTCAAATTGCCGCCACCACATTTCAAAGGTTAGTAGCTAAAGAGTGCAGCACTGTGCTCTCTTGATTAAAGATGGCGGATGACAGCTAACGGAACTTTTCAAATTGCCCGCTACTACTTGCTTAAAGTAGTAGCCATAAAGAAAGCAGCACGGTGTTCTGTTGATTAAAGATGGCGGATGACTGCTGACGAAATTGCCCGCAAGATAGCAGCACGGTGCTCTGTTGATTAAAGATGGCGGATGACTGCTGTCAAGAAACCTCGTGGCCTTGTTTACAGATTCAAAATCTCACGCTAGTAAGGTTAAGTTGTCTGCACTGAGGTTTATGCCCATCAAGAGGGCAGCAGTGATGTTAGCGATGCGTTGTTGTCGATAATAGCTGTCAAAAAGCACGTGGCTGTCAAAAAGGCACGTGGATTTGTTTACCAATTCAAATCTTGCGCTAGTGAGGTTAAGTTGGCAGCACTGAGGTTAGCGATGCGTTGTTGTCGATGATAGCTGTCAAGAAGCACGTGGCTTCAAATTTCCCGCGGGAGGAGGAGCGGGCCCCTGGGAAGGCCTCCCGGCTGGCGGAGGCGGAGGAGGCCCCTGGGAGCCCGGAGGCGGAGGCGGCGCTAGAACTGTCCATATTATCTACTAAGTATCCCACCTGGAATGATCTTCATGGTTAAAAGCGAAAAACGCAGATCGAAATTTACGATTGATACGCTCAGCCAGAGGTGGTTGAGTGTAATAAATAGAAGTTTTTACATGGGATATGGACAGATCGAAACAGAATTTCCGGAATATGTTGCATTATCAAAAACTACATATTGGCAGGGATCTTGTGAAGCAAAGGTAGTATTAAGACAAGAAATGGTAGACTGAACTGTAGTCAGCTTATTGGGAAAGGACTATGAAAATCTAGTGAAGCGGTTTACACATACAAGAATAAATTTATTCCTGTTCCTCTTCGATTGGGGAAGGCTCCAACTTAGACTATGTATAAAAGCTCCATGCTTGATGCGAAGACAATAGTCCTAGTTTAGTAGACAAGGTGGGCTTACTAAGGAAGCATGTTTTAAAAGTTTTCACCATTTCTTTCATTTTGCCGTCCATACTCTTCGAAATAAACATCTCTCTGATTATTTCCCTTGTTTTAAGATGCCTAAATCCCCCTAATGTGGTCTCATGATAGTATTTGAAGATCATTGGCACAAGGACGGTTGGAACCACAAATTTTATCTTCTGATCATACCTCGAAGGGAAACACAAAATACCGTTCCTCAATATTTATGGGACACCATGTTCCCCAGAAGAAAGAGTTTCCATTATCGGAGCCAGCACGGGATCTTCTCTTTGATGTTTCTCAATGTCACGCAATAGCATAGGGGCATCCTTCAAAGTAGCATTAATACTAGGAGGAATGGGCATGGAAATAGAAGAATTTCCTGTTCACTTGTCTCAACATCACTAGAAAACATGCGGCTTAGTCCTTCAGCAACTACGTTTTCTGATCCCCTAATGTATTGTACATCAAATTGGAATGCTCAGATGGTGGTGGTGATTACTATTTTAAGAGGAAGTACAACTAGGCAACCAACCTCAATATGACACTAATCAGAGAGAAAAATGGAAGGGGTCCAACACTTCGAAAAATCAAGATATAGGCCAAGGAAAGACAAGGGCTACGAAGGGCGTGAAAATGAAAGACTCCCTAGCCCTCGCAAACCTAATAGCGTCGGGGTCAGAAAAGAACAAGAGTTGACCAAGAGAGGTCGGATAGGATAGATGAAAGTGAGGAGCCTGGCACAGGTAAGTGGAAGCAATGCTAGTGCTCAGCTAATGGCCCCGTGGTCGCCAAACAACGCTCCATAGTTCGGAGCCCCTGGGGCCCATTTTAGTCGCCTCTTACGACAGGCAGAGGTTACCCTGGGTGTTATTCTACCGCCCCATCCACGGGGGGAAGGAATGCTGAGATCCTGATACTCCAACGGGCGATACGTCCAGTATGACGAGGCCGAGCTAAAACCCAACTTAAGGCTTGCTTGCATGTTTCTAATTTAAATTTGACATGTTGCAAATAAAGGCGGAACATCTCCAGGGCAAACAAGACTGCCAAACCCTCTGATTCATAGATAGAATACTTGGTGTCTTGAGCCGATAAGGTCCTAGACGCTTAGACGATGGACTGCCTTCCGAGTTCCATTTCCTGAAGAAGGACAGCAGCGACAGCAGATGATTAGGCATCAGTTTGGACAATTAATTTCTTAGAGAAATCGGGCATGTCTAATACAGGGGCGTCAAAAGTGCTAATTAAGGTCTTCAAAATTGACACCTTTTCAGCAAAGTAATTTCAGGGCCGCCGCCCTATTAGCAAAGAAATTCACCATGTGTATGAATCTAGCGATTCCTTTCATGTCCTTAGGAGGCTTGAAGTCACGATTAGCCTGTGTTCTGGAATGGTCAATAGAAACACCATCGGGCGACACAATATGCCCTAATAACGACAAGGAAGGCTTAGCAAAAGCTACCTTTGATGGTTTAACAGTCCATCCAGCCTTCCGAAGGCGAATGAGAACTTCCGTCAGATGATCTACGTGCTCTTCGATGTTCTCTGAAAACACGACGACATAATCAAGGTAATGATACAGATATTCGAATATGATTTCCGAGAAGACCTTATCCAGCTGTCTAGCAAGGACAGCTGCACACGTGGGGAGCCCAAAGGGCACGCGGTTGTATTCATACAGATTCCAATCCGTGGCGAAAGTCGTCAGGTGTTTGGATTCTTCCTTACTGAGGTATTTGATTACATGCCTGGTTAACGTCCCAGATGGTAAAGAACTCAGCCTTGCGGAACCATGACAATCAAGAATGAAGATCGGGAAGGGGCACAGATTGTAACACAACCTTACGGTTCAAAGTCCAGTAATCAACCACAGACCTGAAACCCCCTTGAGGTTTCGGTACAAGAAAAATGGGCGATGAATACGCCGACTTGGAAGGTCGAATGATACCATCCCTTAACATCTGCTCATTGATTTCCTTAAGAGCCTCCATTTTAGGTGGCGATAGCCTATATGGAGGAAACCTGACTGGAATAGAAGCACTTAGTTCAATCCTGTACTCGATAAGGTCAGTGACGCCAAGGATACCTGAAAATACGTCAGAAAAAGACTGACACAACCTTCCATTACTTTCAGTCTGGTCCTCAGGTAGATGCCTAAGATCTAACGACATCTCACTCTGGGTAGGCGAAATAAATGCGAATGACACAGAATTACATTTCAACAACGGAGAGTAACGTTACTAGCAAACTTGAATGTGCACGACTTTCTCCGATTGTCGAGCGCAAGGACTGAGTGGGACATAAATTCGGCCCCCAATATTACAGAGCAAGACAATTGTTTCACTACAAATAGCTAAACCTTACAGGTAAATTTTGAAATGCCAACTCTAGCGAAAATGAAGACTAAAATTTGTAATGGTGACGAGTTTGCCGAAACACATTTAATAGAAGAGAAACGATAGTACGGGAATTTACAACAAGCTTTTAATTTAGAATACCACTCTTCGGAAATAGTGGAACTCACGCTTCCGGAGTCTAGTAGAGCCATGACTGGTTCATTATTTACTTCAATTTTGAGATACGGTAGAAATCCTGGCGCCTCAGAAGCAATTTTAAGGCATTCCCGATGGCCTTCAAATTAAAAATTCGATGAAGTTTTATGCTTGAAAGAATCATTGCCTCATTTAACAGGGGCCGAGCCTCTGGATGGGGAACACTGTGACTCAGCCGGTAACACTAGCCACTTCCTATCACTTGTATTCGTGGAGGCAACACCAGAAGTTGAACAAGATGATGTGCTGTTACTTGAAGTGCAATTCTTAGCCAGGTGGGAAAACGACCAGAATTTGAAACAACCTTGAGACGAACGAGCTCCGTTCCTAGTTTCGCTCGATTTTACCAAGGGGCATTTGTTCCTAAAGTGTTCGGTTGATCCACATACAGAACACTTGCGTGTGGAAAAGGTTCGGCGAGCTGGAGGCCGAAGACTATTAGATGATGGAGGGGGCTCCCTGGCGACTCGTAAGATGTCAGCATACCTCACGCATTCTGCTGACACTGCCATTGCCTCGAGTTCTGAAAACGATTGCGGCCGAGATGCAAAGCGTAGTTATGACCTATAGGGTAGAGAGATTCCTTCTACAATCGTCTGCATAATTTGGTCTTTAGGAAAATGAAGGGCAAATCCCTCTTATAGAACTTTATATGTTAAATAAAGTCGACAAGAATAGTACTTCTGAATTAAAGATGACATAGTTTAGCCGGAATGAAGTTAGCCAAATGATGGGCATGGAAGTCTTCTATTGAAGATCTATCAGCTATTGCTTTAGAGGACATCTACAGAATGTGCTCACTAAAATTTACACTTTCCTGGCCTCTCGAGACACAACATACATTTTACAATTAAAAGATAATTCACTGTCTTAAACACTCAACAGTAACCACTTAACATAAATGATTGAATTTTACAGGAGGATCGAATACTCATTCTACCGGGACTTTGTGGGAAAGAAACACAGGTTCATGTTACTGGCCCAAAAATCAAAATGATGCGGAGACGGACTCTCGCACTCCTTGAAACTTACACTTAGAAATTTTAAACCCTAATTGGGCTCACTGCCCGACGTTACAGATGCTAATCCTATACTACTGAGGTGACTACATGAAGAAAATTTAAGTTACATGCTGAAAACGGTTACAAAATCAGTCAATTCGAAGTCAAGTTGATAGGGAACACGAGAGGGTGTCACACTCTCTGTTCCCGAATTATAGCTAAGATCTTCTAGGCTGTTTGAAATTTACAGAAGAAATTTACATTTTAGAGGATTGGAAATTTGAGGTTACATTATTAAATATAGGAAACCTTCGCCTCGAGCTAGCTTTCACAGGCTATCACATAAAAATTAAATAGCTGCCATTAAATTAATCTGTAGTAAAGCTCGACGAAGGGCGAGACACCCGCCTCCTCTATTAGCACACACTCAGTAAACTGTACAATCAATAAGACAAAGTGGCTCAAATAGGTACCAGCTTTTATACCTGAGATGAAGATTTAGCGTGATCTGGGCTAAGCCCCGACACACCCCCAATTTTTATTGGATAATTATATAAGTAGAAGACGAACATTAATGGTGGAAAAATACACATACAAAATTTCCTATTGGTCAATTTGGAAGTTGTTTGGAAGTGCTCAAAGTGTTGACAACTGTGATACACAAGAAAGGCAAATCAACGCAGTTTAGGTAACCTTAAAATAACAAACTACTTTGTAGTCTTAATCGTTCCTCCTCACACTAGAGGGCATAACATAAGTTCTTCTTGGTAGAGACATCTGTACAGAAAAGTCTGAACGTTTTTCTTAAGATGTTGTAAGTTTATATTGCAGATGGCATTCTTCAAGGCGCTTCATTTGAATGAACTGGGCGGGTGTACCTCGCGGTACAAATAGTAAAATGTTTTATAGAATGGAGGCAATTAACAACCTCGGTCGTTTCGTAGGAAAACCAACGCGCAGACTTTCCGAACTTCCTGTTGAACAAGCATTTAGTATTTTTTCACTTCAAAGAATGTTTACAAGAATTGGAGAGAGAATTTTATGTACATGTCAGGATTTTAAAGTGATTCTAACAAACATATTAAAACACTTTTCGATTCAGATCTTGAAAATATAAACCAACGAACAATTTCAAGGACATGGTATAGAAAACAATACATGTATTGATAGTTTTAACGATATGTAATTGCTTAATATAACACGTAAACTACATCACACGCATAGCATGATTTGATTATGAATTAATTACAATATTACATATTTTAATGTTTTTATGAAATACCAAACATATCTTTGCCATGGCTTCTAAGTGGGAAACTACTAATACATGTTTTCATCGCGCACAAAAATTGGTATTATAAAAAATTCAATGAATATTTTAGATCCAAATTCGTTTTTAATATCATGCCATGAAGTGTTTATAGGTAAAGTATCTCCTTTACAATCTACACATTCTGCACTTAAGCTAAATGCAGCGTTAGCATGATCATTACTTCTTTCTAAAGATAATGACGACATTCATCAACTTTTTTTATAAAACATAACTTATAACATAATCATATAACTGGGAGAGATCAGGAGACGTAGTGAGCTTAGGTCCCCCAATGTGCCGTCTGTGAGGGGAGTAGTATATGGGCCCATCCAAGACAGTCTCAGCATTAAAGGGCATGCCGATTTACAACTCATAATTTTTCCTATTGTCCTCAATGGGCCCCACGAAACAAAATATAAATAACAGTTATTTAACACTATTTCTATTATTTTTCCTATTGTCCTAACTGGGTCGTGACGAAGAAACTGTTTAAATACCTATATTTTAACCTAAGTTTCCCCTCGGAAAAAATATCATCATCATCATCATCATCTGTTTACCCTCCAGGTTCGGTTTTTCCCCCGGACTTAGCGAGGGATCCCACCTCTACCGCCTCAAGGGCAGTGTCCTGGAGCTTCGGACTCTTGGTCGGGGATACAATTGGGGAGTATGACCAGTACCTCGCCCAGGCGGCCTCACCTGCTATGCGGAACAGGGGCCTTGTGGAGGGATGGGAAGATGGGAAGGGATAGGCAAGGAAGAGGGAAGGAAGCGGCCGTGGCCTTAAGTTAGGTACCATCCCGGCATTCGCCTGGAGGAGAAGTGGGAAACCACGGAAAACCACTTCCAGGATGGCTGAGGTGGGAATCGAACCCACCTCTACTCAGTTGACCTCCCGAGGCTGAGTGGACCCCGTTCAAGCCCTCGTACCACTTTTCAAAAATTTCGTGGCAGAGCCGGGAATCGAACCCGGGCCTCCGGAGGTGGCAGCTAATCACGCTAACCACTACACCACAGAGGCGGACAAAAATATAAAATACCCATAATTTTTTCCTACTTGTCCTAACACACAATTTTTTTCCTATTGATTCACCGGCATGCCGATTTACAACACATAATTTTTCTCCTATTGTCCTCAATAAGCCCACGAAAAAAATTAAAATAACAGTTATTTAACACTATTTTTATTTTTTATTTTTGTCCCAAACGCGCCCCAACGAAAAAATTGTGTAAATACCAAAAATGGTGAAAAAACTGTTTAAATACCTATAATTTGTCCTAAGTGTGCCCCTCGAAAAAATATAAAATTACAATCATTTAAGTATTATTATTATTATTATTATTATTATTATTATTATTATTATTATTATTATTATTATTATTATTATTATTTCTTAATTGACAGTACTCATTCATACTCGTTCTCTGTTGAAACGACCTTCCCAGAGCAACGTTCTATCTTGTTGAGCTAACAAGGTCATTTCCTCAATGTAATTACTGCTCGCGGTATTAATCATTCTTCAATGTCATCTACTCTGTTCCGGTGACGTAAGCGCACAGCGGTGTGTAATCTTCTTTTTCCGCATTTAGTAATGCCCTCTAGTAGCTACCGCTGATACATACTTAGACAAAGACTATCGAAGCGTACTCTTACGAGTACAGATTGAACTTTCAGAAATATACTGGTATTAATATTATATCATATACCCAGTTAATCTGGCCTTCACTTAACAAGTCATCGTGGCACAGTGAGTAACGTGTGCAACTGGTAACTGCAAAGACTACGGTTCGAGTACAACTATTGGAAATAATTTTTAAGATTTATTCAACATTAAGTTCATATATATCCCTACCAGAACGAGAATCTTTGTCTGCCACGTTAGCTCAGGTGGTTAGATGTTAGATCGAAGACTGACTGGTTCGAATCTCTATTAATTCCTTTCAAAAATTCTGAGCTATATAGGAGAGGTGAGAAGAGGTGAGAGTGTAATGTTGGTGAAGGCTCTCCAGCGTTTACAATGCTGAGAGATGACCTCGGAGGAGTTGGCCGCTCCAGGAAGTAAAGAGAAGGAGAAAGGAAAGAGAGAAGGAGAAGGAGAAAGGAGTGAATAAAAACCCCTGGGGTTAGATCGAGGAAAAATTAGAAAAGTCCCCAGGGTTTCTCCTAAGTTAGGAGTTTTGCTGTATGAATGAAGGCCTCTGGCGTGACTGCATCAGTCCGTAAGCCTGTTTGTTTAAAGACCTCTGGCATGGCTTGACAGCCTCTAAGTCTGTGTGTATGATGGCCTCTGACGTATGGTAAACACTCGCAAGCCTGAATGAGAGACCTCTGGCGTAGCATAACTGCTCGTAAGTCTGTGTGAATGTTCTGCCTATATATATTTATAAGAGTACATCTAGTCTATGCTTTCTATGTATTAATAACCATATGGAACGGTATCATAATTAGGAAGAACTACTCTTTTATCGTACGCAAATGAAAATTTTTTGGTTACGTCCTTATTTACTAAATTTTTAGTTATAGCGTCTCTGGATATTTGATTGTACTGTAATGGTATATTTTGCCTTACTTCGCTTTCAATCATTTTTACCATAGCTTCACCATTCAGACGTTGTAAATTTCTCCAATTTAGAGTGAATCCCTTAATTTTCGTAATAGCGGAACAATCATTCTTTTTTAAATAATAACCCTTAGGACCTGTTGAAACCCAATCAACGCCGCAAATACCTTTTCCCAGTTCATTTGTCCATTCACCTAACATACAACATGTTTCTATAGTATTTAAACTATTATTTTTCTACACTATTGAATCGGTATCGAAATATATCACAGAATCCCCCATTTTTCAAGCATGTGATATAGGCGTAGTCTTGCGTTTGACGTAGTAAAAGCAGCAATAAAGACGTTTGTTGCAGTATTATTTTCTATATAATTATCCTTAAAGCTGTACTTCATTTGAACCATATCGTCATTGAGAAAATTCACATCTATTTTCTCTAACCTGTCGTCTAGAAGAATTTCATAGAATCTATCTAACGTAGTTACGTATTCAGTTTTACTCATATTTTGCCTCTGACCAAACTTACCCCATAAATAATTTATGCATGTTTTTGAAACGTTACGTTTTCCTGGATTTCCTCCAATATTGTCTAAATATAGAATAATATCTAATTTTTCTTTAACAGCCTGTATATAGTGTTCCTTGCTTTCGAAATCATCTTTCCAAGAACTTGTTTCCAGTTTGATTTTCATAAAATCTTTCACATACACTCTGAATAATGTGTTGCTCTTGTTTTCAAAATGCCAGACTTCATATATGTTTAGTATTTTATATCCCTTTTCTATAGCCTTGTTGACTTCATCTGTTGTCCATGTGCCTATAAAACTTCTTTCTATTTCGGTATGGTTACAACTTTGTATTTGTTCCTCTACACACTTGTAACATAGAGGAAATAATTTTTCATTCTTATCAATTTTGATTTTTGCAGGAAGAACAGGGTGATATAATTTTCTTGGTGCTGTAACTCTGCATTTTATTAATCCGTACCAAGTATGATCATAGTAATCTGGTTTATATATTTTTATTGGGTGAGCGACAGGATAGTAATCATAATACTGAACAGTTGGATAAAGACTGCAAACATCTATGTATTCTATTTTTTCATGAACTCCATCAACTGTAACTCTTAGTTTTGTGGCATTCGTTCTTCCTCCAAAGAAAGCATCTCTTGGATTAAGAGGTTCAGATAGGTAAGACAAATTTTCAGCTCCCCCTCATTTCGGCTACTTTTTAATTTCCTTAATTTTTTCATCTTTTATTAACATTTATTGCAGTATAATTATAATTTACCCTTATTTAATTTTCACTCCAGTCCACGATTTGTCTTACATTTTACTTATTTTTACCACTAAATATTTTTTATTCCACCATATTTTTAACCATGTTCTAAAACCTGTCTTAAATTAAATGTTCTTTGTCTTTAATAAATGGAAGCTGAAAATAAGAACTCTGCTACTACTAATAAATATTCTATTACAGAGTTGCTCGGAAATAAAATAAAACCAACAAACGAAAGATTTGGATTATGGCTACTAACAGAAAATATGCATAACAATAATTTGGTTACCAACATTGGAGATATTAATTATGTACAAGGAGAAGAAAAACTACGGGAATTTAAACCTATTACAGAACCATTTGCGATAATATTATGGTAGTTAAAATAACAGATTCTTTGCATTGCGAAGGAGATTTAAAAAATGGAAAATTCTTATTAAAAATCTGCATGTGGATCTTTTAATAGATTTCTTAGATCTTGCTTTTCTAATTTTAAGTTAGCTGGACATGGTGTTAAAGCTAAACTTCCGTATTTACTAAATTCTTCTTCTGAAAGAAATAACATAGTTAATGGAGTAAAACAAATCGCGAAACAAGACATGGATATAATAAATAGCAAATATAACAATCCAATTATTATGCCATATAAGATAGAAAGTGCGGACGTTAAGTTAGAAACGGTTTTAAACGAATTACCAAAAATATTAGAAGGGATTAGAAAAGAACACTATTATCTATTAGATTTGGATATAACACAAGATTTTGCTGGAATATTTAACAAAGAAGAAATGGTTAATTATTTAGTAGACAACTATAATTTTCGAAAGGAAGAAGAATATAAAAAGATTGTAATATAATTGTAGATAACGACAAAACAGTTGGAATAGATTGTCTAACATGGATTAATTGTAATTCTAGAGTTAAAATTTATAACAAATTTATATGCCAATTAACAAGTCCAGGAGTTAGTAAACAGTTAGGAAAACATATTATAGATTTTTAAATTGTCCATATAAAAGATTAAAAGATACATTTACATCTAACTTAGCAAAGGAGAATGGAATAACAAGATTAGAAGCAACAATTTACAATTATATTTATAAAGAATTCCAAAACAAACAAGAATGTGATCCGTTAAACGACTGTGTAAATTTAATACGCGACAGTAAAATATTTCTATAATGCTCCATTTTATTCTGTTCCACTCTCTAAAATGTGGATAAAATTAACAGATTGTTTATTAAACAGTTGTTGTGTTGTTTCTAAAAGCTTGTTAGAATATGCATACTGGGGAATTATAAATACTAAAAAAATAACTGGAATGCAAATAAAGCTACCAGAAAAACCAGAAGATAGAAACAAGCTTATAAATTATGTATTATAGGCTTTTAGTTTTAACATGTTACCAATTAATTACTTAGAAATTTTAGAAGATGCAGAAGATAATAGTAATGTGTCTATAATCCAAAAATCTTATATTAAAGCTGGAGAAACTTACTTTTTCAAATCTAATATTATTTATTCTTCTTTAGATAAAGATATCGATTTTGAAGGATTAGGATTAATTATAACTAAGAATGTTATGCCTTTAGTTTTAAGAAAGAGAACTAACATAACAAGTAAGCTATTCCCTTATGCATTTAAAGAAGTAAAACCAATTAATAATGCATACTTTACATCCACAAAGAAAAGAAAACAAGAATTGGAAGAAATAAAGTTACAAGAGAGAAAATTAGAATATTTAACTAAAACGAAAGCTATACAAGTAGATTATAAAGCAGCGTTATAAAAGGAACAAAAGATTAAGCAAACAGAAGACGAAATACAGAATTACTTTAGACAAAAATGGGATAATTTACAAACATTTGGTAATTATAATTTACATGCATTTTTAGTAAATGGAAGAGGAAAACATACTTATGTTGGTGCATTATGCGAAAGAACAGGCGGTAAAATGTTTATTTTACTAGGCGTGTATTTAAAAAGTACATTAATAAATATCGCTAAAGATAGAGAAATTTAAAGAACGAAGGTTTTGTTTTTATACCATACAAGAAAGATTTAGAAATAATTTGTTATCCAACACAGAATCCTTTTATGGAAATAGAAATGGATGGTATTAAAACGTACAATGGAAATAGTTTTCCAAATATATAAACTATAAAACCTTAGATTCTTTCCAGTCTAAAATTAATCTAGAATACTCCGAAGACACCAAGGAACAAATAGATAATTCGAAAATGGGTAGTATAACCGGAAAAATAAAACCAATAGATTGTAAACGACTCGAAAGCTTAGAAGAAGGTTTAGAATTAATTATTTCCAACTTATCTGTAATAAGCTATAGAGGAAAAGAGAGAGATATATTTAAATTCGAACACATTGCAGATTGTTACATTTCCAATTATTGGTTGGAGAAAGAAATGCAAGATAAAAAGAAAGATTTAAATTTTAATTTTAAAGTTAAGTTGGATAAAATAAAAACGACACCAAATAAATATAAAGAGAGATTAGCGTTTATTGCTTAATTTTTTATCTTTACTGTTACCAAGTTTTCGTGGATGTGCAGAGGTGAAAGAAGGTGCGGGGGTGAACAGGTCTCAAAATACGATAAAATTTAACAAGGTTATATTTTCTTAGCAAAATCAAGAAATAACAAGAATGGCAGGTACAGAGTAGCAAGGCAACAAATGTACAATTACAGTATTCACAGAATTTGGGCTTCGAAACCCGGACTCACAATTCTTGAGAAATTAGCCCAACTTTACATACAAGGTTCGACAAAGGGGCAGAAAACCCCAATCATGCTTAGGAGCACTTGCTCCCAATTACACATTAAAGCCTCCTAGAGGCACGCAGAAACGAATTTTAAGAAAGAGCAACCCGCTCTTACGTTCAAGCCTATCAAAGGCCACACCAAACTCCACGTTCAAGCTGTCCTCCAAGGACATAGACACAGGGGTAAAAATACCCAACCTACTGAGGCCTATTTAGTGATGAAATAGAAATATTACATTGCCTCAACAATACCAACTTGAGAGGAGGCAAAACTGCACTCCTAATATACTTCTTTATTAAAACCTAATCTGGCACTAGGCCGCTAATGCAAGGGCTAATCCCATACTAAAGAGGTGACTTATACAAGCAGATAATTTACATTACGTTAAGGAAGAAACGGTTGAGAAAATAAGTTCACCTCGAAGCAATATGAGTGGGAGCTCGAGTGGGATAAGCACTCTCTATCCCAATTTGTAGTTTAAACAGAAAGAATTGATACCGAGTGTCTTTACATTTTAGAGGAAAGTTACATGGAAAAGGCTTCGGACCTGCCCCGAGAGTTAAACTGCTGAGCTAGCAAGACAAGAAGTTATTAAAAGGCCATTACCTTGTGGTTGAACTGCTGCCCGAAGAAAGAGGCGCTTCCCGCCCCCTGCTACGTACTTTACACACTGATAGCTGTTACTGAAGTGGCGCGGAGACCCGAAAATCAGCAGTTTATATACCCTCGTGGAAAGTTCGATGCGTTTCAGGAATGAGAACACCCTCCCACAATCATTTTATTGGTTAATAACGAAAACCCCTACACCAGGTGAAGAAGAAACACATTATTGTGGAAAATTCATTAGAGAAATTCGGGATTGGTAAATTCAAAACAAGGGGAAAGAGCAGGGTTATACAGCCAACTTAAACAATAACAGAAAGAAATTTAACAAGGAACAAACTTTTGAACTCAAAATTTCTCCAAAAAACAGTTCTTTCACTTCGCACTAGGGTGCACCATTGTAATTCTTCAGTAGTGTCCTCTAGAAGAGAATGTTCACACTTCTTACTACAGGCAAAACAAAAATACATCGAAAACGACACAGTTCAGAAACTTCAAAATTTCCAAGTAGGAACATCTTCTGAGAAACTTGAGAATTAACACAGTACTTAAAGTTCAGGTTTCCTCCAGTAGAGGAGTTCCAACTGGCGCAAAGTTTGAATTAACGGCGTGGAGGTGTACTAGCCGGTACATTTACAATCTAAATTTAGTAATTAACAGTAACAACTTGGAATGTTTCTGGAATTTTAATTTTTTTATCTTTACAATAATCCAATATAAATTTAGGATATTCCTTACATGTTAATCCAGATATACTCCTAATAAAATTCTCTATATAGTTACTTCCAAAATTATAAACTCTTTCACATTTTACAATATCTTCTGGAGCCAATTTATGGTAAACATAATCATTGCTGAAACTATTTAAGAAAACATAGTCGTCGTTAATTATTATTTTATTTGTTATGTATACTTCTGCATCGCAATGCAATGGAGCTATATCTTTAGGAATAATTAACTTATACATTTAAATAGTAAAATAAATTTTAAATAAAAAACATTTAACAAATTTTAATTTAATTTATAAGCAGAATTATAATTTAAGACCCCTATTCGATAGGGTCTAATATATAACGAAAAAGAGAACTATTTAAAAGAAACAACCATATTCCAGATGTGGACACATGTGTAATATATAAAATAAAACGAATTATAATTTTAGAACCGTCGATTTTAAAAGACAAATAGCCTACATTATAATGTATATTTTCATACTTTTACATCTCCACGAAATCGGGGAGATGAAAATAAACAAGAAATTCTAATAAAAATAGCTGGAGAAAGATAAATAAGGACAGGTGTATATTTTATACTTTTTAAATGGAGTCCAAAGAGTTTAATTCTAAAATTATATACTTATATTATAGTAATAAGATGCATTACCAAGAAACAAGAGAAAAATTAAACGATTTACTGGACGAAGAGTACCAAGTAGAATGTTTAGATATAATACTACTTAAAAATGGTTGTGCAAAAATTACAGTTTATAACAAAGAAAAAGACAAGTTTGTACTTCTAAACGACCTGCCGAAACGGGCAAGAACAAGGTACATAAATAGAATTCATAAAGCTCTTACAAAATGTAACATGGAAGAAAACGATTCGGAAGATACTAGCTAGGAAAGTGAGACAGATAATACAGAAGATTATTACGAAAACACAAACGAGGAACCTGTCAGATTTGGAAAACAAGATATAGAGGAAGATAGTAAAAAATTTGGAAGTAATTATAGACAAGACTGGCTTTAAAATAGATTTTTTGTATTATTTTTGTTTAAATTTAGTTGTGTTAGTTCTTTTATATTTTTATATTTTTATATTTTATTATTGTTGAATTTAGTTGTGTTAATTATTTTATATTTTTGTACTTTATTTTTTATTTTAACAAATATATTGGGGATATAAAGTATAAACATAAAAGCAGATATAATGTACAAGCACTATACCTTAACATAAAAACACACAGAATAGACAGACAAAAACAGCAGACAAACAGACACGACAGACAGACAAACAGAACAGACAGCCTGTTTTCAGGCCTGTTTGTCTGTTGTGTAAAACAGGCTGTCTGTTCTGTTTGTCTGCTGTGTCTATATATTTCGTCTGCTGTGTTTGTCTGTGTATTCTGTGTGTTTTTATGTTAATGTACAGTGCTTTAATATTATATCTGCTTTTATGTTTATACTTTATATTCCTAATATATTTGTTAAAATAAAAAATAAAGTACAAAAATATAAAATAATTAACACAACTAAATTTAACAATAATAAAATATAAAAATATAAAAATATAAAAGAACTAACACAACTAAATTTTTGTCTAAAGTAATTCCGTATTTCGTCTTCTGGTTGCTTAATCTTTTGTTCCTTTTCTAATGCTGTTTTATAATCTTCTTGTATAGCTTTCGTTTTATTTAAATATTCTAATTTTCTCTCTTGTAGCTTTATTTCTTCCAATTCTTGTTCTCTTTTCTTTGTGGATGTAAAGTATGCATTATTAATTGGTTTTACTTCTTTAAATGTGTAAGGGAATATCTTACTTGTTATGTTAGTTCTCTTTCTTAAAACTAAAGACATAACATTCTTAGCTTTAATTAATCCTAATCCTTCGATATCGATATCTTTATCTAAAGAAGAATAAATAATATTAGATTTGGAAAAGTAAGTTTCTCCAGCTTTAATATAAGATTTTTGGATTATAGACACATTACTATTATCTTCTGCATCTTCTAAAATTTCTAAGTAATTAATTGGTAACATGTTAAAACTAATTTATAAGCTTGTTTCTATCTTCTGGTTTTTCTGGTAGCTTTATTTGTATTCCAGTTAATTTTTTAGTATTTATAATTCCCCAGTATGCATATTCTAACAAGCTTTTAGAAACAACACAACAACTGTTTAATAAACAATCTGTTAATTTTATCCACATTTTAGAGAGTGGAACAGAATAAAATGGAGTATTATCGAAATATTTTACTGTCGCGTATTAAATTTACACAGTCGTTTAACGGATCACATTCTTGTTTGTTTTGGAATTCTTTATAAATATAATTGTAAATTGTTGCTTCTAATCTTGTTATTCCATTCTCCTTTGCTAAGTTAGATGTAAATGTATCTTTCAATCTTTTATATGGACAATTTAAAAAATCTATAATATGGTTTCCTAATTGTTTACTAACTCCTGGACTTGTTAACTGGCATATAAATTTGTTATAAATGTTAACTCTAGAATTACAATTAATCCATGTTAGACAATCTATTTCAACTGTTTTGTCGTTATCTACAATTATATTACAATCTTTTTTATATTCTCCTTCCTTTCGAAAATTATAGTTGTCTATTAAATAATTAACCATTTCTTCTTTGTTAAATATTCCAGCAAAATCTTGTGTTATATCCAAATCTAATAGATAATAGTGTTCTTTTCTAATCCCTTCTAATATTTTTGGCAATTCGTTTAAAACCGTTTCTAACTTAACGTCCGCAAGTTCTATCTTATATGGCATATAATTGGATTGTTATATTTGCTATTTATTATATCCATGTCTTGTTTCGCGATTTGTTTTACTCCATTAACTATGTTATTTGTTTTAGAAGAAGAATTTAGTAAATACGGAAGTTTAGCTTTAACACCATGTCCAGCTAACTTAAAATTAGAAAAGCAAGATCTAAGAAATCTATTAAAAGATCCACATGCAGATTTTTAATAAGAATTTTCCATTTTTTAAATCTCCTTCGCAATGCAAAGAATCTGTTATTTTAACTACCATAATATTATCGCAAATGGTTCTGTAATAGGTTTAAATTCCCGTAGTTTTTCTTCTCCTTGTACATAATTAATATCTCCAATGTTGGTAACCAAATTATTGTTATGCATATTTTCTGTTAGTAGCCATAATCCAAATCTTTCGTTTGTTGGTTTTATTTTATTTCCGAGCAACTCTGTAATAGAATATTTATTAGTAGTAGCAGAGTTCTTATTTTCAGCTTCCATTTATTAAAGACAAAGAACATTTAATTTAAGACAGGTTTTAGAACATGGTTAAAAATATGGTGGAATAAAAAATATTTAGTGGTAAAAATAAGTAAAATGTAAGACAAATCGTGGACTGGAGTGGAAATTAAATAAGGGTAAATTATAATTATACTGCAATAAATGTTAATAAAAGATAAAAAAATTAAGGAAATTAAAAAGTAGCCGAAATGAGGGGGAGCTGAAAATTTGTCTTACCTATCTGAACCTCTTAATCCAAGAGATGCTTTCTTTGGAGGAAGAACGAATGCCACAAAACTAAGAGTTACAGTTGATGGAGTTCATGAAAAAATAGAATACATAGATGTTTGCAGTCTTTATCCAACTGTTCAGTGTTATGATTACTATCCTGTCGCTCACCCAATAAAAATATATAAACCAGATTACTATGATCATACTTGGTGCGGATTAATAAAATGCAGAGTTACAGCACCAAGAAAATTATATCACCCTGTTCTTCCTGCTAAAATCAAAATTGATAAGAATGAAAAATTATTATTTCCTCTATGTTACAAGTGTGTAGAGGAACAAATACAAAGTTGTAACCATACCGAAATAGAAAGAAGTTTTATAGGCACATGGACAACAGATGAAGTCAACAAGGCTATAGAAAAGGGATATAAAATACTAAACATATATGAAGTCTGGCATTTTGAAAACAAGAGCAACACATTATTCAGAGGGTATGTGAAAGATTTTATGAAAATCAAACCGGAAACAAGTCCTTGGAAAGATGATTTCGAAAGCAAGGAACACTATATACAGGCTGTTAAAGAAAAATTAGATATTATTCTAGATTTAGACAATATTGGAGGAAATCCAGGAAAACGTTATGTTTCAAAAACATGCTTAAATTCTTTATGGGGTAAGTTTGGTCAGAGGCAAAATATGAGTAAAACTGAATACGTAACTACGTTAGATAGATTCTATGAAATTCTTCTAGACGACAGGTTAGAGAAAATAGATGTGAATTTTCTCAATGACGATATGGTTCAAATGAAGTACAGCTTTAAGGATTATTTTATAGAAAATAATAGTGCAACTAACGTCTTTAGTGCTGCTTTTACTACTTCAAACGCAAGACTACGCCTATATCACATGCTTGAAAAATTGGGGGATTCTGTGATATATTTCGATACCGATTCCATAGTGTATGAAAATAATAGTTTAAATACTATAGAAACAGGTTGTATGTTAGGTGAATGGACAAATGAACTGGGAAAAGGTATTTGCGGCGTTGAGTGGGCTTCAACAGGTTTTAAGAGTTATTATTTAGAAAAGATTATTTATGGCTGCCAAATGCAAGATCTAGTGTGGTGTAAGAGCATAAAATATCTATATATAAAGGGAACTGTGCTTTGTTAGCGGCTTCTTGGCAGTATTTATGACACTATGGCATATATTTATTGTGTGTGAGTGTTGTCTAGTGAATTAGTGATCATTTGATATTGATTTTTAACGTAAGTCTATTGTGTTTTTATGCCATAGGCGATAGTCATCTTGTTTTGCCCTCAATCCATAGAGAACATTACTAAGAGAGACACTCGATATAATTATTTACTATATTTGCATTGCCCTAAGTGTCGACCATTTTGTTCCATCTGCCATCAATGCCATGGAAACTATGACAAAGACGGGAACTATGCATGCTCTTATCGACGTTGCCAAGGAACTAGAGTCTACACCTGTTGACACCATTACAATGGACGTATTTTTGACGGTATAGAGTAGACAGAACAGCCAGCGACTCCACGCCGAGTGTTAGGCGGCGAGAAATAACCTGACACCCTCAGTGAGCCAACGGCTTCGGGCGGATGAGCTCCTTGAGGGAGGAAGGGCGGTGGTCCCTCAGTGGAGGAAATGCCACTGGAATCCACTGAAAACCTGATGTCGGGCAGCAGCGCCATCAGTATCGACTTGATGCACAGAGCAATTCATGCTCGAGATGGGTCAAGAGCGGGGAGCCTCAAGCGTCACCAGAATGACTGGTTTTTCGGTTGTGGTACTGCGGTGTGGAAGAGAGAGGGACCTCACTACACTATTATTCCCATGAACACTATCATGATAGCTGCTTTAAATGGATCTAATTCGTCATGCGACCCGGCTGACAACCGGCGCTTTTGCGGTTCCAGGCTGCAAAGTGTGAAATGTGCTACTGGGCATGTGCATGTAGGCAACCAGGCTGCATATGCGAAATTTGCGACTGGAAGAACAAAGCAGAATGTGGGTACTTGGAATGTGAGAGGACTTTTAGCTTCAGGAAAACTTCTCCTGATAATACAAGAGCTGGAAAGGTATAATTTAGGAGTGGCTGGGCTAAGTGAAACTCACTGGAAAAACAATGGCCATTTTAGGAGTGGTAATCATTGGGTCTATTTTTCTGGAAATGAAGAAAAAAGCAGTAACGGGGTCGCAATTGTGATCAGTGACAAACTGAATGACCTAGTGAAAGGATATAAACCTGTTAATGATCGCATTATAACACTAAGTCTCAAATGCAAGCCACTTTCAATCAACATCATTCAGGTTTATGCCCCAACAGCGGATGCATCTGATGAAATAATCGACCGCTTCTATCAAGATCTTGATGCTACTGTTTCAGCTTTTCCAAGCAGAGAAATAACTATTGTTATGGGAGACTTCAATGCCAAAATTGGTTCAACACAACATGATGAGCATGTCAGAACATCGATAGGAAGATACGGAATTGGAGAAAGAAATGAACGGGGGAACAGGCTTCTTGAGTTTGCAATTCAAAACAGGTTCACTATAACTAATACAGTCTTCAAGCATCACATACGGCACATGTACACATGGACATCGCCTGATGGTCAATATAAAAATCAGATTGACTACATCTTGATCAGTTCAAGATGGAGGTCTTCTGTAATGGACACCAAAACTTGTCCAGGTGCAGTATGTGGCAGTGATCATCAGCTTCTTAGAACAGAAATAATAAAACTTCAAACACCAGTTAAACGATCATACAGGATACCACAAGTAGTTAATATGTCGTCTTTGAAGGAATCATTGGCGCGAAGAGCCTCCATATTACAGGATCCAATAACAACTGCAGAAGGGCTGTGGAATGTGACAAAAAACTGGATAGAGTCCTCTTTGAATGAATCTCGAGTACCAAATACTAGAAGGCAACAGTGGATCTCTGACTTGAGCCTTCAGCTTGTAGAAGAAAGAAGGTGCCTTAAAAAATCTGGTATTAACACTAAAGAAAAAAGAGAGCAAATGTCTGATCTTGATAGAAGGATTCAGTCTTCTTGTAGAAGAGATAAGAATAATTTCCTTAGTAACATTTGTTTTGAGATTGAAGACCATGCAAATCAAAACCACAGCAAGGATCTTTTTGACAAAATTAGAATAATCACTCGAGAATTCAAGCCATATTCCTGGAATATACAGAACTCAAAGGGGGATGATGTTGTGGATATAGAGAACGTTCTGGAAACATGGAGATTGTACTGCCAGGATCTATACAGTGAACAATGTAATGCACAAGACCAAGTGAAGATAGACAAGCAGTCAGATCCTGAACCTGACATCCTCCGAGATGAAGTAGAAATGGCTTTGAAAATGCTGAGAACTGGAAAAGCGTGTGGACCTGATGGAATAAGTGCAGAAGTCTTGAAAGCTACAGACGGTGCTGGAATTGAAATGCTGTTGAAAATCTGCCAAGCAATATGGAATTCTAGAAGATGGCCCGAGGAATGGGTACAGTCAATCTTTGTCCCAATCCACAAGAAAGGATCGAGGAAAAAATGTGAAAATTATCGCTTAATTGCTTTGATTTCACATGCCAGTAAAGTTATGCTTCATGTCCTGCACAAGCGACTCCGGGCATTTCTAGAGTATCAAATTCCTGAAGTCCAGACTGGATTTATGAAAGGAAAAGGTACTCGAGAACAGATCTTAAGCCTAAGACAAATCATAGAAAAGGCTAGAGAATTCAATGTTCCGGTATATCTGTGCTTTATTGACTACCAAAAGGCCTTTGATACTGTCAAATGGAACCATCTTTGGAAAATTTTGGATGACATGGGTTTGCCACTCCATTTGATTGATCTCCTCAAGTCCTTGTATAAGGAAAATACAGCCACTGTGAAGATTCAAAACAAACAGTCTCAGCAGTTTCGTACAAGGGCTGGAGTTCGCCAGGGATGTATCCTGTCACCGTTACTTTTCAATATCTATGGTGAATATGCAATGAGAACTGCATTAGAAGGCTGGGACAAAGGGTTTTCCATTGGGGGATGCAAGATCAACAATTTGAGATTTGCTGATGACACCACCTTGATAGCATCATCTGAAGAGGAGTTGACAGAGCTGATCAAGAGAGTAGAGGAAGCAAGCCTAGAAATTGGATTACGCCTAAATCGACAGAAAACCAAAGTCATGATTGTTGATCGTAAGAACAACAACAGTCCACATATCAAACAGATTGGAGGGTGTGAAGTTGTACATCAGTATGTATACCTAGGCTCCTTACTATCCAATTCTGGTGGTTCCAAGGATGAAATAAAGCGCAGAATTGAAATAGCAAAGGTAGCAATGATCCGTCTGCGGAAGATCTGGAAAGATAACAACATCACCATTAAGACAAAAAAGAAGCTCGTTGAATCTCTAGTCTTCTCAGTCTTCTTGTATGGCGCAGAGACGTGGACCATCCTCAAACGTGATCGTGAACGGATAGAAAGCTTTGAAATGTGGTGCTGGAGGAAAATGTTAAGGATTCCTTGGACAGCTCATCGCACGAACACATCAATCCTGAACCAACTTCAGATAAAAGTTCGTCTATCGTGTAAGGTCTCTCAACGAATTGTACGCTACTTCGGACATATAATGCGCCGAGATGGTAGTCTACAAAAGCTGATTGTTGAGGGCAAAGTCCAGGGAACCAGACAACGAGGACGAATACCAACGCGATGGATTGACATGGTGAACGGCCCCCTACAGTGTTCTCTCAGAGTAACCACATTGAAAGCATTAGATAGGGAAGGATGGCGGAGTATGGTTCATAGGCTAGAGGGCTGAATATTATGATAGTCACGACGCCTCAGTCATGAGACAAAACGAAGAAGAATTTAGAAAAGAATGATAGTTCCGCTATAACGAAAATTTAGGGCTTCACTCTAAATTGGAGAAATTTACAACGTCTGAATGGTGAAGCTATGGTAAAAATGATTGAAAGCGAAGTAAGGCAAAATATACCATTACAGTACAATCAAATATCCAGAGACGCTATAACTAAAAATTTAGTAAATAAGGACGTAACCAAAAAATTTTCATTTGCGTACGATAAAAGAGTAGTTCTTCCTAATTATGATACCGTTCCATATGGTTATTAACACATAGAAAGCATAGACTAGATGTACTCTTATAAATATATATAGGCAAAACATGCACACAGACTTAGGAGCAGTTATGCTACGCCAGAGGTCTTTCATTCAGGCTGGCGAGTGTTTACCACTACGTCAGAGGCCGTCATACACACAGACTTAGAGGCTGTCAAGCCATGCCAGAGGTCTTTAAACAAGCAGGCTTACGGACTGATGCTGTCACGCCAGAGGCCTTCATTCATACAGCAAAACTCCTAACTTAGGAGAAACCCTGGGGACTTTTCTAATTTTTCCTCGATCTAACCCCAGGGGTTTTTATTCACTCTTTTCTCCTTCTTTCACTCCTTCTCCTTCTCTCTTTCCTTTCTCCTTCTCTTTACTTCCTGGAGCGGCCAACTCCTCCGAGGTCATCTCTCAGCATTGTAAACGCTGGAGAGCCTTCACCAACATTACACTCTCACCTCTTCTCACCTCTCCTATATAGCTCAGAATTTTTGAAAGGAATTAATAGAGATTCGAACCAGTCAGTCTTCGACCTAACATCTAACCACCTGAGCTAACGTGGCAGACAAAGATTCTCGTTCTGGTAGGGATATATATGAACTTAATGTTGAATAAATCTTAAAAATTATTTCCAATAGTTGTACTCGAACCGTAGTCTTTGCAGTTACCAGTTGCACACGTTACTCACTGTGCCATGATGACTTGTTAAGTGAAGGCCAGATTAACTGGGTATATGATATAATATTAATACCAGTATATTTCTGAAAGTTCAATCTGTACTCGTAAGAGTACGCTTCGATAGTCTTTGTCTAAGTATGTATCAGCGGTAGCTACTAGAGGGCATTACTAAAAGCATCTAGTAGTATCTAGTATTATCTACAAGAGGGAAGCACATGCGGAAAAACAAGATTACACACCGTTGTGCGCTTACGTCACCGGAACAGAGTAGATGACATTGAAGAATGATTAATACCGCGAGCAGTAATTACATTGAGGAAATGACCTTGTTAGCTCAACAAGATAGAACGTTGCTCTGGGAAGGTCGTTTCAACAGAGAACGAGTATGAATGAGTACTGTCAATTAAGAAATAATAATAATAATAATAATAATAATAATAATAATAATAATAATAATAATAATAATACTTAAATGATTGTTATTTTATATTTTTTCGAGGGGCACACTTAGGACAAATTATAGGTATTTAAACTTTTTTTTTCACCATTTTTGGTATTTACACAATTTTTTCGTTGGGGCGCGTTTGGGACAAAAATAAAAAATAATACAAATAGTGTTAAATAACTGTTATTTTAATTTTTTTTCGTGGGCTTATTGAGGACAATAGGAGAAAAATTATGTGTTGTAAATCGGCATGCCGGTGAATCAATAGGAAAAAAATTATTTGTTAGGACAAGTAGGAAAAAATTATGGGTATTTTATATTATTTCCGAGGGGAAGCTTAGGTTAAAATATAGGTATTTAAACAGTTTTTTCGTCAGGACCCAGTTAGGACAATAGGAAAAATAACAGAAATAGTGTTGTATAACTGTTATTGGGGGACCACTGTTGCTCATGTCCGTAGGTTTAACCTTAAATTACCCTACACATGTCCCCCGGGTGGTGCTAAGTGAGCAACATCAGAATAAGATGAGACCGAACTGTCGTATACGACCTCCCGGTCAAGGAAAATGGAGAAGAATCATACCTAGAGGCCCTTCTCAGGGCCCTCAAGTTCGTAACATTGGCCCTTCAATGAAAATATGCCAGCTTAACATCGAGGGCATAAGCAGAGCAAAGTGTGAACACCTAGCAAAGATTCTCAAAGAACACCAGACTCATATCATCCTGCTTCAAGAAACCCACACGGAAAATGATCTCCAGCTGCAATCCAGAGGGAGAATTCCAGGATTTAAATTAGTGTCCGCAGTTAATCACGCAAAGTATGGGATTGCCACCTATGTGAGGAGTGATATTACCCACTATCAAGTCTTGCCATCCTTCTCAGATAATGAAATATTTACTACCTCAATCAAAGTTTGTGATTTGACAGTAGTTAACGTATATAAACCTCCTGGAACTCCCTGGCCGTCTCCACCATTTCCATCTCTGCAAAATCCAAGTATAATTGCAGGCGACTTCAACAGCCATCACACACTATGGGGATACAAAGAGAATGACAGTAATGGGGAAAAGCTCACTGACTGGATGGAAACTGAAAACCTTAAGCTTATCTATGATGCCAAGGATAAGGCTTCCTTCTCTTCTGCACGATGAAACAAAGAATACACCCCGGATCTCTGTTTTGTAACGCAGTCACAACACCCACTCAGCAACATACGACGCACAGTGCTCAACAAATTTCCTCACAGTCAGCACAGACCAATAATTATCCAGTCTGGATTGCTTGTGCCCATCGTTCACTCCTGCCCGAAACAGAGATGGAATTTTAAAAAAGCCAATTGGGAAGAATTTTCTAAACAGATTGACTCCAACCTACGATGGATAAGACCTATCCATAGTAACTACAGCAGATTCATCGGTGTGGTTAAAAGTGCAGCAAAACGATGTATCCCAAGAGGATATCGTAAACAATACATCCCCGGCTGGAACGAGGAGAGTGAAAGGCTCTTCAAAGAATTTGAGGCCAATGGTGACCCAGATACAGCTTCGGAACTGTTACAATCCCTAGATGAAAATAGGAAGAGAATTTGGCAAGAAACAGTAGAGTCCCTAGACTTCACTCACTCCAGCAGAGAAGCTTGGAGCCTGATCAGGAAATTGGACACACCAAATAGCAAAATTAGACCGAAAACAAGCATCAGTCTAGACGACATGGCCAAGCATATGATCTCTACCTCAAAGGTCTCAGTTGAAAAGCATCATAGAAGGCACGTAAAGCACCTCCTGAAGGAAAAGAAACGTTCGGCTCAACGATCCTCTGAATTCTCTGCCCCATTTCAACTACAAGAAACTAAGCTGGCCTTAGAAAGTCTAAAACCTGGCAAAGCGGCAGGCGCTGATGGTATATATCCAGAGTTCCTTCTCCATCTTGGACCAGCTGCTGCTAAATGGCTTACTAACTTCTTCACAAACATACTAGAGACAGGTAACCTACCTTCAGTCTTCAAGAAAACAAAAATAATAGCTGTATTGAAAACATCTAAGGACCCAACAAAAGTTGAGAGTTACCGGCCAATAGCACTACTCAGTGTTACAATGAAGCTTATGGAAAGGCTGATATATAACAGGATTTTTGCGACAATAAACCAGCATATTCCAGTCGAGCAAGCTGGATTTAGACCTGGACGAGGATGTGAAGAACAGGTTTTAGCACTAGTTACCCATATTGAAAATGGATTTGAGAACAAAATGGTAAGCACGGCCGTCTTCTTAGATCTGACAGCTGCATATGACACCGTGTGGCAAGATAAGCTCCTTCTCAAATTTATCAGCATCATCCCTTGTCTGAAACTCTCCACATTACTCAGTAACATGCTGAGTAATAGGTACTTCCAGATTTTTTCTGAAGACTCCAGAAGTAAAGTACATAAGATAAATGGCGGACTCCCTCAGGGCTCTGTATTGGCCCCTCTTCTATTCAACCTGTACACACATGACCTTCCTGTAACTAAATCCAGAAAATTCATCTACGCAGATGACATCGCATTGGTTGCCCAACATCAACGCTTCGATGAGTCTGAGTCGACGCTTACATCAGACTTAAAGATTCTAGACAGTTACTTTTATCACAACAACCTTAGACCAAACCCCAAGAAAACTGTTGTGTCTACCTTCCACTTGCGGAATAGAAGTGCTGGGTACAAACCAACCATACCATTCAGAGGAGAGAATCTACAGTATTGTAGTAACCCAAAATACCTGGGAGTCACCCTGGACAGGTCCTTGACCTACAAGAATCATCTCTATAATGTGTCAGCCAAGATCAAGACCAGAAATAACATCCTCCAAAAGCTGGCAGGTACATCCTGGGGTGCTAATGCTCAAGTCCTGAGATCCACTGCTCTTGCACTCTCTTATTCCGTCGCTGAATATTGCTGCTCTACCTGGCTTAACAGTGCTCACACTGGATTAGTAGATACCCAGCTGAACCAAGCAATGCGTATCATTACAGGATGCATCCGACCAACTAACACACACTGGCTTCCCACCCTAAGCCACATACCACCTCCATCCCTAAGAAGATCACAGTCACTGCTTAACTTGTGGAAGAAAATTGAAAACAATCCTCACCTCCCTATTCATTCTGACATAGCAGCTTCCCCAGCTAAACGACTGAAATCCAGACACCCTTCTTGGCGTACTGCAATGAATTTACAGGACACCTCCTTTAATGTATCGGACGCCTGGAAAGAACAATGGCAACAGCAATCCGCATTACCACATCACCACATTATTGAGAACCCATGCAAGTGCCCAGATGGTTTTTCTCTTCCCAGACGGCAGTGGAGGATGCTAAATCGAATTAGGACCGGCCAAGGTAGATGTGGAGCCACTCTCTTCAAATGGGGTTGGAAGACTTCACCGCAATGTGACTGCGGACAAGGGGAACAGACAGTGGAACACCTTGCATTTGAGTGTCCTTTGCGTAGTTACAGGGGCTCTATTGAGGACTTAAACTGTGTCTCAAACGAAGCTCTTCTCTGGCTATTAAATTTTGATATGGAACTCTAGTTATGAACTTGAGATGGCAGTTGTATATATTGTAAATAATATTGTATTCATCATACGCTAAATAAATAACTGTTATTTATATTTGTTTCGTGGGGCCCATTGAGGACAATAGGAAAAATATATGAGTTGTAAATCGGCATGCCCGTTAATGCTGAGACTGTCTTGGATGGGCCCATATACTACTGAGGGGGAAGGGCATCTAACTGTAAAACTAGCCCAGATGAGGAGGAGGGAAGGGCATCTGACCGTACAACTGGGCGCTGTAAGAAAAATGGCGCCTGTAAGGAGAGAAGTGCGTCTAGCCGTAAAACTAGGACAGGGGAGGAGGCCGGATAGGCCCTCAGAAATCGCGTCTGTGAGGGGAAGGACACCTGACCCTTAAACTGGTCCCTGTCGCTCCAAAATGGCAACTGTAAGGTTAGGCTTGCTCTCGTACGCAAATCCTGAAGTAGGAAGGGCATCTTGCCCTAAAACTAGCTCCGATGATGACGAAAGGGCATCTGGCCCTAAAACTGGGCCCTGTCCCCGAAGACGGTGACTGTGAGTTCAAGCTTGCTCTCTAGGAGAAGGGAAGAGCATCTGACTTTAAAACTGAGCCCTGGCCCTCCAAAATGACGACTTTGAGGTTAAGCTTGCTCACGAGGAGGAAAGGGCGTCTGTCTGTAAAACTGGACCCTGTGAACAAAATGGCATCTGTAAGGGGGAAAGGGAATCTATCCCTAAAACTACGCCAGATGAGACGTGAAGGGCATCTGACCGTAAAACTGGGATCTGTAAGCAAAATGGCAACTGTGAGGAGGGAAGGGAATCTGGCCGTACAACTTGGCCTGTGATTTAAGGCCCCTCTAAGATGGCGACTGTGAGGAGAGAAGGGCATATGGCCGTAAAGCTGGGCCCTGTGAGTTTAGGCCCCTCCAAGATGGCGACTGTGAGGGGTGAAGGGCATCTATCCATGAAACCGGTCCCTGTGAGGTTAGGCCCCTCCACGATGGCGTTTGTGAGGAGAGAAGGGCATCTTGTCGTAAAGCTGGGCCCTGTGAGTTTAGCCCCCTCCAGCATGGCGACTGTGAGGTTAGGCTTGCTCTCGTACGCAAAATCCGCGGACCACCATAGTCCTACTCAACTAGGAGCCTATGAACTCGGGTCATTACCCCCACCCATTCTAGTTTGTGTCAGTGACCTCGTGGGTACATGCTGACTTAACACCCATTGTTTTAGAACATACAACGCCCTACTGCTGATGTGAAACACTTTGTCTTTTATACGCTATGCTAACGGTTTTATATCTGCCTTAAATATGACTGAAACAAAACTTTGCTGGGGATCAGCATTCATCCCTTGAATTTTAACTGCTGGATCTGTCCATGCTGTTGACAATAATAGGCAACAGCAGGCTGCATGATTACCTCAGCGACCGTACTGGTATAATGCTCCACAGCAAGCTACGAGGAGCTTGCATCAATACTCACAGTTATTATATTCCAAAAGTAGGCTTATCTCACAAGTAATATTTGAAATATTAACAGAAAGTTTACTAGTTTCTTTGCGATCAGCAGCAAACGTAACTTTTTCTAGTGTTTCAATGCAATAGAATCGTTTTTTTTTTCTTTATTTGAAACGACACATGTCAAGATTTTGCCACAATTGAGTTAAGGCAAGTAATACAGTCTTCAAGTATAGATCTATCGTTTTCTGCAGAAAGTACACACGTCGCTGCATTGCTTTATCTGGTAGCTCTGCCTGGTAATAATAGTTTGTTGGAGAAACAGCACTCGTCACTGACACTGTACGTTTAGGTGGATATCTCCAAACGATGATTTATTGACATGTGCTGTTTCAGAAAAATGGTATTTTAAAAATCCAAAACATGAAGCAGAAGATAAAACATGTCAAAATTCTGAAGTTAAGTCTACTTCAAGTGGCGCAGGCACGATTAATATTGAAAAAGAGAAAGGATCTGCAGATGATGGAATACGAACGAGCCCTCCTAGCATTCTAGTTGAAATAGCTAACATTTCAGTCATCTCAAATGATGTTGACATTATCGCAGGGGGAACAGGTATTAAACAGGGGCTATGTTCAATAGTAAATAACTTTTCTATTACCACTACACGGTTATTCAGTGACGAGCAGAATAATTAATAAAGTTGGTCAGGTGTCATGCATGAAGACCAATGTATTAATATTATTATTGTGCCAGTAGTATAACCCCTTCCTGAGTTTGAACTGCGGCTCATCAGCTGTCAGAAGTTTAATGTAACGAAGTCTGGTTGAGCCCTGCAATATTAACAAAGTTTAGTGTATCTTCACAACATGTCACCACTCCTGTTTCTAAGTGCCACCTATTGGATTGAACGGTAATGAACATGATCACCCTAAGCTGTTGTTGAGTTTATGAACCAATCTGCTATCTGCCTTATGATGTCATGTTCCGCCAACCAGACTGTTTAATTACGTCACTTTCTAGCCCATATATATAGATGCGAGTTTGAACTTCAAAGTGTGTATCTTCATCGGAAACTTTCAGAGTGCTACGTTGTTACCTGCGTAACAATTTTTCCCTCTTGGGAAATATTTTCGAAACTGGCCTCATGGCTGTGGAAAAACTGTGTCCTTAGAAGTGGTTCGCCGCTTCCTTACTTCTTCTTTTCAAAACTTATTGCCCGGCTGTCTGTATGCACGTCCTATCTGTGCCTGACTGTATTCTCCTGCACTCTGGTGTCGTAGGTATGTACTACCTCGCGAGCTACGTTACCACTCAGGCGCTTGGCCTCTGCGCACATGTGATCGTTGGGGCCGTTGCTGTTTGGTGAAAAGGAAGAGATGGACGTGTGTGGCTTCTCTCTCCCTAAGGAGATGATTTCTCCGAAAATGTTCGAGCCTGGTTAGGGTTACATACGTAGGGTTTTTGCCCTGGTGAATTCTGCAAGTGTTTTGGTTTATTATTCCTCGTCTGGAATTTGGATGTTATGTTTTTCTTCAAGTAAGTAAGTAGCATATACTACCGAAGCCGTCCTCACAACCTTCAAACTGGATGAAACTGTAAGTGTTGTTGCAACTAAACCTTTACTGATTTTTGGTGAAAGACCTGAAAATTTTCCTATGTGAAGAAAGTGTGTGCGACACTATGTAACTGGCGTCATCTAAAGACTAAGTCTTGCCTTGTGGAATTTCAAATTTTCGGCTTCTTAATTGGAACTTATAGCATGTGTAATTATGTCTGTTAAATTGGGGCTTGCGTACTGTGTGAAAGAACGTTTTGGATTCTGCGAAAATGTAATTGGGTAACCTAGCGTTTATTAATGACTCTTCTAGGCCTAAAAGTTTTGTGCTAATAGGCTATTATTTAACCTGAATAATTTAACAAGCGAGTCGCTTCAGGGATGTGGGTGTTACGTGTACAGTATGTCTCGGTTTCCTTTTTTTCTCGCTTCTCTGGTTAATTTTATTTTTATTTAACTTAGTTTTATTCTTCCTTTTGGGTTTTGGGTTATTTTCTGCGTCTGTTTCCTTGGTCCTTTGTTAGTTTTCGCCTATTGTTGTTTGCGGCCTGTGATTGGCCCCTTCCTTCCCTTGACCCATTGTTGGTCGTTGCCATGGGAATGCTAATGTTGTTGATGTTGTTGTGATGGTATTGATGACTGGGATTTGTTGTGCCCGTGATGAATTCTGACTTGTGCGCGGATTACCTTGGTCCATTTAATTTTTCTTTGAGATTTTAATTTTACCTTCTGCTCATTTTTCCTCCCGGTGTTTCGGTGCTTATTATTATTATTATTATTTTAATTTCTTGAAAAGTGCACGTAATACCTACCCATCCTTGCAGGGGGTCGTTTGACACATCCTAAAAAGGGGTTTTCAGTGTCAATATCAAAAACTGTTTCTGTCAAGGTTGTTACTCACGGTTGAAAGGATGTTAAAAAAAACTTTTGTACTGTACAAAGAAAACCTTTGGTTGTAAGAAAACTTGAGAGTTGATGAGGGGTTTCATAAATTTACATTATCTTGCTAAGTCTTTCAAGAACTAAATAATTATTTTCTTTATAAACGGTCGACCGTAGGGTTTTGGTTTGAGTTTAAATATTTTTAAATTTTTAATTTTATTATTTTCCAGCGAGGATATTCTTTCCTATTTGTCCAATTACTTAATTTTGCTGATTAAATATCTTGTTCCCCAAGGTGTTTGTGTTTTCCTTTAAAAGGGGTGATAATTTGATATGACCAGGTGTATTTTATCCGCTCCTTTGTGGGCCCTGTTTTATTTTCTAATGGTAAGTGCCTTTTTTTCCTTTTATTTGTCTTTGTCTAGCACGTTTCCACGTATCTGAACCGTGCCTTTGGTACACGGTCAGACCCTTGGTGCTGTCACTTGGGGTAATTATGCCTTTAATTGCTCTAAGTGTCACAGTTCGTGGCAGCAGAGCTTTAGTTAATTGATTTGTGTGCCTCTTACTTGGATCTACCTGTAGGTCTGTTGCATCCTCATTAAATTTATTTTGGCACTGTGTACTATATGCTTTATCTCCCTTTCATTAAGCTTTTCTATTTTGTTTGTGCCAACCACCTGAGTTTTTTTGCATTGTCCCTTTAAAAAACCTGGTCATTGGGGAACTTTGAATTATTTGAGGTTTCAAAGAGTGTAAAAAACTGAAACTTGTAAAGTATCTTACTGTGAAAGGAACGCTTTTATTTGGATTAATTATTTTTGATTTATTGTTTCATGTACATCAACTGTGGCGAGGGCTGTGCTGTTCCCATTCCAACTCAGGAAATCAGAGCTAGTTTATGAGCTCACTATCAGGGGTATCAATCCTGCTAACACTGTTTCCGAGTGCGCTGCTTTGCTGACATCGCATGTCCAGGTTCCTATTAATCTTGATTCTGTAAAGATGTGCTGCAACTTTGGTGAGTCCTTAAATTTAATTACTGACTGTCTAACTGAGATAGAGGTTGTCAGACAAGAATTCATTGAAACTTCCCCCACTAAGGGGCAGATTAACAGACTTAAGGCTAGGGTGTGGCATTATTTAGGCCGCATCCAAGATTTGATTACTATGTGTCCCCAACCTAGTCTTGTTTCGGAAAGTACTAAGCTGTTGACCATTGCTTCTAGTATTTCTGCTGAACTAGATATAATGCTAGCAAGTAAGGATTTGGAGAATTTATCAGTTGTTGAGAGGGAAACCTCATTGCCTTCTAGTCATGCTGATGCCTCACTTAATAATCAAGCTTCATGTTGTGCTGCCTCCCCAGTTCTTGAAAGTTTGTTAGCCCGTTTAAATTGTGCTCCCTCTCACTCTTCACTGAAGGATCTTTTCAACGGAGTTAAAAATTTCTCCGTCAATTCTATTGAAGAAAGTACCAGGTTTCTGAGGTTCCTGGTAGAAATGACAGAGTCAGGTAGCGTGTATTCTGTCGATGACTTGGGAATTTTCCGAGCCCTATTCTCTCATTGTGAGGGAATTTTGAAACGTGAAATTTCTGAAGCAATTTCAAATAATTTAACCATTATGGAATTTCATGAACTTGTATTGTCTAAGTTTATTCCTTCATTGGCATTGCAGAGTTTGATTCCTCAGTATTGCTTCCGGACTCAATTGCTCCATGAAAACCTTTTAAACTATGTACTAGACTTGCAGTTTTATTGCAAGGTATTTAGAATTTCGGTGCCAGAAGAGGAAATGGTGGCCCGTATTCTGAAAGGTATTTCCCCTGCCTATCGTTCATACCTCTCCCTCACAAAGAGTCCGACTAATTTTCTTGAATTGGAAGCTGCGTGTACCTTTGCTGAAGATGTAAAGCACGGAGAGCTGCAAGACCTATCTGCCACCCTCCTCCTACTGTGACCCCTGTTTCGCCTCAAACTAGGGATAGTGGGTCTTCTAAAAAATGTTATAATTGCGGGTCACGTGATCACCTTAGGAATGCTTGCCCCTCAGTCAAGCGTGGCTCTGGTCCTTGTTGTTATTTGTGTGGCTCGAGGCAGCACCTTAAAAGTAATTGCCCTACTTCGTTCCGAAAACGCAGTCAATGACTAAGGCCTAATGGTAATTCTGGTGAATCGCCTGCGCCAGAATTTTACGTGGATTCCGAAAAGGTTATTTGCCCGCAGGCATGCAATAAGATTTCTGCTTTGGTTGAGTCTAAAAGTACCTTCGCGAAAGTGGAACTGAATAATGAACCCATTGTTGCTCTTATGGACTCGGGTAGCGTCGTCACCTTAATTGATGCTAATTGGTATGATGAAATGAGGTCCCCTTGTAAACTGCCTGAGTTGAAGAAGGTCAATGTTGCATGTGTCACGGCTAATAAGCATAATATGAAAATTTTAGGGTCCGTTGATGTGAAATTGCGTATTGGTAATTTTACTTGGAAGGTTCTTTGCTTGGTAACTCCAAAGCTAGCGTGTAGCATGATTTTAGGTACGGACCTCTTGTCAAGAACTGGTTTAATTTTGGACCTCCAGGCTAGGAAATTTCACTTTAAATTTTCTCCAAATTGTAAATTCGATAATATTGATGCTCCTTTGGGTACCTTCAGTGTTTCTTGTGTAGGTAGGCCGCTACCTAGGGAGAACAACGAAATAGATCAGTTGGATCTTAGTCATTTGGATTATCAGCAGGCTAATAGTGTGCGTGACTTGTGCCACCAATTTCCCGATGTCTTCACTAGCAAGTTAGGAGTTACTGATGTTCTTGAGTATCAGATTGAGCTATCTGATAACACCCCTGTTAGATCTCCTCCTTACCGTCTTTCACCACCTAAGATGTTAGAACTCAAAAAGATTATTGATCAGATGCTTGCCGATGGGGTCATCAGACCGTCCACTTCTCCCTATGCATCTCCTGTTTTCCTAGTACCTAAACCCTCTGGGGGCTATCGTGCTGTAATTGACTACAGGGCTTTGAACCGCAAGATCATCTTGCAATCTATCCCTTTACCGGATTTGCACACTTGTTTTGGGTGGTTCTCAGGAGCCAAGTTTTTCACTGTGTTAGATCTCAATCAGGCGTATTACCAAGTCCCGTTGTCGAAGTCATCTATTCCACTGACTGCTTTCATTACTGATTGGAACCTTTACGAATTTCTGAGACTTCCGTTCGGGATCTCTTGTGGTGCGGCCGTTCTTACGAGGCTGTTAGATTCGATACTTTCGGGGATTAAATTCAAGTTCGTTTTTCATTACCTGGACGACCTGGTAATTTTCTCAAATTCCTTTGAAGAACATGTCGAACACGTTAGAGAAGTCCTGCATCGCTTGAGAAAAGCTGGACTAACTGTTAAGTTGTCTAAGGTAGCGTTTGCTAAGCCGAGTATGTCTTTCCTTGGACATGTGGTTTCCTCTGATGGTGTCTCCATCGACCACTCTAGGACTCAGGCTATTAGGGACTTTCAACCCCCTAAAGATGTCAAAGCCATCGCACGGTTCGTAGGCATGGTGAACTTCTTCAGGAAGTTCATTCCAAATTTTGCAGAGATAGCAGCTCCTCTAAATCATCTCAGGCGTAAGGATGTCAAGTTCATCTGGGGCCCCTCCCAGCAAGAAGCCTTTGAGACCCTGAAGCTTGCCTTGTCAAATGCTCCTGTGTTGGCTATACCCGACTTTAGTAAACGCTTTATTGTACAAACCGATGCCTCTGGTAAAGCAGTTGCTGGTGTACTCTTACAGGAATATGAGGATGGTCGTAGACCGGTTGCCTATGTGTCTAGGATCCTCAATGATCTGTAGAGTAAGTACTCCATCTATGAATTAAAATGTTTAGCCGTGCTGTTTGCTCTTGAAAAATTCAGACCTTTCATTGAACATGTAAATTTTGATTTGGAACGGTTATTCATCGATTTCGTTGGTCCGCTCCCTCGCTCTACCTTGGGAAACACTCATATCTTCGTTGCTATTAATGCGTTTTCTAGATTCTCTTGGATTTTCCCCACTAGATCTACGACTGCTCGTACGACTATAAGTTGCCTTAATTCTATCTTCGCATCCTTCGGCCCCCCCAAGTTTCTGGTTTCTGATAATGCCAGTGCTTTCACTGGTCACTTGTTTAAGAAGTACCTTTTTGAGCTGAGTATTTCCCATGTCACCACTACCCCATACTATCCTAACCCTTCTTATGCCGAGAGGATGAACAGGAATCTCAAATCTGCTCTAATTGCATATCATCACAATAACCAATCCAAGTGGGACTCTTGCCTGCACTGGTTGGCTCATGCCTTCAATTCTGCCACACACGAAACTCATGGTAAAACCCCCATGTCACTTATGTTCTGCTACACTCCGTACTCTCCTATTTCCAATGTTCTGGGCATTGATGATCTTCTTCCAGACTTGTCTAAACCAAATGACGTTCAGAAAATCTGGGATGAAGCAAAGAAGAAGTTGTCTGTATCCTATGAGAAAGGCAGGGTTAAGTATAACAAGGGTAGAAAGTCACCTAGGTTGAAGGTTGGAGATCAAGTTTTTGTCAAGACCTATCCCATTAGCAAGGCTATTAACAAGTTTTCAGCCAAACTTGCTCCTCGGTATCATGGTCCCTGTACTATTTTACAGTTTTTATCTCCGGTGTCGGTACTGGTGAGTGACCCTATCGCCAAGAGGATTAGACGGGTTCATTTGTCCCAGTTAAAAACAGGTTAACGCATGTTTGGACTTGCGGATGAGAGCTACCTTTCAGTGAGCAAGTTTGATTGGTCTCCGTGGGTTATTATGTAATTATTCTGGTCTAGTGTGAATTTAATCATGTGATATTTTCCTCCCTTTTCTCGTGTGCTGTATTTATTTTGAGGAGTTTTGGTGTTGCTTGTCGTACTTAACTTCTTTTCCTGTCAACCATGGTTGCTTAGTTGGGTGAGAATTTTTACCACGTGTTTAAGCTTTGGTACCTTATCTGCTGCGTTCACGCCTCCGGTGATTCTTGGCATGACCATGTAGTACTTTCTAGCGTGTACTTGTTCTAATCATTGTATTTTGAAAAGGTAATTGCAGTTTGCGAGAAATGCGTGTACTTTCTCTTGCTCTATTGGCACCCGATTTCTTAATTGTTAATATCTAACTACTCTTTGGGTCCGGGTGCAGGTTTCTCCGTCTACCATAATTCGATTATATCCTGATCATTTACGTTTGCAAAATTTTGATAATAAATTTATTTATTGGCTCTTGTACTGCTGTTGCCTTGGTTTGGTACTCATTTAGAAAATTCTGGGCAATTTCTGCTCTGTGCGTTGTTGTTAATCCGGTAGGAAATCTGTTAGTCTCCTAACCCCTATTTATCTTGCCCTGTCTTAGTCTTGGGTCCTAGTTCTTGTTATCTGTTTCCTTGCGGGTAATATTTCGGTTATCTATTCCTATTGTGGTTTGTTAGGTGTGCTTTGTTGAAACGAATTAGCTTTTGGTTTCCTTGTTGGTGTAAGTTGACTAGGATCTGGGTATACCCGGTGTTATGGTCCTGTTGGTTATGTTTTGGATTGGATGTGGGTAATGGCAATGGCGGAACTCTGTGAATTGGAATTGGTGGTGGTTGGTTGTTTGTCTCTACGGCATGGACTTCACAGTCTTCACTGCCTTCTATCTCCAATTTCTGGTGACACGATTCCCTAGGTTGCGAGTGCTCTGATGTCCTTCTCTGGGGCATTTCTGTTATCTGTTGTGAATTCCCGGTTTACTGAGTTATCCTTTTCTAATCATTCTTGTACCGTTGGTTTTCAAAAAAAGTATCCTGCCCCGGCTAACCTAATTTGGTAAATTTTTCTTTGGGTTTTCCTTCCTGGTTGTGGCAGTTAACCAGGTGGTTTCTTAATGTATTTCTGCTTGCAAGTGGTATTAATTCTAACCTCTTCTGAAGTCTTTACTTCCCTGGTTTTAGTCTCTAATGTGGTGTATTATTCTTGTAGTATGTTATTTAAACGAGTTGTAGCTCCATGTCGTCCTGCCCAGTCTATTTGTTATTGTGGTGTTTTGCACGTATTGCACTAATGGATCCTGAACCTGAGGAGTGCGGTCTCCTTTCGTGCCTTGTAGGTATTGGTTTCGGTCCTGTCTTAGTAAAGTTGTAAACGGTACCGTGGTTTGGTTTTAGGTTTGCCTTGTGAGGTGGAATGATGGCTTCACGACATGTTGTTGAGGGTAGTTGCTGTTTTCCTCCCTTTTAGCTAACGCATGTCCGTTGTGGTCCATTATTGTTGTATTGTTGTCGTGTAGTATTGGTTACTTATTATGGCGCTTCGGTATGGGCGGTGTTGCCTTTAATTTACCCTGTGTCCCGGTAGATTGGGAAATAAACCCTGGCATGGATTTACTACTCTCTGTAGGTGTGCCTTATCTGCTTGCATATAATGTGTGATTTCTGTACGACCTGGTCTATTTTTAATTTTAATTCTCTGCATACCCCAGTAATCAGACGTCATCATGCAATTATCCTATACTATAAGGTTCTTCTCGAAATAACCTGCCAGCCTATTGGTCCTTTTCCTTCTGGAGTGTTTGAAAACCTTGGCTATCGTTCATCATCTTGTCGTCCTACGGTGCTCCAGTTGAGTATGGGATCAGCTGGTGCTTCATAGGCGGCACTGAAACCTTCCCACTATCTGGTGATGTGTTTGTTTGGTGATGTTTCTTATTTCTCTGTTATTTGGAGTGTTTTCTAGTTACCTGGTTCGTGACCTACCTTTCATATCTTATATCCCGCGTACTATTGTTGGCGAGCTACCTGTGACTGAGTGGCCACAGCGTGAGTCTCGGATATCACCTTGTTCTAGTCTGGATTTGTCCGAGGTTTCTGGTGGATAGCCGGTAGGGAATCTTGTCAGATCTGTGCTCCCATATTCAAAGGCGTTGGCTTGATTGAGGTGCTTTATTGAACCTTTTAATTGATTGAGTCGCCCTTGGTTAAGGTATATGTTTGTATGTGCAGTAAAATTGTGAGAAATGTGTTTTTAGATGGGGTAACACTCCTATTTCCTTTCAGCCAATTTCTGTCCCGTTTCATCATGGTGTTAAAGATTGTGTTTCATAACCTCTGCTACCCTCCTATTACTCTTTGCTTGGTGGTGTTTTTGGCTCGTTGCTGATGACCAACTATACGCGTACCCTCCATCTGAAAGATCTTGAAGTCTCCAACCGCAGCCTGTACATTCATCTTGTCTTGAGTAATTATTTACTGTAACCCATGGATTTTGATTCTTACCTAGTATCCTATTTCTGGGAGTTTCTCTTAAAGGTAATAAAAAAAGGGTAAAGTATATCCAATCCTGTTTCTTGTTTATTTGGGTTTTGTATGGAATGTATACGTGGTATTAAAATTGATTTATTGCTAAATTTATTTCTTGTCCTTGGGCATGTACTTAAAGGGTTTAAGTCTTGTTAATTGGCTCTCTGATTGGTGGTTCTATTCCGTTTTAAATTTAATTTAAGGGAGGTTGTAAGCTTAATTAATTTGTAGTTCTGTGTAACACTTTTCAACATCCTTTTCCTTAGTCTGGGTCTTAGTTTCGTAATATGATGTATGGAAGGGAGTTTCTCTTAGCATTTCTGTTATGGCAATCATTCAGCACCCTTGAGTTGGTGCTTGTCTGTAAGTTTTTCTTTCTATGTAAAGTTGCCTCCTGGTTTCTGTTTGTCAATGGTGACGTTATTGCGTAGCCATCCTGGTAGGATTGGTTGTATGCATTGCAAGGTGTTTTGTGGAAATAACCATCTTGGTTTCCTAGGTTATTGTTTTCCTTGTGTATTGAAAATTGTATCCTTGCCTATATATTTTTGTTGGCATGATATCTTAAATGTAATGTAATTTGGTTTTTGGGTATGGATTGTTTAAATAATTATCGTATTCTGTTCCTGTGCCATACCGTAATCTTAAGTCATGTTAATCTAGTTTAAGGTTAGGTTAAGTATTTTCCGGTTGGACCTTGTGATTGTGTTTTACGCTCACCAATGTTGTTTTCTCTCTTCCCTTCCCTTTCTGGGCGTTTTTCCTTTTTGGGGTTGTCGTTACCATCCAAACCAAAGGGTGGAAACCAAATGAAGGCGTTTCTTATCTAACGCAAGTCCTATAATATTACAAATTTAACAAACATGTAGTAATTTAAGTCTAGGTATGTGATCTGGTGCAGTTAAGACCTAGAAGGTCTAATGTTCTGAAAGCAAATAGTTGTGAACTTTACCTAAAGGTGTGTATGTACCACAAGGTAGCGTAACCTCCGATCAGATGACGCATACGAACTTGCGGAAGATAATAGTTCGCATTAAAGTTTAGCAAGAAATCTAGAGAATAAGTGTTCCCTGTGATCTGGACCATTAATAATTTGCCTGCGACTTGGGTGTTGCACAGTTTGGTGCATGGAACTTCATTATTATTGAAAGTGGCTAGACATTTGGTGTCGTCTAAGTGAACTGTACTGTTTCTTTAATTTAAATCACATGTGTTTGGGTTCTTAGTGACTGTTGGACTCGTTCTGCTGGTGGTGCATAAACTGAGGCTGGCGATTGGTGGTCATTTTCACATTCGGACTATTCTACCAAAAACTTTGTTTGCTTCAAGACCACCGCCTTATGATGGTAAACATGTGTTGGACATGTCAAGTTTCGGGGAGGGAGACTGTTACCTGCGTAACAATTTTTCCCTCTTGGGAAATATTTTCGAAACTGGCCTCATGGCTGTGGAAAAACTGTGTCCTTAGAAGTGGTTCGCCGCTTCCTTACTTCTTCTTTTCAAAACTTATTGCCCGGCTGTCTGTATGCACGTCCTATCTGTGCCTGACTGTATTTTCCTGCACTCTGGTGTCGTAGGTATGTACTACCTCGCGAGCTACTTTACCACTCAGGCGCTTGGCCTCTGCGCACATGTGATCGTTGGGGCCGTGCACTGCGGAATCTCGGGAAGTCGCCATTGCTGTTTGGTGAAAAGGAAGAGATGGACGTGTGTGGCTTCTCTCTCCCTAAGGAGATGATTTCTCCGAAAATGTTCGAGCCTGGTTAGGGTTACATATGTAGGGTTTTTGCCCTGGTGAATTCTGCAAGTGTTTTGGTTTATTATTCCTCGTCTGGAATTTGGATGTTATGTTTTTCTTCAAGTAAGTAAGTAGCATATACTACCGAAGCCGTCCTCACAACCTTCAAACTGGATGAAACTGTAAGTGTTGTTGCAACTAAACCTTTACTGATTTTTGGTGAAAGGCCTGAAAATTTTCCTATGTGAAGAAAGTGTGTGCGACACTATGTAACTGGCGTCATCTAAAGACTAAGTCTTGCCTTGTGGAATTTCAAATTTTCGGCTTCTTAATTGGAACTTATAGCATGTGTAATTATGTCTGTTAAATTGGGGCTTGCGTACTGTGTGAAAGAACGTTTTGGATTCTGCGAAAATGTAATTGGGTAACCTAGCGTTTATTAATGACTCTTCTAGGCCTAAAAGTTTTGTGCTAATAGGCTATTATTTAACCTGAATAATTTAACAAGCGAGTCGCTTCAGGGATGTGGGTGTTACGTGTACAGTATGTCCCGGTTTCCTTTTTTTTCTCGCTTCTCTGGTTAATTTTATTTTTATTTAACTTAGTTTTATTCTTCCTTTTGGGTTTTGGGTTATTTTCTGCGTCTGTTTTCTTGGTCCTTTGTTAGTTTTCGCCTATTGTTGTTTGCGGCCTGTGATTGGCCCCTTCCTTCCCTTGACCCATTGTTGGTCGTTGCCATGGGAATGCTAATGTTGTTGATGTTGTTGTGATGGTATTGATGACTGGGATTTGTTGTGCCCGTGATGAATTCTGACTTGTGCGCGGATTACCTTGGTCCATTTAATTTTTCTTTGAGATTTTAATTTTACCTTCTGCTCATTTTTCCTCCCGGTGTTTCGGTGCTTATTATTATTATTATTATTTTAATTTCTTGAAAAGTGCACGTAATACCTACCCATCCTTGCAGGGGGTCGTTTGACACATCCTAAAAAGGGGTTTTCAGTATCAATATCAAAAACTGTTTCTGTCAAGGTTGTTTCTCACGGTTGAAAGGATGTTAAAAAAACTTTTGTACTGTACAAAGAAAACCTTTGGTTGTAAGAAAACTTGAGAGTTGATGAGGGGTTTCATAAATCTACATTATCTTGCTAAGTCTTTCAAGAACTAAATAATTATTTTCTTTATAAACGGTCGACCGTAGGGTTTTGGTTTGAGTTTAAATATTTTTAAATTTTTAATTTTATTATTTTCCAGCGAGGATATTCTTTCCTATTTGTCCAATTACTTAATTTTGCTGATTAAATATCTTGTTCCCCAAGGTGTTGGTGTTTTCCTTTAAAAGGGGTGATAATTTGATATGACCAGGTGTATTTTATCCGCTCCTTTGTGGGCCCTGTTTTATTTTCTAATGGTAAGTGCCTTTTTTTCCTTTTATTTGTCTTTGTCTAGCACGTTTCCACGTATCTGAACCGTGCCTTTGGTACACGGTCAGACCCTTGGTGCTGTCACTTGGGGTAATTATGCCTTTAATTGCTCTGAGTGTCACAACGTTAATTGAGGATATCTCCTCGGGAGCCTAACGCGTAAAACCGGCATAATGTAAAGCAGAACAATCACCTAACTAAGTTATGTGAACTTTATACCAAAAGGGATATTCTATCGTTCCCCTTCAGCATGCATACGTTAGGTCAATCTGCGTTTTCTCAAATTTAAATATATGGTTTCTCCCCTACGTGTTGGGACTTAAAGTATAAAATTTCTACGGACTTAATGTAAAACTCCTACAAGGGACGCACGAGTGCGTAACCTCGTTTCCCTTATTTACTTCGTTGTTTTATGACTGAGTTTTCAAATTCTAAATGTTCTTCCCTTCTTTTCGGACTCGTACTTTCCTTTTCTTTGTGTGACCGGGCCTTGTACTAGGAGTGCCTCCGTTTCATTTTGGTTCTCGGATCTTCTTGGCCGCGTGGCTGCTGATTTTCTGGCTCCCCAGCTTTTAAGAGCAGAATTCTGCTAAATGTAACTAGAAGTGTTCCTACGTGAAGTCATTAACCTCATCTGAATCGAGGCCCCTTACGACACTGTAAAATATTAGTTATGAATTGTGGTTCAGGGTACGGGACCCACCTGATATATAAATTTGAATCTGAGTGTTCGACTCCCCTCTTGGTAACTTTATTCTAGAAACCTCTGCGTCTTCCTTTTTGAACAAAGTAAGGTTCTGTATTTCCCCTGATGGCGGACTTTATTTTTAAGGGCTATTGTCTCACTATTTATGCCAAAGAATGAAAGTCGAATGAAAGTCTTGTGTGAAATGGAATTAGTTTCTCCCTTGGATGCGAATTAACTAAGCTTCTAAACTTGTCCGTTTCTTATCTCTTGTTAAATCTCTATCACTGCTCTTCTTGTTTGCTTTCTCGACATTTTTTCATCAATAAAGAAAACAAAAACGCTAAACATACTTTTCAAAATTTAAACTTTGTTTCCTGATTTTTCAAGCCATTTAACCCTCACATTTACTCCCCTCTCCGTATCACGGAAGAACCTAGAATTATTATTGTCATCAGCGTTATTATTTTTATTGTGGTTAATTCAGAATAAAATGCACACATGACCCAAACATGGGAATACGTAGTTGCTAGTGATGGCTTGCATGACTTGGCATGCTTAGTGCATCCTCCTTGTTTGGAATAATCTAATTATATAATATAATAAGAACTCGCTAATTGTTGGAAAAGTATTCCTTCGTATTATTTATCTGTGAAAATATTTAACGGTAAATCATTAGTGGAATGTTGATTGTCGTGTAGCAATCATAAACCTAAATATTTTAGTATTAATGAAAGTGTGTGGAATTGTAAATGTTAGTGCGGTTCTCCATTCTCGCTTTACTGCACAATGTAGACTCATATTTTTCTGTTGTTGTATATATTTAAAAGAATATGTTCCGCTCCCCTTCATGGAACCTTGGACCCGCCTCTGATCACCGCTACCTTGTCCACCGTGTTTCCCTAACTGCACATCCCTATAACTCTCCACTAATTTATACGTAGGTCTACTATTCCGGTTCAAGTGAAGGCCGTCTCAGTGCAAATCCGCATCCCCTCCCTACCAATTAAGATCACCAAATCTCACTTCCCATTCCCCGCGTATGCATTCAATAGTCTCATTTATATCCCCATTCATTATACCTCCTGCAAAATATCCCAATGAAAACTATCTCCGCTTTATCAAAATTATTCCGCTCTGCAGCAACCAGATCCCACAAATCTCCTGCTGGCCTTACCTTGAAAATTACCACTGTCTTATTATCCCCCTCCCGCCATTCTATTTTCTTAAACATCTGCCTTAATACTCCACTCTGGTTCCCTTTCCTCCACATGCCTGACAAGAGCCTCAACCTCGCCGTCTTTAGATCTCCTCCTCTCCCGGTCACTTCATCCTCCCTCTCCTTCCTCCTATCCACTACTTTACGTTTCCCTTTCCTCGTGCCCCACCTAACCTCTGTAGCACTTCCCTGATCTCCATCTTCCCTCTGCTGATCTTCCTGCAGTGATTCAAACCAACATCTCCTGGGCCCACTCCCTAAGGATAACCCTTAGCCATCGTTGTCCTTGACCGTAAGACATTTGCCTACTTGCCTTTCCTTCCGGTTCGGAAGAGCCAACGCGGGAGTGTCCTTTACAGGCTCATAGACGGCCTGGAAACAACAAGCGGAAGAACAAAAGGACGAGAAGAATGTATCCTATTGAGTAAATGATTCAGACTTGAACTTTACCGACAATATGTAATTTCTTCAGCTTAACTCGACTATATCAGAGGTCGCTGGAGCCACAAAAGCCGGGGGTTCAGGGTTCTACGGCGCGTGATTTTTGAGATGAAAATCCCAACCCAGTATCGATGGGGATCCCATCCTCAGCTTTTCCAGGTGGGAAGCCGTCAGCTAAGCCACTGAGGTAATCACAGACACAGTAACAATAATAATTGTACCAGAGTTTCACTTTCTCCGTCCAGTTTAATTGCCCGCCTTCTATAAGGCCGCCTATGAAATTGAACTTGAAATAATGTTAAGCAAGACACTTGGATTTTCAACAATTAAATGCCCCTACCATCAGTCTAAGTGCCACTTCTGGCGGGATTAAGGACAATTAATTCTTAAGGGAAAGTTAGTTTTCAGAGGTGGCTAACCGTAGTTTTGAAGATTGTTTTTTCCTTGTGTGAAGGTTGTCAACACTTCTGCCCCCTCAATCTCCTGTATCTATCAACCAATTAGAATTGCTGTGAAAATTTTCTCCAGCCAATTAAAATTGGGGGTGTGTACAAACACCCAGCCTATCTGTAAAGAGTTTCGAAAACTTCCCCTCGATACACTATAAACGCTGGGCGCTTTAAGGCCGTATGGTCATTATCATGGCTGCAGCTGATTGTGTACAGCGTTTACTAAAGTGGCAGAGGTCGCAGTTCGGCGTTCGGAAGGCCCAGCAACTCAAGGTAATGGCAGAATTTTCTTAACATGGGACAGCTCCGGTAGATAGCTTGAGGGAAACATTCAAAACTCTTTTATTTCATGTACATTACTAAACCTGGTTGTTTAAATGCAAAATTTTCGCCAGTCTAAGGAATCTGTTTTTTCCTACTGGAAAATATGTGAGTGATTACCCTCTGTTGACTAACATTCAACTCGGTATGGGCTGACTAAATTTTCTTATCCTCTAAAATTATTAACCGTTTTTGATATTTTATGTTTATAATTTAGTCGCCCCTGCGCCGAATAGTCTTAGCCCCTGTATCTTTGTACCATAAGCCCACGTAATGTTATAAGAGTTTTGTAGAAGGAGTGCAGGTTTTTCGCCTCCCTGCGTTTTGTTTTCCCCGATCATTATCAACATTTTCCTTTTTATATTATGGCCATTTAGTATGGGCAATCATTGCCCGTCTTAATGTTTCCGGAGAAGAGAATGAAATTAATTGAGCAGAAGTGACTGGAAATACCTCATTTGAAGGTTGCCTTGTGTGCTATAAGAAATGTATTCGTCTGAGAGGCTGGATGTATTACACTTTGGAGCTCAGACTCTTAGGCTATAGAAGTTAGTGGAGCAAACCTGCTCTTATAAAATATTGCACCTGTTTCAGAGTTTTCATACCCATATGTTTTGTATTATCATTTGATAATTCTCTCTAATTTTGTTCCTGATTTTGGACTTTAAGTCGTTGTTGTTGGAGCTAATGAGTTCATTATTATATTGCTATTGTTTTTTCAGATCTTCTATTTACCAAATTTTAAATAAGAGAAACAAGAAGTCAAGAATAATATTTCAAACTTGAGTGCATTAAATTATGCTCCGGTCAATTCCTTGTCTGCCCATTCAGTCCAGCACCTTCTTACGCCTTTGTGTTCCACGATATTTCCGGAACAAGTAGTAGCAGAGCATAGTTGGATAGGCCTGGACAAACCCCGTTTGACGGCATTCCTTAAAATTTGAATTTGGGAAAGAGACATTTTTCGGGTTTCCGATTTTTCCAACTATTGGCAAAATTCTTTCTTCATGGCTGCTCATAGAGAGGTTATGGCTCGTTGGTTTTTGCGCAAGGAAGAACTTGCCTATGCAGTAAGTATTAGAAAGGTTCAGTCTGGTGGCATGATTGCAAGAAGTGCATCTGGAGGCATAGATTCTTTGGATAAACCTATTTGTATTCCTGTGTATGGAGAGAAGGAATTTGGTGACGCTTTATCCACGATCACCACTAACATTGCAGAACTCGCTTCTGTTTTGAGTTTCTTTGACGGAGGTGAGCCCTCTCGTAACCAGCCTAAACGTGTTCAGGCTAGACTTTCATTTATATAACAAAGTAGGGGATTTATTATCTCTTAAAATCAGTGATGAACACCTAAGTATGCCAAACTCCTTAGCTCAACATGTACCTGAGTTGTCTAATAAAGTTAGTCAATTGTTGTCTGGGTCTGCAAGTGGAAAGAGAAACTATGCTGCCCCATTAAATGTCAATATGGAAGAGGATCCGAACAAATCCTCTGACAGTGCCTAATCAGTCGAGCAACAATAAGCTTCTACCCCATCCGAACCAATTAGTTGGCAATCCACAAAATCTTCCGCCATTTTTCGTTAGTAATGCAGCTTTGTCCCTCCAGAAAACCCGGTTGCCCCTCCGATGATGTCTACGGGTTTTAGAAGCTTACCCCATCCTTTAGCCATTTACTCAAAAGGTTTTCTAGATTTTTAGTTAACTCAAATAATTATGTAATAGCATTCTTAAGAATTGCAGTGGAATTTCAAGATGAAGCCTTGGTGTTTGCCCTCTCACATTCACAAATCTTACAGATCATTTACCCTTACACTGTTGGGGTTCTATCAGATAGTATTGCTAAGGCGATAACGGAAAGGAATTCCATCGAAATCTTCCATGCCCACTTGTTGGCAAACGTTTTTTCTACAAGAGCCTTGTCATCTCTAATTCAAAAATACTACCTCCGAGTCCAGAGGCTAGATGAAAACCTAGTGGGCTTTATACGGTATACTAAGTTGTATACTAGAGTTTTTGCATTGCACTATACTGAAGGCCAACTTGTACAAACCATCGTCGAAGGAATGTCAGCATCTTATAGATCATACTTGTGCTTACTTTCCCGTCCACAAACGTTTAGGGAACTAGAGGCCATGTCGGTGTCGGCGGAAGGAGTGAAATATGCAGATGCTGTGCGAGTCGCCCGATATCCATCACCCTCTTCTGATATATCTCAGTCACCACCTCGCCGAACATTCTCTCCCCGTTAATGTTATGCGTGTGGGTCGGCGGACCATCTAAGAAATAAGTATCCTCTATTGAAAATTAACGGATCTAAAAATGGAGCGTCGTATTCTTAAGGATGTTTCAAATGCGGGCCATTCACACACCTGGCTAAGAGCTGTAACTCATCAAATAATACAGCTTCTTGTCCTACTTCTGGTTTTACCTCTGCCAACCACAGCAATAGAAAATGACTAGGGTGCCCGGCTGAGTCCTCGCCACTATCAGCATCTCAAGGCTCAGCCCAGTTTAAGTCTGGAATCATATGTTCTAAGGAGAGAAGAACACCTAAGACCATATCTGAAGGTCCCAAAGCGTGCCTTAAGATTGCCTCTGTTACTTTAGATTTTGTTCCATTCCTTAAAATTGATTTTTTTTTTGGCTATTTGCTTTACGTCGCATCGACACAGGTAGGTCTTATGGCGACGGTGGGATAGCAAAGGCCTAGAAATGGGAAGGAAGCGGCCGTGGACTTAAATAAGGTACAGACCCATTTGCCTGGTCTGGAATTGGGAAACCACGGAAAACCGTCTTCAGGGCTGCCGACAGTGGGTTTCGAATTCACGACGTCCCGGATGCGAGCTCACAGTTGCGCGCTCCTAACCGCACGTCCAAAAGCCCGATGAAATTGAAATAAACAATGAACATGTTACTGCCCTCTTAGATTCCGGAAATGTTGGCTCTATTATTTAAGAAGAATGGTATTCCAAATTAAAGGTTTTTTCTTCAGATTTCCTGAATATGTTTCTTTCTCTATAGGATGTGTTTCGACTAACTTTTCTCCACTAGAAGTTTTAGGATTTATTCAGAGGAAAATTCTTATTTCTAAATTTACATGGAAATTTAAGTTATTTTTTGTTAAAAATTTGTCATGCTCTGTGATATTAGGGGTAGATTTCATGTCACATTTTGGTATCAAGCTCGATTATCAAAATAAATCCTGCACATTCAAATTTAATAGTAATTTCCATATACCTCTTTTAAAATGTAATTCTGTATCATCTTCTGTGATTTCGCCTGCATAGAATGAGATGTCTTTAGACCTTAGTCATCTGCCTGAGGATTAGGGTAATTGAATTCGTAAATTATGTCAGCCATTTTCCGACATTTTTCGGAAAATCTTGGTCTGGCTGACTTAATTGAATACAAGATCGAGTTTCAGGATTCGGTCCCCGTAACGTATCCGTCTAAAATGAAAGCACCCAAATAATCAGAGACCAAATGCTGAGTGATGGCACCATTAGACCCTTCAAGTAGGCGTGTTCTTCACACATATTTCTGGTTCCGAAACCTCAAGGCGGCTTCATGCAAATAATTGATTAGAGGGGGTTAAATCGTAAGATAGTTCCATAATCAGTACCCCTTCCCGACTTGCATTCATGTTTATCTTGGTTTCGTAATGCTATGTACTTCACCGTCTTAGATCTTAACTAAGCCTATAACCAGATACCTTTGGCGAAAGAATCGAAATATATGACTGCTTTTGCTACTCAATGGAACCTCTATTAATACAACCGGGTGTCTCTCTGGCTCCCTCCGGACGTGGCGGTTCTTACTAGGCTGCTAGATAGGGCCTTCCCCAATATTAAATTCGAATATCTCTACTATTATCTGGATGATATTATTTTATTATTATTTTATTCCGAGACCTTTGAAGAGCACTTTGCTCATACAGAGGAAGCTCTAAAACGCCGTCGTAAAGCTGGATTGACGGTCAGGTTGTCAAAGGCACCTTTTGCTAAATCATCTATGTTCTTCTTGAAGAAAACTGTGTCACCTGATTGAGTTTCGGTCGATCATTCCAGAACTCACGCAATCCGTAACTTCAAGCCTCCCAAAAGTGGTAAAGGGGTCGCCAGATTCATCAGCATGGTGAATTCCCAAACTTCGATAGTAGGATGGCACCCCTAAACGTTCTCCGCAGGAACGATGTCAAGTTTGAATAGGGGCCGTCGCCATAAGCTGCGTTTGAGGATATGAAATTAGCTCTGTATAACGCCCCGGTCTTGGGAATACCGGATTTCTCCTAGAAGTTAATTATGCAGACAGATGCCTCTTCATCTGCGGTCGCGGCGGTTCTTCTCCAGGAATATGAAATCGGAAGTCGGCCAGTTGTCTATGCGTCTATAACCTTGTCACCTCAAAAGGCTAAATACTGTATATACGAACTAAAAGTACTGATCGTCCTGTTTGGAGCACGTTAAATTTGATTTGGAGATTTTTCTAGGCCCCGTCGTCCCGAGCGCATCATGTAATGGGCAATTAGGATTTCGGCTTTTCAGTTTGACTTGCGACACATTTGGTAGTCCAAGAATGTAGTCGCAGGTGGCTTAAGCCAAATGTCTTCCGGCGATTCTAATTCTGTTGATCCAGAGGAAAGACCTTCGCCTTCTATTTTCGAACTACTGATGCCTCTATGATATTTCACGATATAGCCAAATACCAACGTGAGGATCCGGTGCATGCTCCTAGTATGGAAACCCTTTCTTCTGGGTAACATGTTTTCTCTTATGGTTTGAGAAAAGGAGTTCTGTGTTGCCCTTCGAGGCACGAGATCAAGAGATGAAAATTTTCGTTCCAGCAGTGCTAGTACCCAGGATTTTCATGTATTACCATGAGACCGAATTTGGGGGATATATAGGCATCTATAAAAAAGAGAGAAGACAAGGGGGATGTTTATCTGGAAGAGTATGGATGGTGAGATTAGTGAACTTGTTAAAGCATGTGAGTCTTTTTTGATTAGTAAGCCCACGCTGTCTGCCTATTAAGAACTGTTGTCCTCACACCATGCATCTCGCCCTGTGGAGCGATTGTACATCGATTACGTCGGACCATTCCATCAACATAAAGGGAATGGGATTAAATCCATTCTTGTGTGTGTGTGTGGATGGTTTCACACGGTTCCCATAGCTGTTTCCGACTAGGCTTGCCACTGCTCAGTCCACTAATTCTTGTCTCAATGCTGTTTTGTCATCTTTTGGACCCTGTAAGTATATTGTTTCTGATAACGCTAAGGCGTTGCTCTATAATTGAGTTCGTAAGTTCTGTTTCGATCTCTCTATCTCACCTGTCACGACGTCTGCGTACCACCCACAGCCGTCTCTACCTGAATGTGTTAATCATAATCCTCGATCTGGCCTTATTACCTTCCACCACGAATATCATTCTCGTTGGAACACTTCCTTAGACTGGTTATCATTAGCATTTAACTCGGCCGTTCATGTGTACCACAAGTTTTCTCCAAATCCTCTTATGTTTAAGTTTGTCCCAAATACTCCTTTGTCAAATTTGGAGTCTATCAATGAACTTTCGCCAGAGACACTAGATCCAGAGAATATCCGGGATATCCCATCAGGGAGTAAAAATGAGGTATGACCGTGGACTAAGTGACACCAATTTAAAAATTGGAGATCGGTTTATGGTTAAAAAGTTTGTTCCTGCGGGCAAGCTTGCCTCCAGATTTCATGGACCTTGCATTATACTTGATTTCCTAACTCCTGTCACGCTTTTGGTGAGTAACACCGGAAATAAAATTATTTCAGAGTTACATCCGTGTCAAGTAAAACCAGTGTGAAGGCCTTTGCTTTTCCACTATACGCCACCAAGTGATGATCTTGCTGATTTAATTATATTTGTTTCTTTAGCATCTTATTAGTATAAGTTTTATATAAGCAAGTTTCAATAAGGAGGCCTTCTGCCCCTGTGTGCTCTGAAATATTGTATGTATTTAAATTATATCCTAAGTTAACTTTAATTTCTTGTTTAAATCCTTTTTCGAAAACCTTCCCTTCAATGATTCATTACCATTCTGCCATTAAGGACCCTGCCTCCGAACCTGTGTCAAAAACTCCGTGCACTCGTCCTCCAAAGTCGCCAACTTTACCTGCGCCACATGTAACAATGTCTGTGAGTCAGTTACTGTTGCCCCAAAGTTCAATGTTACAGTGCCCTTCCTTCACCTGAGACCACGATGTGCCAACCAGCGAGAGATGCCGGCCGAGACTTCGTCAAAACTGACTAAACAGTCTAAACTTGGGAGTGGCTTGCATGGTGGACTCCAACCGCCCACTCTATCCTTGGCACGAACAATGCTACTTGTACTTTGTGACCATCGCCTTGGTTGCTCCCCACTACATGCGCGAGGATCGTATCTCAGGGTACCTTGGGGGTCCGGGCGAACCCATCCTGACGTCGTCAGCGGTGGCCGCTCTTGCCATCGACTCTGGTATGAACAGCCCGAACTTCTACTACTTCGTAAACACAATCTAAACTACTTTACTTCAACAAATAAACAAGAAAGGACTCTATATCAAGTGATACTCCAACTTATATATGTTTCTCAAAAATTATGTATGGCAAGATTCAAGATTTCAAAGCTGTTCATACCATGTTAAAACCTTAGGGGGTGGCGGTCTGTACCGGGCGCAAACGTTCTCCGTCCAGTTAAACTGCGTGTACCGGGTGAGTTAGCCTTGCGGTTAGGGGTGCGAAGCTGTGAGTTCGCATCCGGGAGATAGTGGGTTCGAACCCCACTATCGGCTGCCCTGAAGATGGTTTTCCGCGGTTTCCCATTTTCACCCCACGCAAATGCTGAGGCTGTACCTTAATTAAGGCAACGGCTGCTTATTTCTCATAGCTAGGCCTTTCCTGTCCTATTGCCGCCATTAGACCTCTCAGTGTCGGTGTGACGTGAAGCAAATAGCAAAAGAAGGTAATAATAATAAACTGGGTGCCTTCTATAAGGCCATCTGTGTGATTGAACTTGAAATAATGTTATGCAAGACACTTGGATATTCAACTATTAGATGTCTTTACCATCGGCCTAATTGCGCCCTCTGCCGGGATTAATGCCAATTAATTCTTAAGACAAAGCTAATTTTCAGGGTAGCTAACCTTAGTTTTGAAGATTGTTTTATGCTTGTGTCAAGGTTTCAACACCTCAGTCCCTCCCTCTTAATCTCCTGTACCTATCAACCAATTAGAAATTTTGAGAACATTTTCTGTAGCCATATGAGATTTAAAGTGTGTACCAGCATTCAGGCTACCTGTAAAGATTTCTGGAACTTCCCCTCGAGATACTATAAAATCTGGGCGCTTTAAGGCCGCACTGTGATTGTCATGGCTTCAGTTTATTGTGTGAGGGTATACTAAAGTGGCAGAGGTCGCAGATCGGCGTTCGGAAGGCCCACCAACTCAAGGTAATAGCTGAATTTTCTTAACATAAAATAGCTCCGGCAGATAGCTTGTGGGAAAGGTTTCAAAGCTCCTTTACTTCATGTAAACCTGGCGGCTTATATGTAAAACTTTGGCCAGTCTAAGGACTCTGTTTTATTCCCTGCTGGGAAATGTGTCATGTAAAGGGACAAGAGTGATTAAACTCTGTTGACAACCATTCAACTCGGTATGGGGTGACTAAAGTGTCTTATCCTCTGAAATTATGAACACTTTTTGTTATTTAATGTTTAACATTTAGTCGCCCCGGCGCAGAATAGGCTTAGCCTCTGTATCTTGGGGCCATACACCCACTAAATTTTTAAGAATTTTCTAGAAGGAGTGCAGGTTTTTCGCCTCCCTGCATTTTGTTTTTCCCCGATCATTATCAATATTATCCTTTTTACATTATGGCTATTTAATGTGGGCACTCATTGTCCCTCTTTATGTTTTCGGAAATGAAAATGTAAGTAATTGAGTAGAAGTGACTGTAAATACCTCATTTGAAGATTGTAATTGTATAACCTTGTGCTATATAAGAAATGCATGCTTCTGAGAGGCTGGACTGTATTAAAGTTTGGAGCTCAGACTCTTAGGCTATGGAAGTTAACGGAGCAAACCTGCTCTTATAAAATAGTGTACCTGTTTCAGGGTTAATAATACTCATCCCCCGTGTTAGGTAAATTTATTCCCTATAGTAGTCTTTGTCTTGTAGGTTAGCAGCTGTATAAAATGTGTACATTATTAAAAGGACAAGATGTCGGAAAGCTTAGTTCGCATTTATTTCATGGTCCTCTCAGCCCGGATGAACTTGCCTCAAGCTCCTACAATCCACCGTCCTATGTAAGGTAATTAACGCAACCATTGGATTACAGTCACTTAAGTATAAAATTTCATGATTCTGATCGAATTCAAACGAATATTAGATGCTTGACCAAGTTAACCTAGCACAAACTTCGCCCAAAGTCACAACTTATCAAGGAACTTGCAGCTGGGTTATGGTACAACTAGCGCTACCTTTCGGCCAAAGTTATAACTTCTTACAAGGTCCACAACCGTCCACTGCTACAACTACCCTGGCTAGTACCATCTACTAACAAATTCACGAACATTTATAACATATTGTAATTAGTTCTTACTTGCTCTTCCGTTCATCCAGAAAGTTACGTGTTACCTCGGAATAATTATTATCCACTACACTGTGAAAACTTATCGAAATCTTACTCATTTTATAGCACCACGATATTCTATAAATATAGACGACTCCAACAAACGAACATTAACTAAAAGTAGAGCAACCTTGAAGGCTTGTGTAACTCGAATTCAACACTTCGTTGAGTCAGAAATAAATTCTGCCGATATCAACCTCATTCAGGTTAAATTAAACAGATTGCTCTCCACCAACGAAGAATTCAAGCAAATTCAAAGCCAACTAGAGTCGTATGATGAAGAAAATGAGGAATCTAACACGATCTACCGAGAAGAATTCGAAGACACAATCGACTTGCTGGAGGCTAAATTAAGGAAGGCCACCAATCTACAAAACATGTCAGGTAATGTTGAAGTGCTCACTCAGTCATCACATGACATGCCTAGAAATATCAAATTACCGAAAATAAATCTCCCCACATTTACTGGGACTCTAATTACCTGGCTGCATTTCAAAGACACGTTTGAAGGCCTGGTGGTCAACAATAATAACCTAATAAACATAGAGAAATTCCACTACTTGCTCTCCTCTCTGTAAGGCGAAGCCAAGGACAGCATAAAAAATATCAGCATTTCAGACTCCAACTTTCAAGTAGCCTACAACATTCTGGTCAATCGTTATCATTCACCCAAATTAATTGCAGCTGAACACAGTAGGCAAATTACGGAACTCCTACTCTCTCGACTAGACAAAAAACTAAGGTTAGAATTTGAAAAGGTACATTCTCATTCCGATGCAGTTAAATTCGAGGAGCTCATTAGTTTCTTGGAGAGACGCTGTCAGACACTACAACTCTGCTCTTCTACCCAACCACCTGCAGTCAGTCCTAACAATTACCCTAAATCAGCGCCACGCTTGATAACACAACAGCAATCATACATTTCGACAGCCGAGAGATGTTACATCTGCTCAGAAGAGCACAGACTGTATAAATGTCCTGATTTCCTCAATTTGAGTTCTGGTGAAAGGTTCAAATTGATCAAAGATAGCAAGCACTGCAGTAACTGCCTAAGTCCATCACACACTTGGAAGGCATGTAGATCCAGTACTACATGTAAGGTATGCAAGAAATACCACCACACGTTGCTACACCAAAACGATCAGAATGAGGAAAAAACTAACATAAACAACACTATGGCACAAAACCCACAGGATAACGACACACTCCAATCGTCGTATCACTCTCTCAGAAGTACTCCAAACACTCAGGTTCTTCTAAGCACAGTCACGGTTAAAATCAAGGACTCAAACGGAAGATATCATCGCATGCGAGGCGTATTAGATAGCGGTTCCCAAAGCAACTTCATATCCGAGCAGGCGGTACAACAACTTAAACTTAAGAAGAAAAGAACGACCGTTATATCCCTGAAAGCATTCGGTGAACTGACATCCGAAGCTGATTCATCGGTAAACATAGAAGTGCACTCGACAGTCAGTGACTTTCATTTCAATATGGAATGTATAGTACTATCTAGGATAACTGGCAATATCCCTGCATCAAACATCGACCTCAAGGAATGGAATATCTCAAAGGATGTCATCCTCGCTGATCCAGATTTCCATCTTCCTCAGAGTACACACTTACTAATCGGAGCTCAGTTCTTTTTGCATCTCATGAAGGAGGGGAGAAAATTTCGCGCAGGATATCCCACATTGCAGAACACTCAGTTAGGACGGATTCTAAGCGGAGAGTATCCACAGTAAATGAATGAAGGAGAAGACAATGGGCAAAGATCTAATTCATTCTTTATTAGGTCTGACCTCGGTCTTGAGAATCAAATACAACGATTCTGGTCCATAGAGGAAATAAGTCATGAAATTCGTTCACCAGAACATGCAGAATGTGAGAAAAATTTCATTGACACCACCTTAAGGGATGGAAGTGGAAGATATGTAGTAGAATTACCCCTGAAAAAGGAAATAAACCTAGGGAGCTCAAAGGAGATTGCAAGACGTTTTCATTTCCTGGAGAGAAAATTGCAAGTGAAGAGCAATCTTCGTCAACATTATGTCGCGTTTATGAGGGAATATGAAGCACTTGGACACATGGTCGAACTTCAACCAAATTCCACACTAAGACAAACAGAATATTACCTTCCTCATTACGTGGTTCACAACCATTCGAGCAGTACTACCAAGACAAGGGTGGTTTTTGATGCCTCCACAAGAACCGACAATGGCGTGGCACTAAATGACATTTTAACGGTAGGACCAACAGTACAGGACGACTTATGCTCATTGGTCATGAGGTTCCGTATGCATAGAATAGCCTTTACAGCTGACATACAGAAAATATACCGACAAGTAAGAGTGCACCCAAAACATCAACCCCTGCAATGCATATTATGGCGAGAAAACCCTCAGGACGAACTAAAATCCTACGCCCTCACTACAGTCACGTATGGCACATCATCAGCAGCAGATATCTAGTACAGCTGGCTACGGATGAAGCAACCAGATTCCCTCGAGCGGCTTCAGTCCTTCGCCATGATTTTTATGTGGATGATTGCATCTCAGGGACAGAGACTTTGGATGAAGCTCTAAGGCTGCGATTCGAACTTCAAGACCTTCTTCAGCTTGGAGGATTTCCGTTGAGAAAGTGGTGCACAAATAGCCCAGAACCCTTGAATCAATCCCAGAGAACTTACGAGAATATAAACATTCATTGACTGACAGTGAGAGCAGCGTAGTAAAAACGTTGGGTTTAACTTGGCACCCTTCAACGGACCAATTTCAAATCAACTGTAGCCTGAAGCCACATCAATCGATCTCAAGGGAATTCAAGTGCTCAAAACGTATGGTGCTGTCCATAATATCATCAATATTCGACCCACTAGGGCTGATAACTCCCGTAGTTGTTCTCTTCAAAGTCTTCATGCAACGCCTGTGGCAAGAAGGTTCAGGATGGGATGATCAACTACTCGGGAATTTGCTCGCTACCTGGATTGACCTATATCAACAAACACCACTACTTAATAATTGCAAAATTCCAAGACTGGTCCTTAGTGAAGGGATAGTGAAGAATATCTAGATACATGGCTTCTGCGATGCCTCACAGACTGCTTACGGGGCTGCCGTTTACATAAGATCTGTTAACCAAAACGCCGAGGTTCTCACGAGAATTCTTTGTGCAAAATCAAGGGTTGCACCTCTAAAACCGATTTCGATTCCCCGTCTGCAATTATGCGGTGCCTTAATTTTGGCTCGCCTCATCAAGAAAACGCTTGAAACTCTACGCACTACCCCCGATGGTGTACTACTTTGGACTGATTCAGCAATCGTATTAGCTTGGTTACGCGGATGTCCTACAAAATGGAAAACATTCGTGGCAAACAGGGTGGCAGAAATGCAAGACACTGTGCCAGCCTCCCATTGGCGTCATATTGGATCACTGGACAATCCTGCAGATCTTGCATCACGAGGAATACAGCCACGGCTTCTTCAAGACAGTGCACTATGGTGGGAAGGCCCAAGCTGGCTGCGTCTAGACCCTGCATCATGGCCAGCACAATCAGGATGCGACACCTCTAAGATCCCTGACCAAAGAATTATAATATCACTTATTGTCATAAAATACGATGATACATTCCTGAATAGATTCTCATCCTTAAAGAGATTACTCAGAACAGTTGGTCAGTGTCTCAGATTCTCTTCCAATTGCAAGAAAACTCGCAGTGAGCGCGAAACATCACCACTGAAACCACAAGAGGTAAATAACGCCTTCATGGTCTGTATCAAAATCGTACAATCGGTCTCTTATCAAAGAGAAATACTCTGCCTCAAACAAGGTAAAGCTGTTGATGCAAATAGTACAGTGAAGAGTCTGAGCCCAATTCTGGACCAAAATGGCACCAGTTCCATACGAAGCCAAGCATCAACTTATATTTCCTCCTGATCATCACCTCACCAAACTTGTCTGCCTGAGTGAACATGTAAGATTACTACACGCAGGACCTCAATTACTCATTTCATCGCTGCGACAGAGATATTGGATACCGAGGATTCACCAAATCGTTAAGAAATGCATTCATTCGTGCTACACATGCTTCAGACTGAGAAAATCAGCAACTCAACAGAAAATGGCGAACCTCCCAAGATTTAGGGTTACTCCTACTAGAGCCTTTATGAACGTTGGAGTAGACTACACTGGCCCATTCCTAATACGGATAGGCACACGACGAAGTAAGACAACAGGAGAGGCTTATGCTGGAATATTTACGTGTCTTTCGATCAGAGCTGTGCACATCGAAATCATCTCTGATGTACAACAAGTGCATTCATGGCAGCACTACGTCGTTTCACCTCACGTCGAGGTTGTCCTGCCAATATCTACAGCGACAATGGCACCAATTTCATTGGTGAATCGAGGGAATTAAAGGAACTTCAGAAGTTCTTACAAGATCCGAAGCAAGAAAAAGAAATTGTGAAGATCGCAGAAGGAATATGCATTACCTGGCACTTCATCCCTCCATCTGCACCTATTTTGGAGGTGCTTGGGAATCCATGGTAAAAGCATTTAAATTTCATCTTCGAAGATCGATGGGAACAACAATACTCACCTTTGAAGAATTAACTACCCTATCTTCATAGGTCGAAGCTTGCCTGAACAGCCGCCCGCTATCCAGATTCAGCGATGATCCGACAGATTCATCCTATCTCACTCCATCACACTTCCTTATCAGTGAGCAACTCACGGCACTTCCTGACCACGATCTCAAACCTTGTCCCATTAATAGTCTCTCTAAATGGAGACATACAAAAAATGACTCAAGACTTCTGGAATATGTGGTATAAGGATTACCTCAACACACTTCAGCAACGTTACAAATGGACACAAGAGCATACTAACCTACGTCCTGGTGATCTTGTGTTCATCAAGGATGACAACCTGCCTCCTCTTCAATGGAGAAGAGGATTGGTGGAAAAGGTCCATCTCGGAGATGACGGTCGCCAGAGTAGCTACTGTCAACACCACTTCTGGTGCCATGATGCGTCCTATCAACAAGTTGCGTGTATTGCCAGAAACGAACTGGGAATGATCATCAAACTACAGTTTGCTTGAACATTATCAATGTACTGTTGTAAAAATCGTGTTTGCCCTATTTCTGTGTGCATATGTTCCATTTTATTATTTTTCTGCGAAAGGCCAATACCTTTTGGTGGGGCGGTGTGTTAGGTAAATTTATTCCCTATAGTAGTCTTTGTCTTGTAGGTTGGCAGCTGTATAAAATGTGTACATTATTAAAAGGACAAGATGTCGGAAAGCTTAGTTCGCATTTATTTCACCCCGTATATAATCAAGCTGATAATTCTCTCTACGTTTATACCTGATTTTGGACTTTAAGTCGCTGTTGTTGGAACTAAAGAGTTAATTACTGTACTGTTATTGCTTATTCAGATCTTCTCTTCACCAATTTTTTAATTAGAGAAAGAAGAAGGAAGGAATAAAATTTCACAATTTAGTGCATTAAATTATGCTCTTGTCAATTCCTTGTCCATCCGTTCAGCCCAGCACTTTCTTACACCTATGTGATCCACGATATTTCCGGAACAACTACAACAACAACAAAAACAATAGCAATAATAGTAATAATAATAATAATAATAATAATAATAATAATAATAATAATAATAACGAAGATAATGAATGTTGGTTCATGGTGTAGGTTACTGAAGTCATGTCCTAGTTCGTGAACCACAGGAAACGACTGATGAGCCTAGTAAGAGGTCTTGAGGGTCGGGATACCAGTTGCTATTGAACGGGAATGGGTTCTCGGACATATTGTTTGTAATAGCCCTTCTTGTGCTCAGATGGCTAGGACTACACAATCCACCGTGGTCCCTAACCTGTTGGAGGAGATATCCTCACTTGGACTATGTGTAAGTAGGGTAGCATCCTGCTTCATGAATTTACCGAGCTCAGAACGTTTTAAGAAAGCCTCGGACCTCTGGGAGTAATTGAGACCCACTCTCATTTGACAGGCGAGGGACTCCTTGGAAACAACTTGGCGAACGAAGTGGAATTCGATGGGGAGCTGTCAATATTAATGGGGCCTGTGGAAGAAAGAAGGTAGAACCGGCTGAGTCATCAATGAGGACGCATCTGGATGTACTAGGGGTAAGTGATATTCGGGTAAGAAATTATAAAGAGGAAGAGATGGGTGATTATAAAGTGTACTTGACGGGTGCTAAAAAGGGAAGGGCAGAATATGGGGTAGGCCTGTTTATTAGGAATACTATTGTACGCAGCATAATTTCTGTTCGGCACGTAAATGAGCGAAAGATGTGGATAAGTTTGGCAGTTGGAGGAATTAGGACTAGAATTATCTCAGTATATTCACAATGTGAGGGTGCAGGTGAGGATGAAGTTGATTAGTTTTATGAAACATTGAGTGCCATCGTAATCAGGGTCAACAGCAAGGATAGGATAGTGCTAGTGGGCGATATCAATGAGAGTGTTGGAAAGAGAGCTGAAGGATTTTAAAAGGTGATTGGTAAACATGGGCAAGACATGGAAGTTGATTGGAATGGGAAGCGTTTGCGGAACTTCTGTGCTAGTACGTATTTAACAGTTACGAATACATTCTTCAAGCATAAGGCCATTCACCGCTACATATGGGAGGCTAGGGGTACCAGATCCATAAAATAGACTATAACTTAACCGACTTAAAATTCGGGAAGTCCTAGGAATGTAGGAGATTTTCGATGATACAGACCACTACCTGATCTGTAATGAACTAAGCATCTCTAGGCCTAGGATAGAGAAAGTGAAATATGTCTGCAAACGAGTAAGAGTAGAAAATCTCCAGGACTAGGAGATTAGACAGAAGAACATGGATATGATTACTAAGACGTTTCGAACAGTGGGCAGTAGGCGGGTTCAGGATATAGAAATAGAATAAGTGGCATACAGGGATGTTGTAGTAGAAACAGCAAGGGAATGGAAAGACTGCGATTAAAGGTGGGAGAAAGCGAACATCTTGGTGGAATGATGAAGTGAGGGCAGCTTGTAAACGTGTCCCACCAGTTAGGTTACCCGGTGTCAAACTAAACTGATTGGCAGTAAAAACACAACACAGGACAAAGATCCAGTAGAAAGGAACAAAACGGAAGCGTGATAAACACTACACACCCAGAAAACACCAAAAGAACATAGTAAAAGGCAAACTTACCTCCAGGTGGTAGAAAAAACAGGTGGATCAAGCTACCAACCGACAGTGTGTCAAATAAATGTTGCGTGGAAATAAAGACCAAACTTCCTTTTTTTTTAAAAAAGAAAATATATAATTCATGAAACTCAGATTAACAAATGTTAAATAAATGACATCCTCGTAGTTAGTAATATTTAAAAAAAACTAGGTACCAGAAACCAAATAAAATTAGGTGACATAGGTTTAAAATAAGGAGGCCTTTAGAATTTTAAAAGATTAATTTAAATTAGGTAAAATAAGGGAAACAGACCTCACTTAAAACCACAGGAAAAACACAGTTAAACTCAAGAGACACCAAAAGATAAAATTAAAGAAAAATCATTTAAAAACTGCCGGACGGTAAGAAGGTAATGAGAGTAAATAAATTGGTACCTAGAGCTTGAAAAAGACCAAAATTAAGGAATTAAAACACCAAACGCCAGTCGGCAAGAAAGATATAGTCTGCAGGAAGTATTACAAACACCTCAACCTGTTTACTTAGTGACAACCACCAAATCAATTATCAGTGGATTCCATATGGGAAGGATACCATGTTAAAAATTAGAAAATACAACCTTCTTGGTTCACCGTTATTCCGTGAGAGATACCAACTCTCTATCCATTTCACATCAACAAACTGGTACCATTAATACGGTGGGAGTTCCAGTCATGGGATGCTAAGTGCTTTACGTAATAATTTACCAAGGGAAAGAAAGCCACCACATAAAACGTAGAAGGAAAAGGGAAAGAAAGCAACTGAGGTGCCCAAGGAACAGTAAATGCGCAACGGGGTGACAAAAATACTGAAACAACATCAGACAGGATAGTCTCCCAACATAAAAATCATCACCAACATCATTCCTTTTCAAAAATCAACATCCATTACCCCGGCAACAAAAGCAATTGTTAAACCATGGGAGAACCAATCCCGATGGAAGAACCAACAATGGCACCAAAACAATGGAGGCCAGAAGGGCAAAGATCATACGCAAAACACGATTAAAGCCCCCCCCCCAAAAAAATAAGATAAATTAAATTAAAATAAACCAGCATAGCACAAGCAATCCCTACTGGATCTTCCACGTATTACTCCACTTTTAAAACCAAAATAAATTTCAGAGCAGCAGTAACATCATTACGGTGTGATGATAATAATAATAATAATAATGAAAATTTTACACCACTGCTTTTCTTCGGAAATTACCCCCAGTAACACTTAAATTCCATTACAAGAAATGTTATACACTAGGTAACTGAATTAACAAGGACTTTTCAACCCGATACTTGGTTTTGGAAGAGCACAATAATTTTTCCCAACAGTGAAAAGGTCCACATCATTATAATCGAAACGCACAAGTTGCTAATTAATAAGTTTCCTCCGAAGAAATCACACGAACAGATTTCCGTTGATGAAAATACTAAAATAACAAGGTTGACTTACGGTTGGTTGGTTCTTCAATCAGTAGAATGATAATTCATGGCTCGGCCATGTGTACTTTACCAAGTTGGAGATCTTCCTTGCAGCTTTTTAAAACAATCACTCACTACGAGGTTACAAATACAGGAAAAAGAAAATATTTTTAGGGTGTGGGGCACATCCCCACATCCTTACGATTTACTATCCACCGTCCATGATGATATCCCAAAGCATCGCCTTGAGTACAGAACGCCAACGACCTTTAGCCATGTTTACCAAGCCGCAACTGCCTGCTCGCTTTGCTTCCCTCTCTCTCGCCCCAGAGAGAGTGACTACATCAAGATGGCTGACACCAAGCGCTGATTGGCCGGAGCAGCTTCAAGAAGAAAGGCGACAAATAGTTCTCATCATAGCCGTAGATGGCGGTAACGATCAGAGCTCACATGCGCTCGCTGAGTTAAACATGAAATATTGTGAGAACACCGTTGAAAGCAGAAGAAAATTAGAATACAGTTTTCTACACCGTAATAGGCAAACTCAAAACGTTGGTGGAAAGGAGACAAACGAAACCTCGGTTTCAGCCTCCCCCCCTTTAAGGGTTACATATCTTCTTACATCACTCCATGACGAAGTCCAGTGTATGAAATTAAGCTAGATTTTAAGTGTTTCAGTCCACAACAAATAAAAGTCACTGGTACCAAGTCCATCTCCAGATTGTCATAGCATGCAGAAGTTAAAGCATTCCAAAACGGGCAATGTACATAGCTCACCACCAATCAACCTTTAAGTTCATTAAACACAGTTCAAGGTCCGGAAGTTATAGGATACGATAAACTTACACAGCGCCACAACACAGTTTTTCTTTTGAAATTCACAATCTCCAAACAGTTTAAGGATTCAATTTTCCTACATGTTTTACACCAAGTTCGCTTTAGATTACCTTTCACATACAGTTTCATAGCAAACGCTTTACCATAACCATTCCTGAGTTCATGTGGAATCTGGAAGTTTTTTAAAAATTTTCACATAACCAGAATCAATGTTCTTCGCTTGCAGACTTCAATCACCAAACACACCTTGTTTACAAGAGAAGTTCAATGGACCTTTAGAAACCAGTATTTTAAGTTCACTACAGTCCAGGGTAGATCACCTAACATTTCTTACAATACCCTTCCAACCTTTAAACCAATTTTCTTTATTAAATCGGGTTGCTAATAAAGAAACGCACCATCAAGATTGTTTCAATTACAGTGAAATGGCCCGTAAAAGAAAAAACAAGGACCAAAGGGAGGGAAGAAAAATGCAACGTTGGTGAGTAATCATACATAAGGTGATAAAATCCAAAATATCCAGGTCACGTGATAAATTAGGTTGGCACTAGTGTATATCTTTGGCTTGAGAAGGTACCAAGAGCAAGGAAAAGGAAAAAAAAAGAAAAGAAAAGGAAGGGAACCTTACTAAACAGAATATACTCCCCAAAAAAAATAGCAAGGAGCAAAATTACAATAACAGAAAAGTCACAAGCATACAATCGGAGCACAATCAAAGTTTCCGATATCAGAAGGAAACCACCTTAAATAAGGTCAATTAAAATTTACACAAATCAATTAAGGGGAATTAAAGCCCTCAACGAAGGAGCACACTTACACATTAAATACAACACGGTAGTAGGCTACGCACAGACACAGCTTAACCTAGGAAAGGAAAACTAAACGAACCCCAATTACTCACTTTAGGGAGTTCCAACAAGATGAGGAGACGGTAGATACATGATAGCAAAAAAAAGAAAGTACCACGTACCTCGAAAAATACAGTTTAGGAAATAGGCAACATGACCATGCAATTCCACAGAACTGCCACAGGAACGCCGCAGAACCACCCACAGTGGGGCCAACTAAAGGCTAGCTTACTAAATATACTACAGAAATCTTCCCGAAAATTAGTAATACTCAGGTTTACAGTGCCACACAAGAAATCACATACATAACCCAGTAGAAGGAAAATATGAAACAGTATAGCGATCAGAATAAGTACACCAGAATGACAAGTTTAGCAAAAAACAAATCCATGGCTACAGGGTAAAGGTTTACTCAGAAAGAGCAAATTGATAGAACGGACGGAGACATCTAGAGCTCAAATAGATGGAGGGCACGCGTTCAAGTTGGTCATCAACGACCAAACTATCAACAGCATCAGGTAACGAGTAACCGGGATGGACAGAATTAAATTTCACAAGACCATAGCAGTACCATGGGAAAAACATAACAGGAGAGGTATTGAGAAAATAAAATTTCATGAGTTCAGACACAAGCACAACCCAAAGACCAACCAACGTCCGCAAACTTCAGTTATTTCCCACCCGGACAGCTAATCAAATTAAAAGGAACGTGAAATACGCCTCAGATCAGTTGACCAGCAGGAAGAAGAGGAACCATGTCCTACACAACATAACCTACCAGTAGCCCGTCAGGACCTCGACACAAATCGGACTAAAGATAAGTGACATCACCCTGTTGCTCAACAGCAGACAGGTACCTATCTCCATTTCCCAAGGAGATGAGGTAAATAAAAGAATAAATGGCAGAGACGAGGCAGGACGATAGAAAAAATTTTCCATAAGACTAGGAAGAAGGAAGGAAGGCTACCCACAAACCTCATGATCCTTTAGCGGAAGGACGCTAGCATACATCCAGAGTTTCCTCAAATAATCCCATACTTATTCGGAGAAACACCGAACGATAGATGTTAAAACGACCATATCGACAAGCATCGAAATCCACCAAGCAACACCTAGAGCGGTAGGTCGACATAAAATGAACTTATAGCAATAATAAAGGAATACATGATGACGTCAGAGAAACAGGTTATGCATGAAAACAAGGGAATGGCCGAAACAAAATTCAACAGGAAACCAGTTACCTAAATCTACCTTCATACAATACTACAAGAGTTGCGTGCAACCTAAAAACAACAATTCCCAAATCTACCAGGACACAGGAGAAATCGGAAGGCCGTACAATCTTCCATCAAGTGTCATAACTACCCAATAACGACTACACAACATCAAATCGACAATAACTTCCAAAAACATGTGCCAGCCCATCAGGGATTAAAAGATTTCACAATCTTCAACACCATGCTAAGAAGTCAACATGCGACCATCAAAATTTTACACATCAAACAACACTTCGGTACCGAAATAACACCACCAGATACAGGCCCAACACCAAACCTATCGCGGCTAAAGAAGTAGAATTCTCAGGTTAAGGACCTTACTTTGACAACCAAACGCTACAACAACAGGTAGATAAGGTAGGATACTCGACATACTACAAGAGCACACAACTCGCATAGAACAGCACAGAACAGGAAACAGACCAAATAATTTGAAACAAGGAACCTGGCGAAGAAAGCTTCCAGAGGAGCACGGAACTAAAAGATGATCGTGGGGCAACAGAAAACAATAATGAAAAGGGAATTTCCAACAGTTATCAAATTGAGTACGAAGAACTTTTAGGAACAACGAGCTAGCTACGAGCCAATCTCAAAAGGAATTCACAACTCCCAAAGACATGGGAATAGTAAGGAACAGAGCATTATATGAATTAGCAAGGGAGGAGCACCTATTACCAACCGTCAGGCAGTGGAGAACCAGGAAGACGCAAGTCCATGCACAAGGCAAACAGGTTACCACTCTCAACACCAATCAACAGAGCTCCTTCACAACTAATCACATCCGCCAAAGATTTAACAAAAGAAGGCTTCACTGACATTAGAAGGGTTTTTCAACCTACACCATTTAACAAATGATATTACAAGGGAAACTAAGTCTTGGGATGACACCTTACTATCAGCAGGAAAGAGCAATCTTACAGTAGAAATGAAACAAACAACCCAGAGACAGAAGAACCAGAGAAACCAGAGATAATGATAATGTACAACATCTCGAAAGGGAGCCCTAACCCCACATTGCATAGGCAAATCACGATGAAAATCAATAGCTACAGATTATGCAGACTTAATTTTTTTTTTTGGGAGAACAATCCAGGGTTGTAGACAAACCCAAGCTACCCTAGAATGGGAACAAGAAATAGAACCTAGCAGGGCACGGAAAGATAGCACAAGCAGAACGATTTTAACCAACAAGTTTTAACTTAACACGGGTAGATAGACTAGAAATTCACCATATAGCGAAGCTACAAGGTCTGCATAAGATAATAAGCTTCACATGCCAAGTCCGTTTCATCACGAAAAATCAACAAGAGACCTTACAGGATAATTTTTTCCAGACCTATCAAAGGAAAAGCTCGCACAGGAAACCATCATAAGCCAGGGAATCCATACAGGGATTAAAAATCAGAAAATATTACACGGTTTACACACTACCCATGAATTAACCCTAATTAGCCCACTAAAGGTAGTTCTTAGGCGCATCTTCAAACCGTACACCACATCCTACCAAAGGTTGTACCAAACACCAAAATTAAAGGGAAACCAAAGGGAAACTACACCTTAACCAGATTTGATTTGAGACAGATGAACCCGCCTAATTCTCTTAGCGATGGGATCACTAACTAACACTGATACAGGGGACAAGAACTGCAAAATGGTACAAGGTCCTTGGTACCTGGGAGCCAGTTTAGCAGTAAATTTTTTGATAGCTTTACTAATTGGGTAGCATTTAATGAAGACTTGGTCTCCAACCTTCAACATTGTTGTTTTTCTACCCTTGTTGTACCGTTTCTTAGCCTTCTCGTACGATACAGACAGATTTTTCCTCGCTTCATCCCAAATTTTCTGAAGATCATTGGGCTTAGACAGGTCAGGAAGAAGGTCATCGATTCCAAGTAGGTTGGACATGGGCGAATACGGAGGGTAACCAAACATCAGAGACATAGGCGTCTTACCATGAGTTTCGTGTAAGGCTGAGTTGAACGCATGGGCCAACCAGTGCAGGCAAGAATCCCACTTGGACTGATTGTTATGATGAAACGCAATCAAGGCGGACTTTAGATTCCTGTTCACTCTCTCAGCGTAAGATGGGTTAGGATAGTATGGAGTGGTAGTTACATGTGAGATGCACAACTCAAATAAATATTTCCTGAATGAATGGCTGGTGAAAGAACTGGCATTGTCGGAAACTAAAAACTTGGGAGGACCAAAGGATGCAAAGATAGAGTTCAAACAACTGATAGTCGTTCGAGTGTCAGTAGATCTCGTAGGGATAATCCAGCTGAATCGAGAAAAGGCATCAATGCACACGAAGATGTGGGTGTTTCCTAAGGTAGAACGGGGGAGCGGACCCAAGAAATCGATGAAGAGCCGTTCCATTGGGCGAGAGGCTTGAGAAGAAGATAAAAATCCCACACGGTTGTTCAAACTCGGTTTGCTAATAGCACAGGCTTGACAAGATTTCACCATGTTTCTAATGTCATTATCCATCTTTTTCCAAATGAAGATCTGTCTAATCTTTTCCCTAGTCTTGAACGTACCCAAATGTCCCCCAATGGGAGAGCAGTGATAATATTTGAAAATTTCCGGGACAAGGACCCTAGGGACAACAATTTTGAATTTCCGACTCTTTCGACCTTTACAACAAAGAACACCCTTAACAAGAGAGTATGGCTTTACTACAGATCCTCCGTTAAGCTTATCAATGATATCCTTCAAATCTGGATCAGTTTTCTGATGATCAGCAATTTCATGATATAGTAGAGGAAGATCCGAAAGAATGGCATTAACTCCAAAGACGTTAGTTACAACTTCTTTGTCATCAGGATTTACATCGGTGCCAAAATTATCTTCAAACATCCTACTTAGGCCGTCGGCGATGACGTTCTCAGAACCCCTGATATGCCTGACATTGAAATTGAAAGATGAAATCCTCAAAGCCCATCTAGTGATACGACCAGTTCTCTTGGGTCGGTTCAATACCCAAGAAAGAGCTTGGTTGTCTGTCTCGAGATCAAAATTAACATGCTCAATGAAGGGTCTGAATTTTTCCAGGGCAAACAACACGGCCAGAGATTCCAACTCATAAATGGAGTACTTGTTTTCTAAGTTGGTAAGAGTCCTGGACACGTAAGCTACGGGCCTACGCCCATCCTCGTACTCTTGTAGAAGAACACCAGCAACCGCTTTGCCAGAAGCGTCGGTTTGCACAATGAACCTTTTATTAAAATTTGGAATAGCCAAAACGGGAGCATTCATCAGAGCGGATTTCAAAGCTTCAAAGGCTTCTTGCTGAGGACGACCCCAGAAGAACTTCACGTCTTTACGTCTAAGATGATTTAACGGAGCAGCTATCTCTGCAAAATTAGGAATGAACTTCCTGAAAAAATTGACCATGCCTACGAACCGTGCGATGCCTTTGACATCTTTAGGGGGACGAAAGTCCCTAATAGCCTGAGTCCTAGAGTGGTCGATGGAGATACCATCGGAGGAAACTACATGACCAAGGAAAGACATACTCGGCTTAGCAAACGCTACCTTTGACAACTTGACAGTCAGTCCAGCTTTCCTCAAGCGATCCAGGACTTCTCTAACATGTTCGACATGTTCTTCGAAGGTTTTTGAGAATATAACCAGGTCGTCAAGGTAATTAAAGACGAACCTAAACTTAATGTCAGAGAGAATGGTGTCTAACAGCCTCGTGAGAACAGCCGCGCCACAAGATATGCCAAACGGAAGTCTCAGAAATTCATAGAGGTTCCAATCAGTGATGAAGGCGGTCAGAGGAATGGAAGACTTAGACAATGGGACTTGGTAATATGCCTGATTGAGATCTAACACGGTGAAAAACTTGGCACCCGAGAACCACCCAAAACAAGTGTGCAGATCGGGTAAAGGGATGGATTGCAAGATGACCTTGCGGTTTAAAGCCCTGTAATCAATAACAGCCCTGAAACCTCCAGAGGGTTTAGGTACCAGGAAGACCGGGGATGCATGGGGAGAGGTAGATGGACGGATCACTCCGTCAGCTAACATTTGCTCAATAATCTTTTTAAGTTCGAGCATACGAGGAGGTGAGAGGCGGTAAGGAGGGGATCTGACAGGAGTGTTATCTGATAACTCAATCTGATACTCGAGAACATCAGTAACTCCTAGCTTGCTAGTAAACACATCGGGGAAATCGTTACATAGAACACGAATACATTCAGCTTCCTCCTCACTCAAATGGCTAAGATCCAATTTATCAATTTCACCAACTCCTTCCGGCACTGACTCGTCTACACAGGAAACCTTGATTGCACACGAGGAAAGATCCCTAAAATTAAATTTAGAATCAGGAGAAAATTTAAAGAAAAACATCCTAGCTTGAAGATCCATAACTAGTCCCGTTTTCGACAAGAAACCTGTCCCTAAAATCATGTTGCAAGACAGGTTAGGTGCCACAAGGCACGTGATTTTCCAGGTGAAATTCCCAATTCTTACTTTTACCTTTACAGCCCCCAGAATTTCCAACTTGTTCCCATTAGCAGCCACACACTTCACACCAACAGGTAATAATTCATCCAGTTTACAAGCACTCTTCAGCTTGGAATACCATCCAAAATTGATCACGTTGACAATACTGCCAGAATCAATCAAAGCTAACAGGGGTTCGTTATTTACTTCCACTTCAGCAAAGGTACCCTGGGAAACACCACAGGTAGAAATCTTATTACACCTTTGGGGACAGATAACCTTAGCAGAACCCGGAGACCTTCCAAAATTAGAATTTTTATACTTTATTTGGGAAACTCCTAGTCATTGACCTGATTTTGGAGCAGACAAGGGGCAATTATTCTTAAGATGCTGAGCAGATCCGCAAGTATAGCAACAACCCCTAGAGTTGCGCTTAACTACAGTACAAGCATTCCTGAGGTGATTCCTAGAACCACAGTTAAAACACTTCTTGGCATTGGCATCATTATACATAGAAGAGTGGACAGGAGGAACAGGTTTGGCAGGTGGAGGTAAACTTACAGTTCTGGAGGCATCTCCATGCTTGACGTCTTCAGCGAAGGAGCATGCAACCTCCAGTTCATCAAAATTAGTGGGGCACTTACTCAGGGAAAGGTAGGACCTGTATGAAGGAGAGATCCCTTTTAAAATTCTTGCCACCATTTCTTCCTCGGGAACAGTAATTTTGAAAACTTTACAGAAAAATCTGAGGTCAAGGATATACGAAAGTAAATTTTCATGAAGGAACTGCATCCGAAAACAATGTTGAGGAATTAAGCTCTGTAACGCCAAGGAGGGAATAAATTTTTTCAACACCGATTCATGAAATTCATCAACCTTAAGTTTTGATGAAATGGCCTCTGAGATTTCCCGTTTCAGAATACCTTCACAATGGGAGAAAAGAGCACGAAGGATACCCAAATCATCGATAGAATAAACTTTACCGGAATCCTTCATTTCTACTAGAAACCGCAGAAAACGAATGCTTTCCTCAATCGAATCTACTGAGAAATTTTTCACCCCATGGAAAAGCTCCTTTAAAGGGTTGTAGGTGGGAGTAAGGCTCATCTTAGACAACAAACTTTCCAGGACGGGAGAGGCAGCACAACATAAGCCTTGGTTATTAGGAGGGGTAACTACATGGTTTGAGGAACACTGAGGAATAGGGTCGGAAGGATTACATTTTTGACTGATTTTGAGGTTATCCATATCTCTGCTGGCAATCATCAGGTCCAGCTCAGCGGAAATGCTAGAGGCAATAGCCAACAATTTGGTGCTCTGAGAGATAAACTCGGGTTCAGGTTTAAGCGACAACAAATCATGGATCCTTCCCAAGTAGTGATATACTCTGGCCTTTAAACGGTCAATTTGTGCTTTAGAAGGAGACAATTCCAAGAACTCTTCCCTTATTACTTCTATCTCTGTCAAGGCCTCAGTGATAAAATGAAGTGACTCACCAACATTGCTGGGGCGAACACGGGATGGATTAATGGGCACCTGAATAAGCTCGGAAAGAAGATTAGCACAATCAGCAACAGAACCAGCAGGACTAGCTCCACGTATCGCTAGCTCATAGGTTAACTCTGCCTTACGGAGCTTGTGGGGAAACAGGACCGCTCGAGACATCGTGGAGGTACATGAAACAAAATTCCAACGAATTAATCAAGATAAATGCGCTTCTTTTCACAAAAGTAAGTAACCTTTAAGACCATTCGCCTTTTTTCCACCACTCAACTATTTGACACACTGTACAGTTTTCAGGAAAGGGGGATACGACCTACCTACAGGAAATTAACACTAGCACGAGCGTAGTCAACTTAGTAACCACGCTCTGCTACCACTTACTGTCCCACCAGTTAGGTTACCCGGTGTCAAACTAAACTGATTGGCAGTAAAAACACAACACAGGACAAAGATCCAGTAGAAAGGAACAAAACGGAAGCGTGATAAACACTACACACCCAGAAAACACCAAAAGAACATAGTAAAAGGCAAACTTACCTCCAGGTGGTAGAAAAAACAGGTGGATCAAGCTACCAACCGACAGTGTGTCAAATAAATGTTGCGTGGAAATAAAGACCAAACTTCCTTTTTTTTAAAAAAAGAAAATATATAATTCATGAAACTCAGATTAACAAATGTTAAATAAATGACATCCTCGTAGTTAGTAATATTTAAAAAAAACTAGGTACCAGAAACCAAATAAAATTAGGTGACATAGGTTTAAAATAAGGAGGCCTTTAGAATTTTAAAAGATTAATTTAAATTAGGTAAAATAAGGGAAACAGACCTCACTTAAAACCACAGGAAAAACACAGTTAAACTCAAGAGACACCAAAAGATAAAATTAAAGAAAAATCATTTAAAAACTGCCGGACGGTAAGAAGGTAATGAGAGTAAATAAATTGGTACCTAGAGCTTGAAAAAGACCAAAATTAAGGAATTAAAACACCAAACGCCAGTCGGCAAGAAAGATATAGTCTGCAGGAAGTATTACAAACACCTCAACCTGTTTACTTAGTGACAACCACCAAATCAATTATCAGTGGATTCCATATGGGAAGGATACCATGTTAAAAATTAGAAAATACAACCTTCTTGGTTCACCGTTATTCCGTGAGAGATACCAACTCTCTATCCATTTCACATCAACAAACTGGTACCATTAATACGGTGGGAGTTCCAGTCATGGGATGCTAAGTGCTTTACGTAATAATTTACCAAGGGAAAGAAAGCCACCACATAAAACGTAGAAGGAAAAGGGAAAGAAAGCAACTGAGGTGCCCAAGGAACAGTAAATGCGCAACGGGGTGACAAAAATACTGAAACAACATCAGACAGGATAGTCTCCCAACATAAAAATCATCACCAACATCATTCCTTTTCAAAAATCAACATCCATTACCCCGGCAACAAAAGCAATTGTTAAACCATGGGAGAACCAATCCCGATGGAAGAACCAACAATGGCACCAAAACAATGGAGGCCAGAAGGGCAAAGATCATACGCAAAACACGATTAAAGCCCCCCCCCAAAAAAATAAGATAAATTAAATTAAAATAAACCAGCATAGCACAAGCAATCCCTACTGGATCTTCCACGTATTACTCCACTTTTAAAACCAAAATAAATTTCAGAGCAGCAGTAACATCATTACGGTGTGATGATAATAATAATAATAATAATGAAAATTTTACACCACTGCTTTTCTTCGGAAATTACCCCCAGTAACACTTAAATTCCATTACAAGAAATGTTATACACTAGGTAACTGAATTAACAAGGACTTTTCAACCCGATACTTGGTTTTGGAAGAGCACAATAATTTTTCCCAACAGTGAAAAGGTCCACATCATTATAATCGAAACGCACAAGTTGCTAATTAATAAGTTTCCTCCGAAGAAATCACACGAACAGATTTCCGTTGATGAAAATACTAAAATAACAAGGTTGACTTACGGTTGGTTGGTTCTTCAATCAGTAGAATGATAATTCATGGCTCGGCCATGTGTACTTTACCAAGTTGGAGATCTTCCTTGCAGCTTTTTAAAACAATCACTCACTACGAGGTTACAAATACAGGAAAAAGAAAATATTTTTAGGGTGTGGGGCACATCCCCACATCCTTACGATTTACTATCCACCGTCCATGATGATATCCCAAAGCATCGCCTTGAGTACAGAACGCCAACGACCTTTAGCCATGTTTACCAAGCCGCAACTGCCTGCTCGCTTTGCTTCCCTCTCTCTCGCCCCAGAGAGAGTGACTACATCAAGATGGCTGACACCAAGCGCTGATTGGCCGGAGCAGCTTCAAGAAGAAAGGCGACAAATAGTTCTCATCATAGCCGTAGATGGCGGTAACGATCAGAGCTCACATGCGCTCGCTGAGTTAAACATGAAATATTGTGAGAACACCGTTGAAAGCAGAAGAAAATTAGAATACAGTTTTCTACACCGTAATAGGCAAACTCAAAACGTTGGTGGAAAGGAGACAAACGAAACCTCGGTTTCAAACGTAAAAAGCAGGTTTATTAGACATGGCTCCAAATAAGGGCTGATGCAGACAGGGAATTGTACGCAGATGAATGAAACAGAGCGAAGCAAAGAACCGTGGGAATATTTTGGTAATAACCAGGAAAGTCTATGTCAAGCAGCAGGGAGACCTTTCTGGACAGTAATAAGGAATCGTAGGAAGGGAAGGAATAAAGGAAATGAACAGTGTTTTGGGTAAATCAGGTGAACTCATAATAGATCCCAGGGAATCACTGGACAGGTGGGGGGAATATTTTGAAAATCTTCTCAACGTAAAAGGAAATCTTCCTGGTGGTGTCGCGAACAACCAAGCTCATGGGGAGGGAGAAAATGATTTTGGTGAAATTACGCTCGAGGAATTGGAAAGGGTGGTAGGTTAAATAAACTTCATTGTCATAAAGCAGCAGGAATAGATGCAATTAGACCTGAAATGGTGAAGTACAATGGGAAGGCAGGGATGAAATGGCTTCATAGAATAGTCCGATTAGAAAATCGCTGCCCTGATTCCGAAAATGATGCTATTTCTTTCCTATCACGTCTAGTTTTTACTCGATTCGGTGTTTTAGTATCTGCATGAATTCGTAAGTTGTAATGTTCTCGCGCAACCTTTTTTAGAATACCGGTACAATTATGTGATTTGATTTATTTCTGTTTGCATTTTATTATAGGTTTCTTGCTGTCTAAATTTTCATTATGTAGTTGGGGATTTACTGGTAAATTCATAACAAACTCCCCCAGATACGCAATAGACCGCGAGGTATGTAGGATTGAAGATAAGACAGTTGAGAGTTTGTCTTTCATCTTAGACCACTTGAATAATCAGACGTGTTAAAAGCCTCAGCCCTTATGCAATGTTTATGATGGACTGATAAAGTAGTTTCCTTTCAAAGATAACAGTCCGAAAGTATTATACTCAAGAAGATGAACTTGTATTTTATACGGATGTTTCAAATCTTCTACGTCGATTGGGAGAGAAATAGTATGATGCTAGTAACTGGCGTGTTTTTATTGACTCTTCCAGAATAAGTTTAAAGGCTCTTTTGCTTCATAATATAAATGTTCTGGCATGCGTCCACTTGCACACTCCACAAAAATGTCTGAAACATAAGAGACCTTAAAGTTGGTTCTTAAAAAAATTAAATATCATGAGCATGGGTGACAAATTTGCGGTGATTTGAAGATAATTGGATTGTTGCTGGGACAACAAAAAGGCTATACAAAATTTCCCTGTTTCCTATGCGAATGGGATAGCAGGGCACGGGATAAACATTGGGATACAGTGAATTGGACAGAAAGGAAACAACTACAACCAGAATACAAAAATGTCTTGAATGTAAGTCTTATTGACCGTGAAAAAATTCTACTTCCAGCCTTGCACATAAAATTTGAATTCACGAAACTGTATGTCGAGGTATTAGATAAAAGTAGCCTATGCTTCCAATATTTATCCACTAAATTTCCCTCATTATTAGATGCAAAAATCAAAGAAGGCGTATTTGATGGACCACAGATTCGTAAACAGATTAAGGATAACATTTTCACAGACACGATGACCAAAATTGAGAAAGAGGCATGGAACGCATTCAAAGATGTAGTGACTAAATTCCTTGGTAACATTAAGTACCCTCAATACAAAGAAATGGTAAGGAAAATGTAGGTAAAGTTTAAGGAACTCAATTGTAATATGAGCCTTAAGCTTCATTTCTTAGCTTCGCATCTGGATTATCTCCGTCTAAATTTAAGAGCTGTCAGTGAAGAACAAGGTGAAAGGTTTCACCAGGATCTCAAAGATGCAGAACGACGCATTCAGGGTCGTTGGGATGTGGATATGATGGCCGATTACTGTTGGTCGATTGCACGAGACGACCCTTCTAGAGATTATTCAAGAACTTCAAAAACCCGGAAATTCCACGGAAAACGGGAAAAGACGTAGGTGTGAATCTAACCTGCACATAATGTAAGTAACAAAACGATGTATGTTTAACCATGTAATTTTTAGTCAAGGTACGGTTATATTAATTTAAAAGCAATTGTAGAGTCGAAACTAAATAGGCGCTTTATGCTTCAGTTTCACGAATTTCAATATAACTTACATTAACAATATAATACAAACCATCTACTTGTTTACAAAGCAGCATTTATGTGTATTCAATGCATGAAAAATATGATTGCATTTATTTCTCAAATTCTGAGTTAAGAAATTCATAAAACCCACCTAGTTTCGTTTTTACCGCACAAAAAATGTTTTATTTTGCAGGCTAGTGTTATTATACCAGGCAAAGTAGGCTATTCACTGGCATCTTGGAAGGGAGGGTGCCGTCAGTGGTTTAGAGGAAGTTGGATGAAAACCAGTTGAGGTTACAGACCACAGAGGGGCTGTCAGGGTCCGATTTTCAGTATGCGCCAGTACGGTAATTGAAAAATGTCACGAGATGAATAGACAGTTGTGTTTATGTTTCGTAGATCTAGAGAAAGCATATGACGGGATACCGAGGGAAAAGATGTTCACCAAACTAAGGGCTATGTCGCATATTCTGTAGTTGTCACTGGTAATGCATCCTTCCCTAAATTTAGCCTTTTTTTACTGACTGATACAAATCAAATTTGTCCTTGGAGAGTTTGTTTTTAGTGATTAAAATACATTAAATATTCCGTTTTTGTTTCGAATTAGAATTGGAATTAGGGGTAGATTATTAATATCAATCAAAGGCATTTATGATGACAATTGGGCTGCAATGAGAATTGATGGTAGAATTTCTTGGTTCATGATACTTACAGGGTTAGACAATTTGCTCTTCGTAATTTACGTAGATCATCTGCTGAAAGGTATAAATTGGGAGGAAGGGATTCAGGCAGGTGGAAATGTAGTAAGTGGTCTGACCTCTGCTGACGACCTGGTGTTAATGGCAGATTGTGCCGAAAGCCTGCAGTCTAATATCTTAGAACTTGAAAATAGGTGCAATGTTTATGGTATGACGGTTAACCTCTCCAAGACTAAATTGATGTCAGTAGGTAAGAAAGTCAACAGAACTGTATGTCAGATTGGCGATACAAAGCTGGAACAGGTAGGCCTAGATAATTTTTAATATTTATGTTGTGTGTTCTTCCAGGATGGTAATGCAGTAAACGAGATTGAATCAATGTGCAATGAAGGCAATGCATTGAACTCGCAGTTGCGATCAACGGTGTTCTGTAAGAAGAAAGTCAGCTCCCGAACGAAACCATCTTTACATCGGTCTGTCTTCACACCAACTTTGCTTTACGAGAGCGAAAGCTGGTTGGACTCAGGATACGGTATCATATTCAGAAGATAGAAGTAACAGACATGAATGTAGCGACAATGGAGTGAACAATGGCAGGAGGGTACTCAGAACGAGGAGATGAAGGCTAAATTAGGATGGATGAAGCTGTACGCACAAACCGGTTTCGGTTGTTGGCTCATGTGAGACGAATGGAGGAGGATAGGTCATCTGGGAGAATAATAGTCTCTATCTTGGAGAGTAGGAGGAGTAGTGGGAGACCCAGACGACAATGGTTGGCTAGTTTCTAACGATTTAAAGATAAGAGGTATAGAACCAAATGAGGCCACGGCGCTAGTTGCAAATAGAGGATTGTGGCGACGTAGAGTTAATTCACAGAGGCTTGCAGACTGAGCGCTGAAAAGCATAACGGACTATACTCATAAAGCATGTATGTACAGTATAAAAAACTGTGCGATTTTATTTCCCTTAGTAAACGAAGAATTGGATAATTAATTTCAGTCAGTTGATCCCCCCCCCCCACACACACACCGAGCTCGATAGCTGCAGTCGCTTAAGTGCGACCAGTATGCAGTATTCGGGAGATAGTAGGTTCGAATCCCACTGTCGGCAGCCCTGAAGATGGTTTTCCGTGGTTTCCCATTTTCACACCAGGCAAATGCTGGGCTGTACCTTAATTAAGGCCACAGCCGCTTCCTTCCCACTCCTACCCCCTTCCTGTCCCTTCGTCGCCATAAGACCTATCTGTGTCGGTGCGACGTAAAGCAACAAGCATTTTTTTAAAAATTAAAAAAAGGTTGATCCCCCCTTTCATGGCTGTCCACATACGTTACGACTTATTGACCTGCTGTCGTATTATTTTTCTCCCGTGAAGCACCTGAAGTCGAATTTGTGTATTCCTGCCTGTTTATACCCGGTGACGTTCCTTCTCTCCTCTTTGAGCGAGACATAGCTGGACATTGCACCCAGTGCTCTTTTCAGTAAGTGTCGCATATTCTGTAGTTGTCACTGGTAACAGTGAATTCCCTAAATTCAGTCTTTTTTACTGACTGATACAAATCAAATTTGTCCTCTGAGAGTTTGTTTATAGTGATTAAAGTACATTAAAGATTCCGTTTTTGTTTCGAAGTGGCAGGTATGTTGTAATATAAGCCGTGTATTAGCCAGTAGTACTATAGATTATTCCGTTAATTGTGTTACGCATTTTCTTCATTGAGGAATTGTGATATCTTATCATTTTACACTGTGTCCACTGCTTCTAACATATTGTCGGTCTGTTCAAGTTCAATAATTTACATTTGCGAAATTTGTAGGTCTCAATTGAGAACAGTAAGTAGCTAATACCGGTACTAATCTTTCTCAGTTTCAGCATTGTACCGTACATATTTTTAATATTTAATGTTTTTAATTTTTTTTACATTTTATTTTTAATTAAGCATTAAAAATGTATGCGCATATAACTAGCATTCTTTTTGAAAACTCCTAGCCTTTTGTGTTGTAAGTGCCGGCAAGTCGTGTGTGGTAGCAGCAACCTATTGTGTATCTAAATTTAGTGGAATGAGGTATTTTTCTGAAGAGCTAACTTTCGCAGGTGAAGAGATGAGGATGGTAGTTACAGAAAGAAATTACAATATGTAGTGTAAATAATTTTAATTATTATGTTGCTTTGTTATTTAATTTTGTGTGCAAAGCGACTGCCCTAAATGCAGATCGGTAGTGATTGATTGATATTAGTAGCGACGTTGTGAATGTTGAGTTTTTCTTTACACTGTAGGCTGCGACATAAGGTAGTAGGGTTCGAAATTTTGAGAGGTTACCGTGTAGGATATCTGTAAAATTATCATATGTAGAATTCTTGTTATATCGGTGTTGTTATGGAGATTCTTCTATATCACATCGTTACCTCACAACAGCTGTATCCGGTATTTGCTTGTGCCTCTCTTTCGTAAGATATTTCCTGATTTATTGGTGTGTAAAAGATCTTCAGGGGCGATTGGCAGTGAGTTAGCATGGGTTCGATTCCCAGGATCGGCAGCCCTGCAAAATGTTTCCGTGGTTTCCCTATTTTATAATTAATTAACCGTAATTAATGCTGCTCCTTACCTAATCCTATCCCTTTCTCTTGAACTTGTTAGTGCAACATGAAACTACTAGCAAGAACGGAAGACAAATCTTCAGGAATAAATTCTGGCTCTGGAAACTGTAAAAGGTAGTTACTTGAAAGTAAAATAAACAAAATGTTAATAGAATGACCTGTGATGGCCAGAACAAGTACTGTCCGCACACTTTATCTTGATGCATTTGTGTACGGGGTGAGGAGTAAGGAGGGAGCTGTCCCGGTATCGATAGTGCTGCCTGGTGCTGCCAACTGAATGAAAATGAAATCTGAATTGAATCGAGAATATGATCGATCGATATGAAATTTCTAAACCGTTATCATCTTAAGCCAACAACTATGTCACATACACATTATATAACATTATAAAACATATCTCTCGATGCGAATCTTGTTCCTAGCATGAATTCTATACTTTGACTTTGATGTGTAAACAACAACAGTACCAGTACGTAAAGTTTACGCCAGATGTCGCACAACGATGCTTAAGCGATTCATAGTTTGTGTTTCAAAGGTTGCCAGTATGAATCTCGAAGATCGCCGAGGTCGACCGATTCAGCACTAGGATGTAAATGCACCAAGATAAAGTGTGCGGACAGTAAACATGACACACTTCAGTATTGTCCCCTGCGTTGAAATATACAAAATTCAATTGATCATGGTTTCCTGAATAGATATGTGTTTACATAGAAATCTATTCCCTGGCAATGCGTTCGAGTCGTCTCAATTGGCCTCAGGAATGAATCTTGTATTGCCTGTAGGAGAAATTGTAGTATTCATTGTTAGTGCAGTATGTTTACATTTACAGAAAAACATCACAAAGTGAATAACAAACACTGCTATTGTCTGAAATGAATTCTGTAAGGCACTACTCGAGGTATTCAACACAGAGAAGTTTCGTACCTCCTGGGGAACAATAAAAGCTGGTAAACATTTTAACCAATTGTTTGACAAAACTCCCTTCATGAGGCGCTCTGGTGAACACCACTCGCTTTTGTCATTAGACATAACACACACAGAAGAATACTTAAGTAAAATTGTTCGATGAAATGAGCTGATTGTAGTGTTGTAATTTTTGTCTTCAGTTCAATTGATTTTTCTTCATTTTCTATTTTCAGTGTTCTGTGTTGTAATGCAAATCAAGAACCTCCTCAATGTTTCTCTCTCCACCACTCCCTTCATTCCACAAATATATTTTTATTTTTACTCCTCTCTTCTCTGTACTCTCCTTCACCGTAGCTATTCACCTCTTTCTGGGCATTCCCCGATGTCTTTCTGTATGACTCTCTGTAAATACTCACTTTGGAACTCTCTCCTCTTCCATTCTCATCTTATGTCCATACCATTTCAGCTTACTGGTCTCTATCTTGCCTTTCAGTTCAGAGAATCCAATTCTCTCCCTGATTCCTATGTTCCTGATTTTATCCCTTTATGTGCTCACTATTACTTCTCCAAGGAATTTCATCTTGGCCTCCTCAATTCTGCTTTCATCATGTTCTGTTGTCTGTGTGCCTACTGCATATGTCATGTAAAATTGAGTGCAAAATTTCCTTGCATTCCTTTGGGACATCCCAGTTACAGACTATACATCTCACACATTGATAAAACCCATTGGCTTGTTCAATTCTTTTTCCAGTTTCTTAATTTATTTTCCCATCTTCTGCAATTATTCTCCCCGAATACTTGAAGCTTTCCACAACTTCCAATGGTCTTCCATTTCCTTCAATATTCCCACTTCCGTCTGTATTACCTGTCGTCACCACTATTATTGTACACTTTTCCACACTTATTTTCATTCCATATTCCTCTATCTCCTGATTCCATGCAGTATCTTTTTCTTGTACTTCCATTTCATCTCCTCCCCATATTACTGTGTCATCTGCAAAGCGTAAGGCCTTTGTCTCTTTTGTTCTCATTTTTTGTTGTATACTCTTCTGGATTTCATCGGTGAATGTAATGGAGATTGGAGGGGATAAAACACATCCTTTCTGAAGCCCTCTTTCTACTTTGAAGCAGTTTGTTTGTCCTATGATAGTTTTCATACTACTTACTCACTTTTTGTTTGTGGCTTTTATAATCATTACTTCTCCTCTCCCTGCCTCTTTTATCAATGCATCTAAGACTACTTGCTGTGGTACACTGACATATGCCTTCTCAATATGAATATTGATAAATATCATCACAAAACCCGGCCTAAAATTTCATTTGTTCTCCATCATATTCTTTAGGGTCAACAGATTGAAAAACTTAAAAATTATATTTAAGTTACACTGAGTATGGAGTATGACACCGTATGAAAGTGAAACATAGGTAATAACTGGTGCCAAGGAAAAAAGAGTTCAAGACTTTGAAATGCTGTGTTATTAGAAGTTGTTTAAGATCAGATGGATGGAACATGTCTCAACTAAAGGGATAGTGAATAAGCTTAATGAGAGAGGAAGGGTTTGAGAGAATTTGATCAAGATGGAATATTTTGATAGAACAAATTTCAAGGCATTGTGAACTTCTTCAGTTACTTTTGAAGCCAAGTACAGATGATAAAAATGGTAGGAAGATTCTAAGATATGGGCCTGGCTGATCAGATTGATATGCGAATGGAATTGCAGTTACAGTTCACTAAAAACTATGTTATATAGCTCTGAATACGATATAAGGTGTCATGTAAAACTAGAGGTCCTTTGACGATGATCTTGATATCAACAGATATGTTAAATTATATTTCCTGTGGAAGTAATTACTATTTTAGAAGTTATGTAAAACTGGAGGTCTTTAGCTATGATTGTAGTATCGATCATAGTGAACTTGAGGTCCTATAGTTATGGTCACAATATCAACAGTCATGTAAAATTTCGAGTCTTTTCGGTATGATTATAATATTAATAATAAGAATTTATTACAGCCAGATGGCCATATAATGGGATACAACAATAGGCTTCAAGGTTACAAAGTAAGCATGAAATATTGTCACACAACATACTGCGATTTACAGATGCTCAAGGCAGTTTAGTCTTTGCTATAGTGAACTAGGCTCTTTTCCCTTTTACTACACCGTGTTATGTGGTATTTGTCACATGGATTCTCACACAGAGAACATATACATTCTATGTACGGTTCATGATATTTTATGTCTTTGCAAATTTTGTGATGGAAGCCATGTACGGCGAATCTAGTGATTACGTTTCTTAGTTCCTGATTTTCCTAAGTCCATCGTCTATCAGTCATTGCTTCCATTGAGTAAAAATCCAGTGGTATGTCCTGTTGCTTCAGATCCTTCTGCTCAAGTACCTTCTCCATTGGCAGGGTAGATGGCAGGTGTAGTTTTAATCGGAGGTTCCCTTGCTAATTCGTAGATAAGTCTGGACGGTGACGATCTTGCCACGCCCAGTGCTCTCTTAAGGAATCGTGCTTTCACTGTTTCTATCGTGGTGAGGTCTGTTGTGGTTAGCCTTTCCCATATAATCTCTAGGCAGTATGAGATAGTGGGAGTTATTTTGGTGTGAAAGAGTGTCATTGCTGTTCCTAGTGAGAATGTGGTTATGTTCTTCAGATCGTATATTCCTCTGATGGCAGCTGTTGCTCGTTCCTTCATGTGGTGTCTGAAAGAGTGGTACGTTGTTTGCAGGGTGATGCTGAGGTATTTGTAGGTACTGACCGATGTGAGTTCTTCTTCGCCGAGATTCATTTTGTTTTCCGCTGCTAGTTTTCTCGCTTTTAGGAAAGCCATGTACACTGTCTTTCTCTGGTTTATGTTGAGATCGTTATCAACTGCCCAATTGTGAAGGTTGTTTAGGACTTTTTGTAGCTCTTGCCGGTTTAGGGAACCCAGGACCATGTTGTCTGCGTAAACATTGCCAGTCATGTAAAATTACAAACTTGTTGCTTAGTCTGTTGACGAATAATGTAAGTAGCAATGACAGCAATAAGGTAATATATTTTCTGGCTTACGTTTCAGTGTAAGATCATTGGAAGTAATCAGCAATCCCAGTACATTCTAACTACTTAAGTTGCAGTGTGAAATGGACATGGAAGTAAAGATCAAAGAGGAACTGGCCTGGCTTGAAGGAACAACAAATGCTTCACTTGTAAGTCTCATTCCAGATAAATTTCTAGAGGTCAGAATTTAACCTAGTAGCCGAATAAGTTTGGCAGGGACTTAATTTACTATGTGATTCCTCACTATTAACACCAGCAGTTACCATTTGCTGTATGAGCATCTAGGCATAGTACGACTCTATTTTGTTTCTTTGTCTTGGAATAAGCAACAGTGCGTTACAGAAAGCTGCCAATTCTTAGCAACTACAAACCACAGCGATGATGTACATCTATGGGTCAAACTAGTGACAAGAACATTGTTCATGGGACAAGGGAAGGGGTTCTGGTGGCTCATGCCACTGAGTGGATAGTTGGCCTCTAGCATTTACTAGGGAGACAGCAGTGCATTCTATGTTTGATAGTTGCATAAAGTTGAATGAATGTTGTGGGCTTAATATTGAAGGAGCTTAGGTTATGTCCAGCTAGTGACAAAGTTGTGATTGGCATTGTCTCAATATCTAGGTTTCAGGGCATTTCATGTGTTAAGTACCCATTGATTGACTGTCTGTTGTTAATTGATTATCTCTGTTGTTTATTGAAATGGATTTTTGAGGGTGTGTGGTTATGTATTTATTCTGCATGGTTTGGTAATGGAATCTTTATGGGATTAACATCATTTCCTATCATATCAGCCAATTGCAGTGCTAGTAGTTGCTGAAGTGATGGAAAATGGTGGCTGCTAGATTGAGTTAAGTTATGGCTCTCATGATGAACATATTTTTCCTCCAAAAGAAATTCCAAGTCAGATTTGCATAATTTAAACTTCTTTACATTGTCAATAATGTTGGGTGAGCACGTAGTCAAATTCTGCCTTGGCAGTTTACTCTGAATGTAGCTCATCTAAAGCAAACACCCTAATGACCGCGGAGATGCAGTGGAATATTTTCGATAACACGCATGATTTCTTCATCATCTTTCCTTGCTCTGTCTGTTGCTACTCTTATCACAGTCCATTGCAATCTTCTGAGTGTGTGAATTTCAGTTCAGTGGCTTGTTATCTAATAGCCCCGAAGGAAACCTGATGACACGCTAATTTCATATTGGTGAGTGGGATTTGGGTCCGTTCTAGAGGTATTTGTAGGAGCTGAATTATCCCAGCACATGTCTGTAGTTATGCTGGCATGAAAGTGAATTCCTGCACATCATTCTGGCACCTCACAGTCTTTGAAAACCTTGAAGGTTGGAGGAGAGATGTTCAATGAATACCTGTGACTTGATAGTAATAATCTATTGCAAACACTGTGAACTGCTAATTTACAGACGAGATATTGCCCAAGAGTTGCTTAAAGCTAAAATTCTGCAATTAATGAATGCTATTCTCAGAATAAATGTGTGCTTCTTGAGTTCTGAATTACGGGCACTACAGACGAGGATGGTGTCTGAACACATCTGAGATGTTTGTGTACTGCTGTTAGCGAGTGTGTTAAGGCTGGGGTTGGATTAGTCTATACTTTTACTGTCAGTATCAAAATTACTTTGGTTTACAGGTTGCTCCTCTTTTATTTTTCTCCTCTGATTATAATAGAGGATTGTTGGCCCATTGCACTTTTTTAAAGACTAATATCTTCCAACACTACTACACCACCATTTGCACCACATGTTAAAAATTATTACTCCTGTCATAGGAGCCTCCATGGCTCAAACGGCAGCACATCGGCCTCTCACCGCTGGATACCATGGTTCAAATCACGGTCACTCCATGTGAGATTTGTGCTGGACAGAAAGGGGATGGGACAGGTTTTTCTCTGGGTTCTCCGGTTTTCCCTGTCATATTTCATTCCAGCAACACTCTCCATTCTCATTTGATAGCATTTATCAGACATTAATAAAACACTTTGGGAGTGGCGACCCCATCGTACTAATAGCCTGTATATGATTCATTCATTCAATCCCTGACCCTGTTTATGACTGGAACACAGGTTGTAAGTTTTCATTCATTCACTCCTGTCATACTTTTGAGATTGGATACACCAGTCTGCTAAACAAAATGTCAACACAGGTGTGATTACTCTGGGTTACCCTCACATCCTCAATGTACTCGAAGATATGTGTGTTAAGGAAAGAGCTGATTTGCCTATGGCATACGAGAGATAAAATAGTTCAAAATCTGAATGAACGTTCTCTCAAAATAATTATTTTGCTGAGACGATGAATTCATTTAGAAAGGCAGAATAGTGATTACCTCATTATATTCCTCAAATACAGGTCAGACTGTATGTTATATAGAGAAACGTGTCTATGGGCTCTTGAATGCACGATTTCTTAGGAAATTTTCTTTAATATGCCCTTCCTTATTGGGCTCTGACACTCTGCAGACTTAAGGCACTTTAAACAAAAAAAATTCTTTCCTCTTTGTCATTATTTCCATCCCCTTTTTGTTCATCCTTTCCATCCATTCCTTAGTTCGGCTACTGTCTCTTTCTTCTATATTGAATGGGTTATTTTGGTATATTCTAGAGGCTTTGTACTTTAATTCACCTTTATTCGTAAGTTAATGTATATTAGTATGTAAGCTTTTAATCACATTCCTTCCCCCCCCTCCCTCTTTATTCGTGACAAAGTTATATGAATCCAAGTAAGAAATTTAAGGTCTCATAGTAGATCATTAAAGAGCTTCTGGAACTGCAGATGTACTCTCCAACACTGCTGACTCTGCACTGACAGTGTTTCCATCCCCACAGTTCTTCACAGAACACTACATGCCATCCTTGCAGTAGTAAAATATTTCATTTGTAGTTACTTTGGGTTAGAGCTACATCATATCTTTCACTGGTATATGACTGATAAGCCTGCTCCTTTCATGCTTTTTTCATTTTTACCCTTGGAAGCATGGAAATATGCTGTTTGAAACAGAACTGTCTTAATGCTTTATGTACCCCCTGTGAGCTCAGCAAAACCAGAGTAGAGAATGTGATTCCAATATTTAAAGGTATTTTAGACTGTCTGAAAACAAACTCTATGCTGAGAACAAAGAATGATTTTAAGATTTGATTGATTGTACAAGTGAAAACAGTTCATACAATTTAGTGTTTATGCCTATGGCTGTTTCCTTCCAAATTCTGTGCAAGATGGCTCCAATTCCATCCCTGGTAGTATATCATCTGATATGGCTAGAAAATGTTTCTCATTTTATATTTTGTTCTCAGTCTCATCCTTTCTCCGACATAAGGAGTGAGCAAGAATTGTAACTCTATTCTCGGTAGAGCCTTTGGTTATAACAACACTCTACTAGTAGAAATCTTCCTTAAACCATAGTGAAATTTTGAAAGTAACTGTAATACTGGCAATTAACGAATTAACATACTCATTTGTTGGTGACTATATTTGTAGATGTGTGTTATGAGTAGGGGCCGTATTTTTTGGTAATTTTGGTAATAAGCACGAAAGTTTTCATATCTTCTTTCTAGCCTTTATATGACCTTGTAGGTACCGTACCGTAACGTATTTTAGCGAAATGAACTCGCGAAATATCGCGAAATCTGTTTATTACGTGAATCGGGCAAATAATCACGAAATATACCCCACTTGGTAAGAAAAATGTTAAATCGTATCGGAAAAGATCTCCAATAAACGTTTAAATGTTCTTGAGAACTTGACTATAGTAGTTTCCTTCTCAGTTGATAGATAGCGCTGTATATTCTCTACACAAATGCACACAAAGCGTGCCCTGCGTATCGGAAGTATGTGTATTCAGTTCCGCGATCTCTAAGACAATCATTAAAATCGATATCTGTTATCGATTACAGCAAATGGCGTTGTGGTCGTAGCAAGATCGGTTGTAGATACAGCAGTGCGCATTATACTCTTTCGCAATGAAAGTTCGCCACTTATGAACCTTTATCAGCAAATGTCCAGCATTTAAGTACAAAAATGCTGAAAACTAAAGTCATAACAGTTTTTCGGAGGGCCGAGGAATACAACAGTGAAGCGTTCTATGTATTTGATGCTGCAAGAAAGATTCTAATGTGTAAGTACTGTAATGTTCGCATTACGTGAAAACGAAGAGATGCGTGCGATAAATACTGTAGAGAATCAGAAACACACAAAAAGAAGAAGAATGAAGCAAATGAACATAATTTTAAGCGGCAGATAACAATCGGCGATACTTTACACATCGCAAAGTAGTTGAAAAGTGATAGAGAGCAATTTGTAATAGAAACAACAAAAGCATTCATGCAAGCCAGCATTTCTATAGAAAAATGGGGTAATCCTGGCATGACGACATGGATGAATATAAAAGGGAAGATAAATAATACCGACTTTATTATAAAATACGACGATATTAGTAGGCCTATTCTAAATAAATCGCACCGAGCTCGATAGCTGCAGTCGCTTAAGTGGAGGCAGTATCCAGTAATCGGGAGATAATGGGTTCGAGCCCCACTCTCGGCAGCCCTGAAGATGGTTTTCCGTGGTTTCCCATTTTCACACCAGGCAAATGCCGGAGTTTTAAGGCCACGGCCGCTTCCTTCCAATTCCTAGGCCTTTCCTATCCCATCGTCGCCGTAAGACCTATCTGTGTCGGTGCGACGTAAAGCAAAGAGCAAATAAATAACTAACTAAATAAATAAATAAACAAATAAATCGCCTGGTTGAGTTGTAATAATGTTATTGTTTTTACATCCCACTAACTACTTTTACGGTTTTCGGAGATGCCGAGATGTCGGAATGTTGTCCCACATGAGGTTTTTACGCACCAATACAACTAGTAACACGGGGCTGACGCATTTAATCACCGGACTGAGCCAGGATTGTACCTACCAACTTGGGCTCAGAAAGCCAACGCCTTAACCGTCTGAGTTACTCATCCCCTGCCGGGCAGCACCAGCATATCCATGAATATCTTCCTGGGATATATGGCTTTGCAAAATGCAGTGAAAGCACGTCTGATATGAGAGACGAAAGAAGACATTGTTAGTGAAGTTTTAGGAGGATTTGCACCAAGTGTTCGCAAGTATTATGGTTTCCGACGTCTAATGTGGTCAGCGAAAGGGGCTGCTTTGTTTACAAGAATATACTTTCTGACTGTCGCACAACTCCGAATCCTGATAATGTTGAAACCATGCGTAGTTTTTTACTTTGGAGACAAGTCATTCAAAATGTTAAAACATGTACAACCAAACCCCACGGCACTTAACGCCCTGAAAGGGCCTTGGCCTGCCCTGTGACCGCTGCTCAGCCTGAAGACCTGCAGATTACGAGAGGTCGTGTGGTCAGCACGACGCATCCTCTCGGCCATTATTCTGGGCTTTCGAGACCGGGGCCGATATCTCACCGTCAATAGCTCCTCAGTTCTAATCAGGTAGGCTGAGTGGACCTCGAACCAGCCCTCAGGTCGAGAAAAAATCACCGACCTGGCCGGAAATCGAACCTGGGGCCTCCTGGCGAGAGGCAGTCACGCTACCCCTACACCACGGGATCGGCGAAAACGTGTAGGCTACGTGTAAATTCCTAACTTCCGCCTAACTTCATTTTGAGGTTTCAGTGATTTATATAGGCTTACCAGTATTTATTTCTACAACATTTTGTATATTTGGTTGTTCTAAGGTTTAATAACAATTTAATACATTACAAGTGTTCACTTTAAAACCCCTAATTACAAAATTAGTTAGATTTACCCCATACCATAAGGAATATCTCGCAAGAAACATCGATCAGTATGACAATTTATTTCACGAAATACCTACCGAAATAGTGTTAGTTTTAACACAGAAATCAACAGTTTTATTTCACCAAAAAAATAAGGCCCTTAGTTATGAGCATATCATACATACATACATACATACATACATTATCATTATAGACTGTTATGCCTTTCAGCGTTCAGTCTGCAAGCCTCTGAGAATTTACTAAACGTCGCCAAAATCTTCGATTTGCAACTAGTGTTGTGCCCTCATTTAGGTCTATACCTCTTATCTTTAAATCGTTAGAAACCGAGTCTAACCATCGCCGTCATGGTCTCCCTCTACTTCTCTTACCCTCCATAACAGAGACCATTATTCTCCTAGGTAACCTATCCTTCTCCATTCGCCTCACATGACCCCACCACCGAAGCCGGTTTATGCGTACAGCTTCATCCATCGAGTTCATTCCTAAAATAGCCTTTATCTCCTCATTCCGAGTACCCTCCTGCCATTGTTCCCACCTGTTTGTACCAGCAATCATTCTTGCTACTTTCATGTCTGTTACTTCTAACTTATGAATAAGATATCCTGAGTCCACCCACCTTTCGCTCCCGTAAAGCAAAGTTGGTCTGAAAACAGACCAATGTAAAGATAGTTTCGTCTGGGAGCTGACTTCCTTCTTATAGAATACTGCTGATCGCAACTGCGAGCTCACTGCATTAGCTTTACTACACCTTGATTCAATCTCACTTACAATATTACCATCCTGGGAGAACACACAACCTAAATACCTGAAATTATCGACCTGTTCTAGCTTTGTATCACCAATCTGGCATTCAATTCTGTTGAATTTCTCACCTACTGACATCAATTTAGTCTTCGAGAGGCTTATTTTCATACCATACTCATTGCACCTATTTTCAAGTTCCAAGATATTAGACTGCAGGCTTTAGTCACAGTCTGCCATTAAGACCAAGTCGTCAGCATAGGCCAAACTGCTTACTACATTTCCACCTAACTGAATCCCTCCCTGCCATTTTATACCTTTCAGCAGATGATCCATGTAAACTACGAACAGCAAAGGTGAAAGATTACAGCCTTGTCTAACCCCTGTAAGTACCCTGAACCAAGAACTCATTCTACCATCAATTCTCACTGAAGCCCAATTGTCAACATAAATGCCTTTGATTGATTTTAATAATCTACCTTTAATTCCATAGTCCCCCAGTATGGCGAACATCTTTTCCCTCGGTACCCTGTCATGTGCTTTCTCTAGATCTACGAAACATAAACACAACTGCCTATTCCTCTCGTAGCATTTTTCAATTACCTGGCGCATACTGAAAATCTGATCCTGACAGCCTCTCTGTGGTCTGAAACCACACTGGTTTTCATCCAACTTCCTCTCAACGACTGATCGCACCCTCCCTTCCAAGATGCCAGTGAATACTTTGCCTGGTATACTAATCAATGAGATACCTCGATAGTTGTTGCAATCCTTCCTGTTCCCTTGCTTATAGATAGGTGCAATTACTGCTTGTGTCCAATCTGAAGGTACCTTACCAACACTCCACGCTAATTTTACTACTCTATGAAGCCATTTCATCCCTGCCTTCCCACTGTACTTCACCATTTCAGGTCTGATTTCATCTATTCCTGCTGCCTTATGACAATGGAGTTTATTTACTATCCTTTCCACTTTAATTTCACCAACATCATTTTCCTCCTCCCCATGAGCTTGGGTGTTTGCAACACCACCATGATCATTTCCTTTTACATTGAGAAGATGTTGAAAATATTCCCTTCACCTCTCCAGTGATTCCCTGGGATCTACTATGAGCTCACCTGAATTATTTAAAACACTGTTCATTTCCTTTTTCCTTCCCTTCCTAAGATTTTTTAATACTGTCCAGAAAGGTTTCCCTGCTGCTTGACCTAGCCCTTCCAGGTTATTACCAAAATCTTCCCATGACTTCTTTCTGGATCCAACAACTATTTGTTTCGCTCTGTTTCTTTCATCTACGTACAAAGCCCTGTCTGCCTCGGCCCTTGTTTGGAGCCATTTCTGATAAGCCTTCTTTTTACGTTTACAGGCTGCTCTCACTTCATCATTCCACCAAGATGTTCGCCATTTCCCATCTTTACACACAGTTGTTCCTAGGCATTCCCTTGCTGTTTCTACTACAGCATCCCTGTATGCCACCCATTCACTTTCTATATCCTGAACCTGCTTACTGTCTGCTGTTCGAAACTTCTCACTAATCATATCCATGTACTTCTGTCTAATTTTCTCGTCCTGGAGATTTTCTACCATTATTCGTTTGCAGACAGATTTCACTTTCTCTACCCTAGGCCTAGAGATACTTAGTTCACTACAGATCAGATAGTGGTCTGTATCATCGAAAAATCCACGAAAAACTCGTACATTCCTAACAGATTTCCTGAATTCAAAGTCTGTTAAGATATAGTCTATTATGGATCTGGTACCCCTAGCCTCCCATGTGTAGCGGTGAATAGCCTTATGCTTGAAGAATGTATTCGTAACAGCTAAACCCATACTAGCACAGAAGTCCAGCAAACGCTTCCCATTCCCATTAGCTTCCATATCTTCCCCACATTTACCAATCACCCTTTCGTATCCTTCAGTTCTACTCCCAACTCTCGCATTGAAATCGCCAATTAGCACTATTCTATCCTTGCTGTTGACCCTGACCACGATGTCACTCAATGCTTCATAAAACTTGTCAACTTCATCCTCATCTGCACCCTCACATGGTGAATACACGGACACAATTCTTGTCCTAATTCCTCCCACTGACAAATCTACCCACATCATTCGCTCATTTACGTGCCTAGTAGAAACTATGTTCCGTGCAATGGTATTCCTGATAAAGAGCCCTACCCCAGACTCTGCCCTTCCCTTTCTAACACCCGTCAAGTACACTTTATAATCTCCTATCTCTTCCTCATTATCTCCCCTTACCCGAATATCACTTACTCCTAGCACATCCAGATGCGTCCTCTTTGCTCACTCACCCAGTTCTACCTTCTTTCTTCCATAAGCCCCATTAATATTGATAGCTCCCCATCGAATTCCATTTCGTTCGCCAAGTTGTTTCCAAGGAGTCCCTCGCCTGTCAAATGGGAGTGGGACTCCATTACTCCCATAGGTCCGAGGCTTGCTTAAAGTGTTCTGAGCTCGGTAAATTCATGAAGCAGGATGCTGCCCTACTTGCACATAGTCCAAGTGAGGATCTCTCCTCTAACGGGTTATGGACCACCGGTGAATTGTATCCTAGCCGCCTGAGCACAAGGAGGGTCACGACTCAGAATATGTCCGTAATGCCCACTCCCATTCCATAGCAACTGGTATCCCGACTCTCAGGACCACTTACTAGGCCATATTATATATTTTATTTTCTGAGGAAAATATTGAACATGTATCAAAAGTGATAGCTCTGAAAGAAGAAGTTAAATCAGAGTTATCCGAGCCAGGGTCAATGGAGAAAAACACTCTTAAGGTAATGTACATAATTTTATAAGCCATCGTCATGTAAAAAGTGTCAAAATGTTCATTTAGCTTTGGTGAGAGTATGTATATGTTGTAAGAATGGTCCATTCTTTGTTGGTGAAGTGATAAGAATTCATCACTCATCTGAGGTGACATATCTGACTCTTGACCGCTGCTTCCAAGATTTCAGGAGGAATGAAATGCCGTGTAAGTCCCACGCCTGCGGTTGTGTGAAGAGTTGGTTTTCTGAGAGTTGTTTGCAGAAAGGCCTTGATTTTCCTAGCTGCTCCAAAGAAGTTTGTGTTGTTATTGCTCTGAATGTTCAGTCTACAGCCAACAGTAAAACACAGTCGTGAACCTTTTTTCACTTCTTCAATAAAAATAAGAAGACTGTGGACTCACCTTACAAATACGGGTTTAATAACAATAACAACTCCATCAGTCAGCTGTATACTCTATGATAACACTACAAGCTTCCTACAAGAATATTCAGTGTCATCTTTCAATGATTAGACTATTTAAGGTTCATAGTAACCATTCTGCGACTTCAAATTGAGTTGCCTTAAACCAAATTCCTTTCATACTTTGAACTTGTAACTTGAGGCCATAGGTTTAGCCGAAGAGTTTCTAATCATTCTTGTAAAGAAAGACAGACTGTCTAGTTTTTTAAATGTTTTGAAAATATCAATGTAAGACTGCACCAATATTAACCATTATATTCATATATATTTTTAGACATGTTTTAATTGTGTAAAATGTAGTTTGTGAACATAAAACAAGTTTCATCATTTTTATAACACACATGTTTCTCTATGTAACACTTACAAGTGTAATCAGGATTCTTTTTTTTTATCATTTAGGCATGAGATGACAGGTGATGATGCCCATCCAATGGGCAAAACATGTCCCATTAAATGACAAGATGTATATGTTAATTTTAATTTTAAGAACTCTATGAATAGGTTGATGTCAATAAACTTTTGTAACATTGTTGAATTAATCTCAGATAATTTGCAAACACTATGCATCTACTCTCTATACCTTGTTTAATCTTGCAACTTTTGTTATGAACTGATCACCACACATGGCTGTAAGAAGCATTAGTGGCATTTTTTGAATTGGGAGATTAATTTGAACACCACGTTTTCATTTTGGCCTACTCAAGACATCTTGATTCAACCATCTAGGAGCATGGCAACTAAGTCAGCGGGTTTCTCCTATTCTTTTTTTCTATTATATCCCCCCTAATGTTTCTTATTTCTCATTATACAGTTGCTTAGGAATCATCTGTACATGTTAATGAACCTAATTGTAAATGTTACTGTCACTCTCACTGATCTATGTAATATTTCCTTTGTGATATGTTGTGAAATATTTTTTGATATTTTTTTCTGATGTACTATTTGTAATTTGTTGTGTCTTGTGTTTCAACACATCCGAAGTAGACTATTCTTGTTCATACACTGGTGTCCTTGTATTTTTCTGATTGCTTGTGTATTATTTATATTCTACCCCCCCCCCTTGTGTACGATCCATGGTATACCCCTTGTTGGCCGGCACTTGCATATGTCTCTTCTACGATATTTTATCTTTTGTAAGTAATTATACTAACCTATCCATCACAGTTTCACCTCATTTTTTTGTTTTGGAGACCTGATAGGTTTAATGAGTTTCCTGATCCATTATTAAATGCTGCATGAAAACTTGAGTTCCTGAGAATAGCCCTGTTCAAGGAGTGTGAAGCATGCGATCAGCAATTGTTATGTCTCTAGGAAGGTTCCTGTAGGCAAGATCGTGGTCAGTTGTTTTAAAAAGAACAAAGCAGTCATTGTTGAAATTATGTTTTTTTTTCAGAAGCTCATTAGCCAGGGTGAACTCACTGAAGGAATTGTTTGTAGTGACATTTCTCTCTGTTCCCTCAATATCCTCGACAAGTCTCAATACACATTTCCTCCCTGCTTCACTTCTCTGTCCATTTACTGGTTTATGTTGTAAACTCCAGTGGTGCACACATAAGCCATGTCAAGATCAGAGATGAGCAATAGATATTTTTCCAATTTTTACTCTTGGTTTGGTCAGTACGTACTACTTAAAGTGGCTTTTTCCACAAAAGCAAACCTTCTGTTCATCCACAGTAGTATTCTGATAAGATGCAAACACCTGTGGGACTAAATTCTGGCACCAGCTAATTCTTTTTCCTTATTGGGTATGCGTGTTGAGTACTCCGTACGAAAATTATTATTATTATTATTATTATTATTATTATTATTATTATTATTATTATTATTATTATCGTGATCATCATTATTAGTTTTATGTGTTTTCAGCACTTAATAATTGAATTGTTGGACTGAGTAGCTCAGTTGGTTGCGCCGTTCCCGCGTCCGTCGAGTCACAAAAAAATCCGGACTAGCTCAATTTATCATTATCAGTCAACTTCGGGTCGTAGGTTCCGAGATGAGAGTCTTCAGAGAGTTAAACGATTAAATTTGCTTAATATCAGCTCGTTGGACGTCTCCAATCTCGCTAATTACCTCATGTCGTTCATCAAGTATTTACCATACTTAATCTATAGATAACTTTAAGTAACTATTTAACCTAAAACATCATTAAAAGAGTGAATTCATTAATGTAACATCTCTTAATTAAATTAAAATATCTTGCAATAAAATGGAAATTGAATATTTCGTAGAAAATCTGACTATTTCTCCATATAACTAATCTAATTAATATCTATATGAAATTTTTAAGATCTATGATATCAAAGAAAAATAAATGCTGACTATATACATTGCTTCGGATTCTTTTCTTTGCTGAAACACAACATAATTCACTAAATTCTTTTCCTAAAATTTTATATAATATATTGCACATCTATTCACAAGTTATAAGTCTATTTGCCTGTGTGTATCTGTCAGTATTATACAATTATATTCATATCGCGTTCATTAATCGTTAGTATAAATGTTTTCTTATTCAACTAAATTAATATCACCATTAAAATGTATCCATTTCTTCTATCTCGACGAAATAGTAATCATCACCATCATTACTCTTGTTCTTGTACGTCCATTCTTCATATATATAACATCTGACTCATATTCTTCTATCATATCTCATCCTTCATTTCAATAACCAAAATAATCCATCTCACTTTGATGCATATGACTTCGTAATTATCATTTATCCACTTATATATTCCGTTCCCTTCTCAATTTTCTTCAGATTCATCTCTTATTGCTCATATGTCTTCTTATAATCCCAATATGACCTGTATATCGTATCGCGTCATCTCCATTTCGTGCTATAACTGCCTAAGTCAATTATACCATTAACCGCAATGTCGGTATAATGTTCACAACCGAAGTAAATTAACCTCTTATTTAAAATATAGACAGCATTACCAAAGGATTGTCATTTTAAGTTAGATGATCACCTATTGTCCTCCTACGTTGTTATGTCAATGCTATTTCACACAAGAAATCACTCTTCTTGAATATATCTCTATGACAGCACTGCACACTTAGATTACGTGCAATTAGATAATGGCACTTTCCTAAAACAAATTATTTAAGTTACTTACGGTAATGTTATCTCAATAAACTTATCATTGTTCCCTGTATTCCCTCGCTGGTGTGTCCGAATGCTTAGGACGTCTCGTCAGATACGACTGCTACATCGTGCCGGTCACTGGGAAACATATGATTAGGTCATTCCTCCTCCTCCGTCATCTAGGGGTAGCTCCGTCTACTTCAGGTCTTCTTAGTGCATATTGCTGTCTGTCTCTTGTACAGTTAGGACAAAAATACAGATAAACATGGTCAGTTTCTTCATCTTAGTGTTCAAAGCCTTCTATCATTCATAAATGTATTGGAAAAAATGCTTCTTTCGATTAGATTCAGCTGAGATCTTGCAGACTACTAATAAGGCTATTAAAATCTCAATTATTAACATATTTAGTTTCATATAGCTTATTGCAATCGCCGCACGATGTATTATTTCTTGCCAGTAGCTTAGAATGATGTGTGCTACCTTTTCGTGGTGTCTTGTGACGTAGCTGGTTACGTAATTATTTCAGCAACTCGTTTTAACTTCTCAGGTCATTATAACCGGATTCTACGCAACACTTCAGTAGCCTTGCTCTATTTTCTTGATATTATTCGTATTTCTTTTGATTCAAGCCTTTTTCTATCCAGACCGACTTCTTTACGTATTAATATTTTGTACCGATCAGCTAGAGATGGTTTCTTCTGAAATGATTGTTTGTAATAAAAAATTTGTAACAATCCTGTATTCTTCATCCTTTTTTCACCGCCTTCTTGATACTATTTCTCGGCTTTTTCCTGATGTGAGTATAATCTTCTCGACATTGACGATTAACTTTGTGTGTCGAGTTTAATTTTGTCGCGGCATAGCGTCCATTTTTGTTCCAAGATGTTCATTCCTAACAGTGAAATGGCACACTATTTCTCCCACGTCATTTTAAATATATTGCTTGCGATATATTTATCTATTTTCTTAGTTGCAATGTGACTTTTCACTGTGGTATCTAACGTTCTGACTCTGTTCCCTTTCTGTCTTTTCTTAGCATTTATATTACATTCTTCTTATGTGCAATGTATGATTCTATGTTCCACGTTTGGCTTGGAATGTTACTCATATTTTTCTCTTTAATCTTCCTTGAAATACAGCTTCATGTTGGCTGCATTATTGTGCCTTTGTATGTACCATCTAGATCCTCGATTTCGTATGCGTTGTTACCAAATGATTTATTTATTATGAACGGCCCATCAAATAAAGTTATGAATTTGGAAAGCTGATACGTTGGAAACTGTTGGTTTCGTAACCAGTATGAGGTCACCTTCCCTCAATTTTGGGTGCAATTACTTATGCTGGACACTCTTTAGCCTTCTCTGGGATTGTTTATGCATTATCTCTTTAACCAGCTGAATTACTTGCTCCGGATTCGGTCTTTCATCATTTTCCTGTTTAATGATTGCATCTCACAGTCTTATCGGATTAATGTTGTGTTGTACTACACTTGGTATTTCTCCAGTTGATTCATGTACTGTGTGTTTAATACTGTCTTCGATTAATTTTATTACTCTACCCATTTCCAATGGCAGTTTGAACAGTATATACGACTAAATTTTGATATTTCCTTCATGCATGTTTCGACCGGGTTAGCAGCTGGGTGTCTCACTGAGCATAGGATGTGTTTAATCCCTAGTTCCCTCATTGCTTCTAAGATTTGTGCTGATGTAAATTGCGTTCCTCTATCTGATAGTATTTTTCTTTGTTTCCCCATACTTCGTAATATTCGTTTTCTTAAGCTTTGAAGCACCTGCTTCGAATTAGCTCGTTGTATTGGCTGTAGCTATACATATTTCGAGAATATGTCCATGACAACTACTATGGATCTATGCACTCTTTTAGCTGTCGGCAACTTTTCAAAGATATCTATTGCATACATTAATTTGCTTTTTCTGGCAATATCGCTCTTGGTTGATGTTTTACTAAACAGTTTCCATGTTTTACCCTTTGACATGCATCACATTTTCTTACTACTCTCTTTACTAGTTTTCTTATCCCTTTCAAAGTGAATTTCTATAGTATTGTGTGACTTTTCGTATGCCACCGTGTCCGGTTATTCTGTGTACATGCCAAATGATTTCTTTCTATATTATTTGAGGCAACATGATGTGCATTTTGCCTTTATTCTTTCCCGTTGAGGACATCAGCATTCCCTGCTTGATTGAATATGTCTGCATTATTTTCATTTTTTCATCATCACCAGGATTATCGCTTTGCTGTCATTTTCCTTCTGCTTGTTGCTAGTTTCTTAGGTCTTTTAATTTTTCTAAAAGTTCTTCGTCCTGTGAGATTAACTCTATCCCGTGTATTTCTTCCTCCTTTTCGACAGGATTTCGACTGACTTCATCCGCTAGTATGTTATTCTTCCCACTACAATATTCTATTTTAATTTGGAACTCTTGAGTATACTACACCCATCTAGTTATAATCTCGTTAGTCATTGCAGCCTTTAACCCGAATATTAGCGCTTTATGATCTGATATTAATAATGTTAGCTAACCGTAGATAATTTTTCTCCATTGCTGTAATGCATGGATGATCGGCAGTAATTCCTGCTCTCTACTCCTTAATTTCCTGCTTCTGAAGGCTAAATATGTTCGCTTTTGGGGATTTTCTTTCTCTTCTTGGTACACACATGCGCCTATGCCTATATCCGACTGTATTATTAATTGTTTTTCATATTCTGGATAACCCAATTTTATGCTTTTTGCTATTAAGATTTTCATTTCCTGGAATGCTTTCTCCGCCTTCTTCCATTTCCATCGGTTGTTCTTCTTCAATAGATGGTGCTGCAGTTCGTGTATAATCCTTGCAATGATCCAAGAAGAACTGAGTCATCCCAAGGAATTGCCTTGCTTGTTTGATTGGTTTTGGGCGTGGAAACTCGCGTATCGCCTTGATCTTGACAGGATTTGTGTGTATTCCTTTGCCATCAATCATGTGTCCAACATATAAAATTTCTTCTTGGCACAATTTAGATTTTCTCAGGTTTATTTTGAATCCAGTTTCCTTTCGATTTTCTAACAGCTTTTATCAGCTTATCGCAGTGTTCTTGAAATATTTTGGTCGCCAAGACCAGGTCATCCACGTAAAAAATGAGGAATTCTTTCACTTTTGGTATCAGATTTCTGTCTAGTGCTCATATCAGTACTGCACAACTGCTTTAAGTCCAAATGGAAGTCTGCAATATGCGTATGTTTGATAGTCAAGCACAAATCCAGTCAATAATCTTGACTTCTCTTCTAGTACAATATGGTGAAATGATGTGGTAAAATCCATTGTTGTAAAGTATCTCATATCTTTAAATTTCTTGTTAATATCTTTAATCTTTGGTACTTGATTATATTCAGGTATCAGCTTTTCATTGAACTCTCTGGAATCCAGGCATATCCTCAGTTTACCGTTGCGTTCCTTCACAATTACAAATGGATTCAAATACGGGCGGGGGATGTTTTGATTATTATTCATTCAGTCATCTTCCATTTATTTTATTAATTTCTTAACTTCTTTGAAATGCTTTCCTGGTATAGCGTATAGTTTTCCTCTGAATGGTGTCCAGTCGTTGACTAATAATTTATATCTAAAATTTTGAATTTGTCTCAGTTTATTTCTAAATACATCCGAATATTTCTGAAGAATTTCCTGTATTCTTGTTTTTCTAGTGGCAAAATCTTAGTATTGGCAATAGCTTCTCCTATACTTGGTCATTCATTTTCCACTTCCGTAGTCATGATTTTTCGATGCTATTCAGTATTTCCTTCTGCATCATATCTATTTCTTCTTTTATCTCATACCTAGAATATTCTTTCACTTGCTATCTGCTTTCTCTTCCTCTGTTTCCATACTATCAGTCATGCGGATGTCTTCATTCAGTTTAAACCGGGCGAGGTTACCGTGCGGTCAGGGGCACAAGGATTTGAGCCTGCATCCGGGAGATAGTGGGTTCGAATCCCACTGTCGGCAGCCATGAAGATGGTTTTCCGTGGTTTCCCATTTTCACACCAGGCAAATGCTGGGGCTGTACTTTAATTAAGGATTCGAACCCGCTTCTGAATTTTCAGACATATCACTAAGAATATAAAAAACACTGCACTAAACAAGAGAAACATTTTTTGAATCATTTGTTCACAAAACTAGGAACATGTGATTCCAGAAACACAACAATGACAACAAAAACAGATGAACAGCTGGTTATTCTGGATTCAGAACAGCAGCGCCAACCGGAAAGGTACCAGCAGTTTACCGCAGAAACCAACCAAGCGGTGTCCCTTAACTGGTTTCTGAACTAAATACGAAATTCAACGTAATGCCTGACCATTATAGGACAACGTTTCTTGACTGGTTTCAGCACCAAAATGTGCGTATACCCTCTTAGTAACATATTCTGCCATTAAGTCATTTTTCTATTTTTTGTCACTTGACTGCTTTCTGAAATAATCGATTCAGTTAAGGCCACGGCCGCTTCCTTCCCACTCGTAGCCCTTTCCTGTCCCATCGTCGCCATAAGACCTATCTGTGGCGGTGCGACGTAAAGCAACTAACAAAAAAAGATTACACTTGATGAAGAGGGATATATCAAAGTGAGGAGCCCGGCACAAGTAAGTGGAAATAAAGCTAGGACTCAGCTAAGGGCTCCGTGGTCGCCAACCCAGACTCCCAAGTTCAGAGCCCATGGGCCCGCTTTAGTCGCCTCTTACGACAGGCAAGTGATACTGTGGGTGTTATTTTACTACCCCCACCTACAGAGGGAAGTTGCAGTGCCCTTCAGCTGTGGCGTTCTTTACCAGCACCGTTTCAGAGATTCATAACGGGTAGGTATACAAAACCGTCGTTTACAATCCTTGTATTTTTGGAAATGGGGTTTTCCAACGTAACTAGAATAACTCACAGGTCAGATAGGTCATTCCGGTGAGCAGCGTTGCTATTGGCTAAAGCGCCTGACGTCACCGAAAGCGAGAATGAAGTGGTATTCTTTTGAGCTTAGTAGTTACTCTAATTATACTCCACTCAAGTCATGAAATACAGAACTAATGGATATTTAGATGCTTTTACATTTATTATTTAAAACTTATACGAAAACATACGACTTCAAATCCGTCTTTGTAAAGACAAAGAGACTCTCACAACGGCTGGAAGGTTGGAACGCAGGCCTTCTGCCCCTTGGCAGGTTCAATCCTGGCTCAGTGCGGTGGTACTGGAAGGTCGACACGTTAAAGAACTCTTGCGGGACAACATTCCGCCACCTCTGCGTCTCCGAAAACAAGTTATTTTATCGAATTCAAATTTTAACACAATATGCAATGGGATGTTTTTCACATTGTTTATATATTTCAGAACTGTTTGTTTCCAAGGGAAAAAAACTGTTATAAATTTGTAAGGCTTTTTTATAACTCACGGTTGTTGGAAAATTCCGTTCTTGGTCGCGTTACAATCTTTATCGTATGTCCAAAGTATCATTGTGTGACTAAAAATGCGTAAATGAATTAACTTCTGTTATATCAGTTTGTATTTTCATTGGATATAATTATATTATGTATCACTTACTGGCCGGTACAGGGAAAGACGTGAGGCGGGGACGGGGTTGATGCACTACTTCATTTCAACATCGGAAACAGTGTCCGGCGTGCTGGCCGTTGGTCACAAGGGTCCCGGGTTCGATTCCCGGCAGGACCGGGAATTTTAACCATAATTGGTCAGTTTCTCTGGCATGGGGTCTGGGTGTGTGTGTCGTCTCCATCATTTCATCCTCATCACGACGCGCAGGTCGTCGCCTACGGGAGTTAAATCAAAATACCTGCATCTGGCGAGCCGAACTTGTCTTCGGAAACTCCCGGCACTAAAAGCCATACGCCATTTCACTTATTTTTGTCGGAAACAGTACCTTATTTTGACTGCTTTGCTCAGCATTAATCGATGCTCAATAATTTCCTGGAATGTTTCGCATTCCGTACAAATGTCAACACCATCAGCTCCGTGCAAGTACTGTATCACAACTTCCTGGTGACAGACTATGTGACGCTGGAGGGTGAGAGGGGAATCGCTCGTTCGGCTTTGGCTTTTCTTACTGCCATCTATGCACACGCGTTGTAACTATCAGTGGAGTTAGTTGTCGACATCAACGAGACTAGTGGCGATATTTTGAAATAAAAGATGGATCTTGAGCTGACTACGGCCGCCTCTTAAGTCCCATGGTTTCTTTTTCTTCTTGTTAAAATTCACGTTGTGGTGCCAACTTTTCACTGGTCACCCTCTCTTTCTCCCGTTTTCTGACTATTCTTCTTTGTTTCTTAGTTTCTTCTTTCGCACAGTTTCCAGCACGTTTTGACGTTTTGTCTTCCTCTTACCTCGTTATTTTAAAATTCTGCCTACAGATTGCTGTGATATTTGCAATCTAGAAGCCATCTGTTGCTATGAATAACGTTTCACAAGTAGCTCTCTGACAATCCCTTTCTTGGCGAAAGGTCCTTTCATCTCCCCATAACCTCAAAATTTGACAGTTTTCTAGAACCACTCCTAAAAATATCACCTGAACTGATGAATGGAATCAATAATGCATGTAACTTACAGAATGCACGATCTTAACAATAGGTCACATTATTTACTTCAATACAGCAACAATATGCAGATAAAGACCTTAAACAACAGAACATGAGCACTAACAAAAATGACACAAAACCATCTGAATAATGAAATTATATTGTGGTTCTCACTGTAGCCACTATATGAAAAAAATACATTAGTGAGGACTGGGATATGCCAAGGCGTAACTTTACCAGCAAACAAGTTCAAGGATTAAGCTATAAAGGTCGATAATTTACATAAGAATAGTAATATATCTCCTTAAGGTCACGGCCGCTTCCCTCCAACTCCTAGAAATTTCGTATCCCATCGTCTGGTGTATTTCTAGAAAATAGAACTCAGAGCATTACAGTAGGTGATGCTTTATTTGAACCTGTAGCCATTATGGTATTGGGTCCCGCAGGGCAGTACTATGAGACTTTTATTTTCTGATGTATATAAATAATATGAATAAGGAACTGAAATAAGATATACTCAGAGATAAGGCTATTTGTAGTAAATAAGTTTCAGGATTGTGAATGACTGAAAAAAGACCTTGACAGTATTTAAAGATGGACATCGGGCAATGTTATGTTGGTAAAAGGGGTGAAAAGTCAAGTTGTGTGTTTCACAAATAGAAACAGTCCTCTCTGCTTTAATTGTTGTGTTGGTGGCGTGATAGTTCCTCAAGGGGATCTCTGTAAGTATCTAGGTATTCATAACAAGGATAGATCTTCATTGTGGTAATCACATTAGTGGGATTGAAAATAAAATTTACAGGTCTCTTAATATGATTACGAGGTTATTTAGGGGTTGTAAAGGAGAGGGCATGTAAGTCTCCAGCAAGGCCACAATGAGAGTATGAGGCCGCCAACAGTATTACTTGATTAGAGAACAGGAAATAATCCACAGAAACAGCTCCATTTCTTGTAGGTGATATCTGACAAAAGAGTTGTGTTACAGAGATGTTGCGAACTTTCGGCTGGGAAGACTCGGAGAAAGGAGACAATCTGTTCGATTAAGCAGTGTATTCTGAAATGTCATTGTAGGGATGGCTTGGAATGACATTACTTGATGAATACATTTAAGTCATGTTCTTTCAATGTAGGAAAGGTCACAACATGAAGATAAGTTGGAGTTGAAAGGGACAAAGTTTGGCAAATGTTCACTTATAGGAAGATGATTTAGTGATAGGGTTATTTTGTACATTTGCCAATCTTTTTCTGCATAAACAACGGACAGCCCTAAATGCCGTTGTTAGTTTGATTGATTGATTGATTGATTGATTGATTGATTGATTGATTGATTGATTGATTGATTGATTGATTGATTGATTGATTGATTGATTGATTGATTGATTGATTGATTGATTGATTGATTGATTGATTGATTGATTGATTGATTGATTGATTGATTGATTGATTGATTGATTGATTGATTGATTGATTGATTGATTGATTGATTGATTGATTGATTGATTGATTGATTGATTGATTGATTGATTGATTGATTGATTGATTGATTGATTGATTGATTGATTGATTTTTTTTGGTCTTAATGTGATGTGCAGGGAGTGATGATGGATATTTCTATGGTTATCATTTAAGCATTGTCCAATTGTTGGGAAAGTGGTAGGAATAATGTGGGATTATTTGATATTACAGTGAAGTGTTTTCGGAAAGAAAGTATATAGGAACATGGAAATGAACAAAGAGGTGACAAGTCAAGTCATCTATAGAAAGATTGGAACAGGGAAATGTGCATATAAGGGGATAAAGAAAATAGCTAGTCATTGGTGAAATGGGGATCAACATAAAGAGAAAGAGAAGCAACGAATGGTATTGGGTAATGATTTGGAGATAGTATTTATTATTATTAATATTATTTTATTTATTTTCCTTAAATTGTACGTGTACAAATACACGAAAGTGCCTCAATCCCCACAGGCATGTGTACATATACTCTGCTGAATATTCACAAATATATAGGCAATTTTAAATTTACATATTTACAAATGTTCCTCTTTATCTATGCTACCTTGTCTACTCCTATCCTACAGTGAGTTCCTTTTCACATTTTTATCTCTCTTATCAGTTATCTGAAAAGAAGTGGTAAAAGGGACTTTAATTAAGGCGCAGCGGGTCGTTATGCAAGTTAGGTTCCAAAAAGGACGAGAAATTAAAATGTATAAATGCAATGTAAATTTTAATCTAATAGCAGTTGCATATTATTATTTGAAATAATTCCACATGTTGTATATGAGTTGATTATGTTTGTAAATACAGAGGATATTATGAGTAAAATTGTATAAATAATATAAATTTATTAATCATGAGCACTGTATTTAATAGAAAGAGTCAATGTAAATTGTATAATACTCTATTTTAGGAAATTGTCTTCCTCTCTGTTCATTGACAATTTACTGCTTGAAAATAAGGTACTTTTGTGTACCATTTGCCACCAAGGTAGACACTTCATTTGCATTTAAAGTGATTTCGATTTGATTGTTCCTTTCCAATTGCATATATTTCAAATGGGAGATAAATTAATTATACTCTTCTTGTGCCACTGTGTTTTATTGTCTCAGCTGTTTCTTGTTTAGGCCTATATATTTTATTCCCTTACTTCTTTATTCTACTTCTCTTATTTCTTACTTACAGCCTTCTGAAGGTATTAAGGAGGAAATATTCATAGAAGAACATACTGATGATCAGTTGTTGCCGTACATCAAAGAAGAAACAAAGTACGTACACTACGAATCCTATACAATATGGAATGTGTTGTACCTATTCACAGTTGTGTTCAGTAGTGGTTGGTTTATCTCCAAATCTGGCCATTTTCATCAGTTTAATCCTTTCTTTACAAGGTTTCATTTAAACACTAATATCTTAAAATTCTTTTGGTTATATTTATCTAAAATATTCAGTAACTTTCAGATCATATTTATTGTTCCGTCATGTAGTTATACTGAATATGGATATATACAAAAAATAATCTCTGGTAAAGCTAGATATTTTTGAAGTGTGTTTGTTTAAAATACCTTTAAGCAACCATGTAAAATATGTTCTTTCCTTCACTGTCAATGCATCATTTGTTCATAACATTCTTATCATCTGAAATGCCGTCCGGAACTACTACCTCCAGGAATTCTCAGTAAGTATGTACGTTCGTACGTTACCAGGAACCATGTGTGGCCTGGAACATAATTTTATTTAATGGAAGTCAGCGCAACCTGACGACCCTAGCAAGCGAAGTAGCGCAACGGAACGGTTCGGGTATGCATACAGCAAGCAAGCTACGTCACGCAGGAGCGTGATGCAGCTATCACGTGAGCACCTCCTGATATTGTCGAATATACTAGAAGAAATTGTAATTACTTTGGAACCCACTGATATATCAATTAATGAGTTACGCCATCGTATAGCCCATTATTTAAAGGCAAAGATACTGCAATTTCATTAATGTCGTCCTACGGACTTAAAGAGTAATTCAGGTATATA